>NC_089767.1:38589508-38637008 GCF_040412425.1 Macrobrachium rosenbergii
GTACATCAATGAAAAACAGTACAGTGGATTCAGTGTATAACATCATAGACACATCAATGCTTCGGCAAAACTAACATAAACAGTACAATTTGGGTTGGTGTTTATCACCAACAGATAAATATGTCATTAAAACTAACCATTGTAGATCTTTAATAAGACAACATCTTGGTCATTCTTTTAACTACAAGAGAATTTACGCAAATTGAAGGTTTAACCAAATGTAAAAGCCAGTCAAAATAGTGAAGATATAGAAATAGTGAAGTATAAAAACTTATACCAGAGCCGATGAAAATAGTGGAGGTATAGCAATTATTGACGCAGCAACCAAAGAAAATAGTGAAGAAATAAAAATGATTGATGCAAAAACCACTGAAAAGTGCAAATATAAAGATTACTGACACAAAAACGCAAGAAAAGAGCAAATATAAAAAAATTATCGACACAAAAACCAATGAAAATTGTGAAGGTATGAAAATTATCTACATAAAAAGAAAACCCACTGAAAATAGCGAATTTATAAAAATGATTAATGGGAACAAGTCAAAGAAGGGCTGCTGCCGTCTACATCTGAAGTTCTCTTACCGCCGTGCATTAGTCGTTAGCCAAGCATAACGAGCGAAAAAGAGTCGGAATTTTTCACCCGCGCTGGCTCTCCCTGTAAGTGCTCGTCCTTCCTTCCTCCCCCCCCCCAGTTTTTTTTGTGGGGGGGATTAGGGGGAGGGGGGGCATTAAAAAGGCAGTGATTAAGTTGGGAAGACAGGCAGGGGTGAGGATAAATGAGTTGAGAGCGGTGTAGGGAGGGAAAGACTGAGAAAGGAATAGAAAGGAGATGCCGAGATGCTTCTTGAAAGGCAAAAATGTTGAGTTTGAGAAGACAAACAGAGAGATTGGGAGATTGTTACCAAATCTGTGCCCTGGAAATCCGTGAACGCGCAGGCGCATTGGAAATCCACACGCGCGCGTACTTTGGCCATGAACGCACAGGCGCAAAGCGTGAATACAGAAAACACATAAACTCACATATGAAAGCGTGATTGAGAAGGAAGTCAATGCGATAATTAGTTCCGTCAAATTTCCCTTTCGTTACAAATAAAACTGAACTATACATTAACCCGGAAGACGCAGAAGATTCACAGACATAATATACTAACGTGCAGTTTTTTTTTTTTTTTTTTTTTTGGAGAAATGTGAAGAGTCACGTACTTAGTTTAGAAAAGTGTTTAATGGTAATACTAACAAACATTTAAAAATTGCTTACGGTATTCTTGTAACTCTATATTCTTGATTATGTTTTCCTTTGCGGAATCCGACACGAGAGCAATGATTAGTATCAGACAATGAAATTAGTTGCTTGACGAAGACTTGAGAGAGAGAGAGAGAGAGAGAGAGAGGCGAAATGGATAGCTAGAAATAAGCATCAGTGGAAGCAATTCGAAAATACCCAATACGGACGTGTGAGAGAGAGAGAGAGAGAGAGAGAGAGAGAGAGAGAGAGAGAGAGAGAGAGAGAGCAAAATTCACTCTCTACGAGTTCCCCAAAAATGCCTTCGAACACAGATCTACCGAGAGAGAGAGAGAGAGAGAGAGAGAGAGAGAGAGAGAGAGAGAGAGAGAGAGACTTAAAGGATAGCTAGAAATGAGCATCAATGGAACCAATTCGAAAATACCCGATACGGACGTGTGTAACGAGAGAGAGAGAGAGAGAGAGAAAACAAAATTCACTCTACGGGTTCCCCAAAAATGCCTTCGAACACAGATCTACCCTCCATTCGGAGGAAAAAGATCCATATCTGCATAAACAAACAGTTCAGAAACTGCTAAATTCGCCATTCAGGCGCTTTCGTAAAACTCAAAAATTAACTTCGGGCGAAAGAAATATAGTTTCAAACAAGATCGAATGGGGAGAAGGGAACTGAGAGAAAAGGTTTAGCCTATACGAAACAGCCCCCAAAGAATAAAGGTGAAGTCTTTCGGAATTAAAGGACCAGGAGAGATGATCTAATACGGAGAATAATCGCTAAGAGAAGAGAAGATTTTATGATTATTTACGTAGATAATTTGGTTCATATACTTGCGTGGTTTCATTCGCTTACGTATGAGCATTTATATTTATTCAAACTTACATATAAATTACAAAATACTAAAGAGTGGCCTTAACGGAAAATATTGCAGAAAGGTCAGAATTGTTAGCGGATCAAACGTAGCCCCCGTTTCCCCAAGAGTTGTTTTCGAACAGAAAACGGAAGGCCGAAAGAAAACGGAAATTGAGCCGACTGCAACTGATGACCGTAATGATGATAACTTAGCTGTTGATGATGATGATGATGGTAATGTTGATAACTCTCTCTCTCTCTCGTCGTGGAAGCTGGCGCGAGGAATTTGGAAAGGTAACGCAATCAACGGATGATCGATCGCCCTTGCATAAAGTTACGCTCGGCTTCGAGAGAGAGCAAAAGTAAAAATAAAAAATGATATATGCGGAAACCTTTTTTCGAAAGGTTGTTGCAGCGGCACGATTTCGAAATACGTTTGCCTTTATCATTCAAAGGTGTAGGCAAAAATTACGATGGATTTGGGAGATGATACTCTCACACTATCGTCATCAGAACCATCAATCATCATCGCAGGCGCGGGGATGCACGGCAAAGCTAGGATAGAAGTCTTATATACTTTCTAAATAGCCTCAATAACGGGGAAAGTTTATAGTAAAAAAATATAATGCATATATTCATCCATATATATAGTTTTTATTTTATTTAAGGTTAAAGTTTCCATGATCGTGCGTCTGGCAACTGCGTAGGATAGGCCACCACCGAGCCGTGGTTAAAGTTTCATGGGCCGCGGCTCATACAGCATTATACCGAGACCACTAAAGGATAGATCTGTTTTCGGTGGCCTTGATTATACGCTGTTAGCGGCTGTACAGAAAACTGGATTGCGCCGAAGAAACTTCGGCGTATATTTTGTTTGTTTGATTCAAGGTTAAATTTAGCCATGATCGTGCGTCTGGCACCGCTACAGGTGCCAGCAACGCAGGCCACCACCGGGCCGTGGGTGAAAGTTCCAGTGAGCCGCGGGTGAGAGTTTCATGGGCCATGGCTAAGTTTCATACAGCATTATACACTGTACAGAAAACTTTTTTACTTGTTTTTATATCAGCTATATTTTATTCAGCGGCAAAAAAATCGCTCTTAGAATCGTATGTTTCGCAACTGATTGCTTTCAAGCCATTACCCAGCCAGTGTCTGGTCTCCGGTTAGTTCTGTAAAGGAAGAAAAAAAGTATACCTTAGTTTAACCAGACCAATGAGCTGATTAACAGCTCTCCTAGGGCTGGCCCGAACGATTAGACTTATTTTACGTGGCTAAGAACCAATTGGTTACCTAGCAACGGGACCTACAACCACATTATACCCAGAAATGAATTTCCATCACCAGAAATAAATTCCTCTAATTCTTCATTAGCCGGTCGGAGACTCGATCTCGGGCCTAGCGAGTGCTAGGCGACAACTCTTCTACCGACTCGCCCAACGAGGAACTTGTAAAGAAAGAGAAAATGAATAAGAAGAACGAATGACTTTGTTGAATAGTTATGCAGCTGCATGGATGTGAATCATGTTCATCTCAACTGTAGATTTGAACAAAACTATTGGTGTGTCGAATAAGCAGCGAAAATGAAGTAGAAATAGTTATTTCAACATATTTACATCACCATTAACACGGATTATTTACGATGATACTGCTTTAAGAGATTTCATTTGAAATGAGCGTGTTATAACGCACGAAAAATTGCAGACAAAGTAAACGAAAGCGCAAGAAACGCGGCTGAAATAAAAATGAGAGAGAGAGAGAGAGAGAGAGAGAGAGAGAGAGAGAGAGAGAGAGAGGAGAGAAAGGAATTAGTGAATGAACTCTGGAAATATTTGAAAAGATTTTGTTGTTTTTAGTTATTAGTGGGAAAAGAGAGAGAGAGAGAGAGAGAGAGAGAGAGAGAGAGAGAGAGAGAGAGAGAGAGAGAGAGAGAGAGGAATTAGTGAAGGAACTATGAAAATATTTGAAAAGATTTTGTTGTTTTTAGTTATTAGGGGAGAGAGAGAGAGAGAGAGAGAGAGAGAGAGAGAGAGAGAGAGAGATCAGAAGGGCCATAAAAGCCCACTCATCTCTATCACTCAGAATTTAACTTTATGCATTAGTCAGCCAAGCAAAATAGCTGCAAGAGTCTCTCTCTCTCTCTCTCTCTCTCTCTCTCTCTCTCTCTCTCTCTCAGCTCCGCTTAAAAGCCCTTCCTTGGTGAAGTAGAAAGGCGAGGTGATTAAGGGAAAGGAGGAGGATTGAGGGAGAAAGGAAAGAATGTGAGAAGGGAGAAGCTTAAGAAACAAAAAAAGAAAAGAAAAAAAGAGAAAGTCTGGAAGTCTGACAGAACAGGGCGTAAAAGGGGAAAGGCTCTTTTTTTTTTTATGAAGGGGGCGATTGAAAAGGTCAAGTATATAATCACGCTTGAGGGGATAAGGTTACAGCAGGGTTACAGTATTCACAAGTATGCATTTGCGAGTAATTACAGAAGAAAAGACGCTTACAGTGCGTATGAGAAGACGCACGAACATGAGTGCATTAACATACTTTCCACAGATGCCAGTTTCATCATACTTTCCGCAGAGTTAGACGATCAATATACTTCCACAGATGTCCAACATGAATTTCAACATACTTTCCGCAGGTGTCAGTTAGACATTGATCAATATACACAGATGTCAGTTTCAACATACTTTCCGCAGGTGTCAGTTTCAACATACTTTCCGCAGGTGTCAGTTAGACATTGATCAATATACTTCCACAGATGTCAGTTCCAACATACTTTCCACAGATGCCAGTTTCATCATACTTTCCGCAGGTGTCAGTTAGACTTTGATCAATATACTTCCACAGATGTCAGTTCCAACATACTTTCCGCAGGTGTCAGTTTCAGCATACTTTCCGCAGGTGTCAGTTAGACATTGACCAATATACTTCCACAGATGTCAGTTAGACATTGATCAACGTACTTTCCACAGATGTCAGTTAGGCATTGATCGGTATTATTAGATTTCAATTAACATTAATCAGTATGCTTCCCTTTGATTTTAATTAGACATTAATCAATATACTTTCCACAGATGTCAATTAGACAATGACCATATACTTCTGCAGATGTCAGTGAGATATTAATCAGTATACTTTACACAGATATCAATTAGACACTAATCAATATACTTTCTACAGATGTCAATCAGACACTAATCAATATACTTTCCACAGATGTCAATTAGACACTAATCAATATACTTTCCACAGATGTCATTAAACACTAATCAGTATACTTTCCACAGATGTCAATTAGACACTAATCAATATACTTTCCACAAATGTCAGTTAGACACTAATCAATATACTTTCCACAGATGTCAATTAGACACTAATCAATATACTTTCCACAGATGTCAATTAGACACTAATCAATATACTTTCCACAGATGTCAATAAGACATTAATCAATATACTTTCCACAGATGTCAATTAGACACTAATCAATACACTTTCCACAGATGTCAATTAGACACTAATCAATATACTTTCCACAGATGTCAATTAGACACTAATCAATAATTCAAGATGTCAATTAGACACTAATCAATATACTTTCCACAGATGTCAATTAGACACTAATAATATACTTTCACAGATGTCAATTAGACACTAATCAATATACTTTCCACAGATGTCAATTAATCAATATACTTTCCACAGATGTCTTAGATAATCTTATACTTTCCACAGATGTCAATTGGACACTAATCAATATACTTTCCACAGATGTCAGTTGAACTAATCAGTAATCAAGATGTCAATTGGACACTAATCAATATACTTTCCACAGATGTCAGTTAGACACTAATCAATATACTTCCACAGATGTCAGTAAGACACTAATCAATATACTTTCCACAGATGTCAATTAGACACTAATCAATATACTTTCTACAGATGTCAATAAGACACTAATCAATATACTTTCCACAGATGTCAATAAGACACTAATCAATATACTTTCCACAGATGTCAATAAGACACTAATCAATATACTTTCCACAGATGTCAATAAGACACTAATCAATATACTTTTCATCCCACAAAAGACGACGCTGTTCATTGCAGCTGTTCCTGGAATCCCCGACACCGGACCATTAACGAATATAATAATTTCCATTGTGGATTGTTTTTAATTTAAGGGTATGGTTGAATAATAAAAAAGATTATTGTCAGGGGTTTCCAGTGATTTTTTTTCTTATAATAATGTGATCGATAGACCTGCAATGAGAGTTGGGTTATTGGGGATGTGTGATATAGAAGAGTATTTTTATTCAGAGCAATTAGATATTTTAGTGTGAAGATAATTGCTTTAGAGCAATTAGGCATTTTAGTATGAAGATAATTGTTTTAGAGCAATTAGGCATTTTAGTAGCCTATGAAGATAATTGTTTTAGAGCAATTAGGTATTTTAGTATGAAGATAATTGTTTTTGAGCGGTTAGATATTTTAGTATGAGGATAGTTGTTTTAGAGCAATCTAAAATAATTGTTTTTGAGCAGTTAGATATTTTAGTATGAGGATAATTGTTTTAGAGCAATTATTTTAGTATAAAGATAATTTTTTTTAGAGCAATTAGATATTTTAGTATGAGGATAATTGTTTTAGAGCAATTAGGTATTTTAGTATGAAGATAATTGTTTTGAGCAATTAGATATTTTAGTATGAAGATAATTTTTTTTAGTGCAATTAGATATTTCAGTATGATAATTATTAGGTACTTTAGTAGTTAGACGACTGCGGTGGGTGGCGACAAGGTAGACTCTTCTGAAAAGTCTAGACGAGAACCGGACGACTAAAAAGTCTATTACACACAACAAGAAAAGTCTTGAATGGGAAATATTTTATTGGATGGTTCATGCTTCAGCTATACAGACACACACACACACACACACACACACACACACACACACACACATATATATATATATATATATATATATATATATATATATATATATATATATATATATATATTACTAACAGGACCTCGTTCAACCTGGATGGTATCTAATGGAGTATTTGTTCAGAAAAATTACTATCTTTCTAGGGCACACAGTCCCCATTATTGTACGGATACTTGATAATGAGGACTGTGTGTCCTAGAAAGCTTGTAACTTTTTCTAAATAAATACTCCATTAGTTACCATCCAGTTTGAATGGGGTCCTGTTAGTAATTCTACTAATGCACAGAACAATTGTGTATGTGATAAAGTTAATATATATATATATATATATATATATATATATATATATATATATATATATATATATATATATATATGTATACAGTATATACATGTATGAATGCGTGCTTGTTGAAGCTGCCTTTATGGACATAACACATGAATGTGTCTTTTGATTGGCAGAGAGATGGCAAATCAGTACATGTAACCACTGAGAGTCATTCATTCGTGTGAAACATGGAAAAAGGTCAGCTGGCAGCATAAAATGAGGGAGAAAAACAGGAAGTGGCTTTTGGTCTGAACATTGACCCTCGAACGCTGTGAAGCCGCATTCAAAACAAGTAAAACTTGCGCCGAAGTTTCTTTGGCGCAATCGAGTTTTCTGTACACCCGCTACAGCGTACAATCAAGGCTACAGAAAATAGATCTATCTTGTGGTGGTCTCAGTGTAATGCTGTATGAAACTTTAACCACTGCCGGTGGTGGCCTGGCCTATATCGTTGCCAGAACCTGTAATAAAATGAAAACTACTGAGGAGGCTAGGGGGCTGCAATTTGGTATGTTTGGTGATTGGAGGATGGTTGATCAACATAACAATATGCAGGCCTCTTGCCTCAGCAGTTTTAAAGATCTGAGGGCGGACAGAATAAAGTGCGGACGGACAGACAAAGCCGGCACAATAGTTTTCTTTTAACGAAAACGAAAAACCGGTATATATGCATAAACATCGTGGACATGTACTGCAAAATTCCCAGTTCAAACGCTCCAATAAAACAAGAAAAATAACTGAAGACCGGGGGCGGGGGGGAGGGGGCGCAGGGGGCGAATTTTGACTGGGATAGAAGAGAATAAATTTCAAGGAGGGCATGTGTGGAACTGGGCCTTTAAAAAATCACTACGAAAGATATTTTATTTTTTAATTTCACAGTATTAAAGATACGTAATTAATGAAGTCTGTTATCCGAAGTTAAATGGGTAGATGTAGATTAAATTATGAGTATTGTTGTAAGGTTATTTTAATTATGAGTATTGTTGTAAGGTTATTTTTTAAAATTTGGCCCAGAGGTCTGGTTAAACAAATCATTTATAACTAACTAACTAAAATTTGGCCACTGAAAATATATAATTTATGAACATTTTTATATGGTTTTAAGTAGATAGGTGTAGAATAAATGACAAATATTGTTTTATGAATTTAAATCGGAAAATGTAGAAGGATATTCACCAAATTAATCTAGAAAATTCTATGAGTTGAAGATCACAGTTAAAAGTAATCAAGTATATTTAATCATAATTCGTGTGGGTTTAAGCTATGTAGTCGGTTATCCACAGCAGCTGTGTGTGTATGTATATTATATATACATATATTTACATGTATATGTATGTATATATGTATTTATATAATTATATAAAATTATATATATATATATATATATATATATATATATATATATATATATATATATATATATATATGAATGCGTGCTTGTTTATAAAAAAAAACAAACATACTGAAAAATACCAAACACCAACTGCACAAGAAAAGTATTATAAAAGGAACGATAAACCTGAAGTGACCAAACAACAGAGTTTAAATGTCAACACCAAATAGCCGCAGCATTTTGTTGCAGTTGTTTTCCAAAGAATTGACGTCTGTGAAAATAACCGTGATTGCTGGAAATAACAGTGATTGTTTGGCTGCTGGTGGGAGCGAGTTATTTAGAAAGGTGTACGGTAGTTACCAGGATTATGGATTGCTCTTGCTCAAACCTTCGCTTAGTCCAGTGAAATAAAGGATGAGAATAGCAAGGAGAATGTTTGTTCTTGCTAAGTGATTTTGCAGATATTTTATTATTATTAAGATGAACCCTATTCATATGGAACAAGCCCACCAAAGGGGCCACTGACTTGAAAGTCAAGCTTCCAAAGAATATTATGGTGTTCATTTGAAAGAAGTAAGAGGAAGTAAAGGGAAATACCCATGATTTTGAATTGTCTGAACCTTTAACTTAAAGTTAACAATACGATGGGTTTGCTGTGTGATGTCCCTGAATTTAAACTTGAATATATGCAACCACAAAATAGCCATACGACTTCACTGTATATATATATATATATATATATATATATATATATATATATATATATATATATATATATATATATATATATATATATATATATATATATATATATATATATATATATATATATATATATTACTTGGTAACAGCGCATCGGTACCTGATGAAGAAGACTATGTCTTCGAAACTAGTACTTGGTAAATTGTACTTTGTAAATGAAAGAATCTGGAATCTAAACATCAAGAAAGGTAATATATAACGTTACAGTGAAAATAAGCCAAATACAAAATAGTGGTATGAACAGAAGTAAAACGAAAGCTTCAGTAAACAGGCATTGCACTGTTAAGTGTTCGCTTCTTCACTGGGAAACCAACTTTATGGATTAGTCGATTAATAAAGAAAGAAAGAAAGAGAAAATATAATAATAACAACGCAAGAACTTTGATACCCGTTACCTCTTACGTTTAAAAGATATTCCGTTTTATAACATGAGGGCAGTGATTAAAGAGGAAGGAGCGGTGAGAGACAGACAGAATGTTGAGAGAAAACCGGAGACTGAGAGAAAGTAGGTATAAAAAGAAAGTTTATATTTTAGAACAAGTTGAAAGGTCAGCGAATTGCTGTAGGGAAGGAGCGAGCCGAGAGCAACGCATAATACAACGTAAATACGAACACCAAATAAATACTGGCTTAGTCTATCGATTTAGTTGCGAGTGAGCATTGTGGTGGGAAGGGATAAATCAGGTTGTTTGGTTAAAATGCCCCGTAGGGGGATAGTGTGCCGTCAGTGCACCTCATGCGGTGCACTGTAGGCATAACTTAAGGTTCTTTGCAGCGTGCCTTCGGCCCCTAGCTGCCTCTAACCTCTTTCGTTCCTTTTACCGTACCTCCTTTCATATTCTCTTTCTTCCATTTGACTTTCCTTAACCCTCTCCTAACAATTGATTCATAGTGCAACTGCTTTGAGGTTTTCCTCCTGTTACACCTGTCAAACCTTTTACTGTCACTTTCCGTTTCAGTGCTGAATGACCCCATAAGTCCCAGCGGTTGGGCTTTGGCCGAAATTCTATATTTAAGTCAGTTCAGTTGGTTAAAAGCATCCAGTTATCCATGCTTTATCCAATTTTTACCACTTATTCGCCCAGGCATAATGTGGATAACAGAGAATTAATTCTGCAATAGTTCATTAAATAAGATTAACATTGATAAAAACAGGTGCTATTATTCCACAGGGAAACTCACACGCAAACACATTGGCTGTTGGAAATACGAAAGACAAGAATTAAAGATACCGGAGCTAGGAATAAAGTCACTATAAAAATAAGCACTCTTATGTGAAATGGCATAACAGAAAATAATTCCCGCGAGAAGTTGAAGCCAGTATTAAAGCAGAATTGAGCATCGACCATTTGTATAGTGGCGTATAGAGTTTTATGAGTGGAGAGAGAGAGAGAGAGAGAGAGAGAGAGAGAGAGAGAGAGAGAGAGATCCAAAATTGAACTCTCGAACGCTAAAAAAAAAATAAATAAATAAAAACGCATACCTTACGAAACTCGCAATTCAGTCCATAAAACTCTAAAATAACTAGGAACAAGGAAGGAGAGAGAGAGAGAGAGAGAGAGAGAGAGAGAGAGAGAGAGAGAGAGAGAGAGAGAGAGAGAGAGATCTCGAACGAAAAAAAAAAGAAATTAATAAATAAAAACGCATACCTTACGAAATTCGCAATTCAGTCCACAAAACTCGAAAATAACCAAAAACGAGGATGTATAGACCAAACCTAAATTTGAAGGAAGGAGGAAATAGCGGTACAAGAATACGAATAACTCTGCTATAATTAACGGACGGGGAAAAAAAAAGGTCTTGTGGAGACTGCAACTGCACGGCAGCGCAATTAGCAAGGAGTACCGTTCATCATTTCACAATAGGAGGAAAGATTTCAGATTTATTTCCTGGGTTCACTGGAGGGAAGTGGATTGTTTTGTTTAAGAACACTGAATTCGCCATACTTGTTCGGTAAGCTGATTGGCGTTTATGTGTGTGTTTGGGTTTGAGTGCAAATAAATTTACCCTTTTTCACCCTCGGATTCTAACTTTATGGGTAATCAGCGAAGCGGAACAACTGTCTTTCGTTCGTTTAGTTTCGCCTTAAAAGCTCTTCGTTGCCTGGTAAAAAAAAATAATAGATTTAAGAAATTGAGAGAAGTTAGGACGAAATTGAAGGGCGTGGGAAAAGCATAAGAAGAAGAATCTGATAAAGAAGGATGCATACATTTATTTGAAAAGGGACTTAACAGAAAGTTTAGGCAGATGGAGTTACATTGGTAACAGGGTGGACTCCGAAACCAGGTGGAGCCAATTCGAGTCTTTCCTTAGCGGAAAAAAAAGTCCCATTAAGACTTGGACTCCGTTGGGGGCTAATGCCGTCAGTACACCTCACTTTGTGCACTGTATGGCGTTACTTGAGGATCTTTACAGCGTCCCTTCTGCCTCTAGCTGCGACCTCTTTCATTCCTTTTATTGTACCTCTGTACATATTCTCTTTCTTCCATCTGACTTTCCACCCTCTCTAACAATTGTTTCATAGTGCAGCTGCTTTGAGGTTTTCCTCCTGTTGCACCTTTCAGACCTTCTTACTGTCAATTTCCGTTTCAGCGGTGAATGACCTCATAGGTTCTGGCACTTGGTCTTTGGCCTAAATTATATATTCTGTATTCTATTCAGGGTTGAAAAGTCCTACCCTCCATTTTAGCCCAAAGCCCTTTAAAATAAACGTGATTTTAGGGTAGGGTTAATGTCCCGGCCTCCAAAAAAAAAAAAAAAAGCCCTTAGGGCCAGTACGAAAAACAAACATTGATTTCGTGGAGTCGTCTGCAAGAGAAAAAAAAATTTTTTTTCCATCTCAAGAGGTGGAATGTAATCATCATGGTTATACTTGGACTTTAAAAATGCAGTAGTATACTCACAGTCTCAATACAAGCGTATATTTAAACGGTGCGGGCCATTATTAAACAATCATCAAAACTCACATAGCGTTATTAAAATAACTCATGAAGGGAATTTTCTCAGAACTTAATGGTTATGTATAAAAACAAGTCTTCCAATTCAGATGTAGGCAATCAGTGATGTGTAACAGATCATCCAGATTGTCCTATTTTATTCATAACACATATTCTTCCAATAGTGTTTTTTTTCTCTGTTTAAACCGAAATAAACCATGAAATAAAAAAAAGTTCTAAGTTTTAAACAAACAGTATTCCATACTTTTTTGAAAATCTGTACCACCTTATTTGAAATTAACTCTTTTTTTTGGAAATGGGCCCATTCATTGACTTGAATTTAAATTAGGAAAGTAAATACAATTGAAGTTTATTTCGAAAAAAATAATTTGGAAATAAGCCATTAATTGACTTGAATTTTAAACTGTGAAAGTAGAATAAATACAAATGAAGTTTACTTTTAAAAAAATTGTTTCGAAAATAAGCCATTAATTGACTTGAATTTCAAACTTTGAAAGTAGAGTAAATACAAATCAACTTTATTTGTAAAAATATTTTGGAAATAAGCCATTAATTGACTTGTATTTTAAACTATGAAAGTAGAGTAAATACAGATCAAGTTTATTTAAAAAAAAATATTTTGGAAATAAGCCATTAATTGACTTGAATGTAAATTAAGAAAGTAAATACAACCGAAGTTTATTTCGAAATATTATATTAGAAATAAACCATTAATCGACTTGAATTTTAAGCTAAGAAGGTAGATAAACACAGTTGAAGTTTATCTGAGAATTTTCGAATGTGAATTCTGCCCTGTAGGGAAAATTTCACGAATACCTCCTCTCGATACGTTTTGGGGATGAAAAGACTGAATGAACGGCCGGCCAAGTTAATGCCAGCGAATTCGGTCAGGGCGATGACCAACCCATGCGTGATTTGCCCAGACTTGACTGGAATACTTGCTTGAATTGGGTCGGATTCCTCCCCCTCCCTCCCCCCTCATTGGCTTGCTCCCTCCCTCAGGTCAGGCTCAGCAATTAGGCTTCCGTGAAGGTAGCTAAGAAGACCGAATGTATTTCCACTCTCTCACGCACGCGCAAACGCACCGTATATATACTGTATGTATGTATATATATATATATATATATATATATATATATATATATATATATATATATATATATATATATATATATATATATATAATTGCAGCAGCCACAATACCCTCTTAACTTCTCGAATTCTTCTTCGCTCTTTTTGGTAAGGTCGCCAACGTGACCTCGTTGTCATTATGGGACGCGGGTTCGTTTCCCGCTACCGGACATCATAATTGCTTCATATTTCTTGCACTTGGATCCAAAGGCTTCGTAGTGACAAACGTATCCAAAAAAGCGCGAAGAATTCGAGAATTTAATAGGACATTGTGGCTGCAATAATTACATGTGTATCTGGTAAAAAGTGACCCGTAGATTATATATATATATATATATATATATATATATATATATATATATATATATATATATATATATATATATAATATATACATATATATATATATATATAGTGGTAATATTACGCTGTTTTATCAGTCTTGTATATTCGTTTTAGATCTTGCTTGAGAAATTTTAACATTGCATATGATTTTTTATAGATGCAAGAAAATGCATAAGAATAACTGGCAAAATTAAACCAAAAGTAGGGTCATGAACTCGCGAGAAAAAAAAAAAAAAAAAAAGCTACAGGCTTCGCTTTTCCATGGCTCCAACTCTTGACCCCTCGTCAGAGGCCATCTCCCAGCTGCGATGCTGAAAGCAATATATATGCTTAAACAGCGAAAACATGCACTGCGAAATTTGCATTTGCAACGGGTTCATAAAATTCCAAAATAACCCGAGAGGAGAAAACATTAACCGAAACAGAGTCGAATGGAAAGAATAAAATTTAACGAAGTTATTCGGGAAAATAACATGCAAAAAAGGGGGTTGCGTAACACTGAACATATGGTTGATTAAATTATCATTTTTTTTTTTGCTAGATAGCAAAGTGAATGCGTGACGCCGGGCAGGGGGGTGCGGTTAGCGTGGGTCCCCCTCTGCAACCACCCAACTACCCGGCCGGTAGTTATGCTACCACACCGCCTTGTTAAGTCTTTAACGGCCAGTTCAGCTTTCGCCGAAAGTAACCCCATGTAAGTAAAGGACCTCGGGTTTGTGTGTTAGGAAAAATGCATTTTACTTTTAAAAAATGCGATGTTTTTTTTTTATCTGAAATTATTGAATATAGCAACTGTAGTTATTCGGGAAAATAACATGCAAAAAAGGGTGTTGCGTTACGCTGAACATACGATTGATTGAATTACTAGTTATTTGATCTGAAATGATTGAATAAAGCAATTATAGACACCTAACAGAACCGTAGAACATGCAATAGGGGATGGGGATCGTTTAGTGTGAGAAATAGACAAAATCATCATTTTGTGTGCTAAAGATATGAACACGTATTTATAATGGATTACGAGTAAACCCAATATATACATATTAATGTACGTGCCTTCGTATATTTAAAATTAAACCTTGTGATACAAGGCCCATGAAATTTTAACCACGGCCAGGTGGTGGGCCCGGTGGTGGCCCATCCTATATCGTTGCCAGAAGCGCGATTATGGTTAAATTTAATCTTAAATAAAATAAAAACTACTGAGGCTAGAGGGCTGCAATTTGGTATATTTGATGATTGGAGGGTGTATGATCAACATACCAAAATGCAGCCCTCTAGCCTCAGTAGTTTTAAGATCTGAGGGTAGTCAGAAAAAGTGAGGACGGACAGACAAAGCCGGCACAATAGTTTTCTTATACAGAAAACTAAAACTGGAAGAACAGGAAAGTTATAAAAGAGTGAAAATTATGACAGCATGGATATTGATGAAGGTAGTGAATAGACATGACTATAAAACTATAAATCGAGGTTTTATGTTTAACCTTCAATAAAACAAGTATACAGTACTGTTATGAGAGACACGGTAATAAGCAACAGACGCATTATTTAGGTAATGATGGTAAAATAATAACAGCAGTAACAAGAATGATAATCATAAAAGGACGAATGTAAATAATGTTTGCCTTCAACATTTCACAAGTGAATACAAATAAGTTTGATGTGAATAAAATTGTGTAAGTAAAAGTAAAGAAAGAAAACTTGACTAGGCGTTTCCGTGGCCACCATCCGGTCTCTCTCGAACGTAACATTTAACATTACCCAGCCAAACATAAACACGCCCTCGAGAGTTTAATTTTGCTTTCCTTTTTAGCTTTGGTTTAAGGCCTCTTCCTCTCTATAGTTAAAAAAAGGTGGGGAGGAGGAGAGTTAGAAAGGGGTAAACGGAAGGAAACGGTGGAAAGCCTGAAAGATTGAAAAGGGTGACGGTTGAAAGGGGGGAAAGGTCTTTTTATAGAAAATAAAAAGTTGGGAGTTGAAAGGTCAGTGAATTGCTGCTGTAGGGAAGGAACGGGTTGAGAGCAGGAACGCGCCTATGCCAGCGTTCATTCAGACACCATAGGGAGCACTGGGCGAAGTCTTTAGATTCGGTTACTACGGAGAGTTACCAAGGGCGTGGGTCAAAAGGATGGCGACCCCGAGGGAGGGTACTGTCGTCAGTTCGCCTCACGCGTTGCACCGTAGGCATTACTTAGGATTCTTTGCAGCGTTCCGTCGGCCCTTAGCTGCAACCCCTTTCATTCCTTTTACTGTACCTCCGTTCATATTCTCTTTCTTCCATCTTGCTATCCACCCTCTCCTAACAGTTGGTTTCATAGTGCAACTGAGAGGTTTTCCTCCCGTTACACTTTTCAAACCTTTCTACTCTCAATTTCCTTTTCAGAGCCGAATGACCTCATAGGTCCCAGCGCAAGGCCTTTTTCCTAAATTCTATATTCATTCATTCATTCATTCATTCACTGAATGATGTAACGTATAACTATATCGTGGTAACGTTTAACTATATCGTTCCTGGTCATCTGTAAATGTATACAAAGAATTACCACCATCTAAGATATCACGTTATTCCGTAAAAAAGGATTTTTGTTTTATAAAAATTGCATTGTCAATCTTAACTTTTATTTTAATTTGGTTTGGGCATGTTATAATGTTATTTCCTCGCCATTTACATGTGGATAAGCCGAAAAAATTACATTGTTAACTCCAGTGTTAGTCTGAACTTCATTTTAATGTGGATTGCACATCCGTTAAATACTATTTCATTTTCAATTTCGTTAGTGAACAGAATTATGAAACGGAAATGTCTGCCTTATGTGCAAATGATAAGTCAGTAATGAACGTATTCGAGACTGCGTTTCCATACTTTAGCTTAGTAAGCATCAAGGTGTCTGTCCCCGTAGGGGGGCTAGTGCCGGCAGTGCACCTCGTGCGGTGCGCTGTAGGCATTACTTGAGGTTCTTTGCAGCGTGCCTTCGGCCCCTAGCTGCAAACCCTTTCGTTCATTTTACTGTACCTCCTTTCATATTCTCTTTCTTCCGTCTGACTTTCCACCCTCTCCTAACAGTTGATTTATAGTGCAACTGCTTTGAGGTTTTTCTCCTGTTACACCTTTCAAACCCTCTTACTGTCAGTTACCGTTTCACCAGTGAATGACCTCATAGGTCCCAGGGCTTGGCCTTTGGCTAAATCGTATATTATATCTATCTAAGACGCCCACAGCCTTGGGGTAAATGTACGTTGTATTAGCTCACTGAAGTCCCAGGTTCAGTTACTAGAAGGGCAGAAAGATGCCAGTGTTAACTTTCGAAAGAATGAGCTAATAAGGGAATCAAGTAGGCAGTGCATTATGGAGTGGAAATGAAACGAAATCAGTAGCTATCGTTTTAAGAAATTATCGTCAAGTACATTAGCATAAACTGAGTCGTAGATAGGGAGAGTGAACACAATTCCGCCCTAAAATGGAAGACTGCAGTGTCTGCAAAAATACAAAACTGAGAAAAATGGTAGATACTGCAGTTTTCCCTGGCCTTACTACTGATTTTGCAGATACAGCAAATGGGGTCCCCTAAATAAAGCATTTTAAAGAATCATTCTGAAACTGCAGTAACTTGTGTATTAGTATTTCACGAGCCCAATAGGTGGCATATCTCAATCTCGCAAATTTTGAAATACTGCAGTTTTCCATTTTAGGACAGAATTAATGCCAGCATCTGGTCACGGAAGAACAGGAACACCAACTTAGACAGAACGACGCAGGAATAAAGTGCATAAAGAGAGAAGTAAAGAAATAAATAGTCTTACTTGAAAGCTAAAACTAAAATGAAACATGAAGCTTGATCATTCCGAGAGAGAGAGAGAATTTTTCTGAATCAAAAAAGGCAGGTTTCAGGTTCTCCTTTTCTCTAACCATTCCAAAAGGTGGACTGGCGAACACAGGAAAACCCCATTCAAAACAGGAAGCGGGATATATGCATAAACAACGACAGCATACACTGAGAATTCGCAATTCAAAGGCATTCATGAAATTTCAAGGCAGCTCGAGACGGGGAAAATATATAACGGAACAAAATTGAATGGAGCTTATACGCAGTGCAACGAAGATATGCGATCCGATTCTAAAAAAAAAAATGAATAAATAATCCTGACCAAAAAATGAAAGTCTCTTGAGACTGCACTGAAGAGAGTAATTGATAAACAAGCATATATGATAAATATTTAAAAAATAGTGATATTTTAAGTTTCATGTTATAGTTCACTGCCGGGAAGCGGATGGCCATCAATAATGAAATGCCCCAAACAAAGTTAGAATGATTTACGTCCGCTTTAAGTTAACGCTAACTAATGAAAGCCATTGCGCTTGCGCAGTTTCATTCAGGTCGTTCTCACGTATGCGCAGTGGATGGTATGATGATAAATAACCCTCAGTGGGTTAGTGCATGAGGTGCACTGTAGGCATTACTTGAGGTTCTTTGCAGCGTGCCTTCGGCCCCTAGCTGCAACCCCTTTCGTTCCTTTTACTGTACCTCCGTTCATATTCTCTCTCTTCCATCTTACTTTCCTGAACCCTCTCCTAACAATTGATTCATAGTGCAACTGCTTTGAGGTTTTCCTCCTGTTACACCTTTCAAACCTTTATGCTGTCAATTTCCGTTTCAGCGGTGAATGACCTCATAAGTCCCAGTGCTTGGCCTTTGGCCTAAATTCTGTTTTCAGTTCAATGATGATAAATACGAGTATTGTGTTTGTTTTTGTACATGTAAATTTATCTTAACGCTAGAAAGCTAATAAAAATGGTTAAAGAAAAATAAGCGATTAAACAGTGAGATTTATAGTTAACGTCAAATTATTCTATAAAACACATATATTAGGCATTCCTGTTTAATGTTTGTAAGCGACAAAGTTAAAATTACTAAAAAAAGCATATATTAGGTATTCCTGCTTAATGTTTCTAAGCGACAGAGTTAAAATTATTCTAAAAAAACACATTTATTAGGTATTCCTGTTTAATGTTTGTAAGCGACAAAGTTAAAATTATTCTAAAAAAAAAAAAGCATATATTAGATATTCCTGTTTAATGTTTCTAAGCGACAAAGTTAAAATTATTTTTTAAAAAACACATATATTAGGTATTCCTGTTTAATGTTTGTAAGCGACAAAGTTAAAATTATTCTAAAAAAAAAAGCATATATTAGATATTCCTGTTTAATGTTCGTAAGCGACAAAGTTAAAATTATAAGAAAAACACATATAGGTATTCCTGTTTAATGTTTCTAAGCGACAAAGTTAAAATTATTCTAAAAAAAAAAAAAAATATATTAGATATTCCTGTTTAATGTTTCTAAGCGACAAAGTCAAAATTATTCTAAAAAAAAAAAAAACATATAATGGGACGCTACAGTAACACTTTCTTTTTAGGTAACATGTTAGAAAACAGTTAAGGGAGAGAGAGAAAGTCAGCGGAAAGATAATAAAACCGAAATAACTATAAAAGAACTCTGTTTAAGGCCCATAAACGCTCACTTCTGTCCCATCATCTCTATCACTTAGGATATAACTTTATGCATTATTCAGCCGGGCGGAACAGCCGCAACAATTCCATTTTTTTTTCTTTTTCTTTTTCCTTTTTTCTCCGTCCACTATGACCTTGGAAGCTCTTCCTTGCTGTAACAAAAAGGCAGAGATTAAGTGGGAGAGAGAGAGAGAGAGAGAGAGAGAGAGAGAGAGAGAGAGAGAGAGAGAGAGAGAGAGTAATCCAAAGACAACATGTTGAGATGTAGAAGGAAAAGGTCTCTAGTTGTTTTGTATGTGTGTGTATGTGAGTTTGTGTGTGTGTGTGTGTGTGTGTGTACGCGCGCGTGGTGGTGGAAATGGGGGGGGGGCGGAAATCGATGAATATGGTAGATGATAAAATGTCCAATTGCTGGCTCGAAGGATGAGGTCAAGATGTAGGCTCTAATCTTAACCAATACACGTCTGTGTAGCCTATTATAGTTATCGAAACCCGACTGTTTCTTTGGAGTGTGAAGGAGTTATTTTAAATAATTAACTTTCCCTGAAGCCAGGCATCTTAGCTCCGGGCCTCCAGCTTATGTAGGAAATACCAAAAAATTATTAATATAGAAGGTGAAAACAAATAGTACGTAAATGTAATACAGAACTCTTCGCCCCTGAACTCTGTTACCAGGTCAATAATTGACCCAGTTTTTAAACTTGAAGAAAAAAAATAGATGGAGTCGGGAGCTTATTTTAAATTCTCCGACGCGAATTCTCTCGCTGCGAGTGGAGGAATTGCCCCAAAAATACCTTTTCTCTCTCTCTCTCTCTCTCTCTCTCTCTCTCTCTCTCTCTCTCTCTCTCTCTCTCTCTCTCTCTCTCTCTCTCTCGATACGTCTGGGAATGAAAACACCGAATGCCCAACGAAGTTAATGCTGGAGAATTATGGTCAGTGTGATGACCAACCCATGCGTGATTTGCCCAGACTTGACTGGAATTCTTTGAGTTGTGCTCTGTTCCTCCCCCCTCCCCGCCCCCTTAACCCCCTTTGACACTACCTACCTCCTTTCTCTCTCTCTCTCTCTCTCTCTCTCTCTCTCTCTCTCTCTCTCTCTCTCTCTCTCTCTGGCTTTTGTGTGGTGGTTGGAGAGACGCTAAGTCGAAGGGCTCGTGTCTTGCTGTTAAGCAGAGGCATACATACATACATACATACATACACACACATGCACATATATATAAATATAATATATATACATATATCTAATATATATAATATATATTTATATATACATATATATGTGTGTGTGTTTGCATGTTCCTTATATATGCATGTATCTATGTGTATTCGAACCAGGTCTCAATTAAGTAAGCTTTTACTAATGTACGTATGCATGGTGCGTTTTACCGTTGCTAACAGCATAAGTCGATCTACAGTGGGCCAACCTCATCACCATTACGAAGAATAAGAACAACTCACTTTTAGAGAAGTATTTTTGCCGCTACAAAACTTCGGTTTGTCAGAACGGCCACTGTAGTTACATCAACGCCGCTTCAATAAAATTATGTAATTCGAAGCTGCATTGCATGCAGGTTACACCTGGCTCATTCCAAAATTGCAGTTTTTGGTAAGTGTTTAATCTGCATAAAATTCGTGTCAGTCATGAATTGCGGTCTGCATCCTTTTAGGGACATGAAATACTTTTAATTAAGAGTAAAATGCTTTCCACCTGTTGAAGAAAACAAGAAGTATTTACATAAAGTATTTACATAATTGTGTCATACTCTGGTATCTTTTCTCTTTGTGTCAATGACCATTGTTGTTGTGACGCCATTCTACTCCTGATTGTGATCAGTTCTCTCTCTCTCTCTCTCTCTCTCTCTCTCTCTCTCTCTCTCTCTCTCTCTCTCTCGTCTCTTTTCTCTTTCTGTCAATGACCATTGCTGTTGTGACGCCATTTACTCTTGATTGTGTTCAGTCCTTCTCTCTCTCTCTCTCTCTCTCTCTCTCTCTCTCTCTCTCTCTCTCTCTTCACAAAACAGGAATGTCTGAAGAGCAAAGAGAAATGAAACAGTGATCATCCAAATACTAAATTAAAAGCGGGAAATATTTCTTGACAACATCTAAGAGGATAAACGGATCTTGTACCGGGTTTATTTACAGCAACAGCAGCCTGTTTTTTTTCTTTCTTTCTTTCTCGAAGACTGCCAACTTTTGTAATTCTCTCTCTTTTGTGGTTTTTCTTTTTCCCTGACGCATGCAGTCTTTCGTGCTTTGAGGCGGCTCCATCTCCTTCTTCTGGGCTAAGCCCCAAGTTGTTTCCTTGCCCCCCTTTTATGCTGTTTCCATCGAGCCCCTCTCGGGTGGGTACGAATATTTCAGGAAAACGAGATGCGGGAATAGCCCGGGGCTAAAGCGGAAGAGTGTCCGGCAGATTAAGACGGATTATTGATATATATTTCAACGTTTTTTGTTTCTAGTCTGAGAAAGTTAGGAAATGTTACAGTGGCTTATTGTTTTTTGTTAGTAGTCTGAGAAAGTCAGGAATTATTAAAGTGGTTTATTGTTTTTGTTTCAAAAGTCAGGCATCCTCAAAGTTTATTGTTTTTTGTTTCTACCAGGTTTATTATCGTGACCATCTTTTTGCACTAGTCTGAGACTCCTCAGAGGTGATACCACGCCACTCTTCTTACAACAACTTGAACGCTCTTTATTTCCTCCTGCATTTGAGGCCTTATATTTCCAGCAACTCTGCAACCCAGTTTATCAGTTGAAAAGTCTTATTACTTGCCCTCTTTTGTTTCACTGAGAAAGTCAAATTATTACCGTGCTTTTATCACCAGAAAGTCAATGATCCCCTGTTCGTTGCACATGACCTTACCATCTCAGAGCACTTTGATATATTTATTGTTTTTTGTTCCGACCACTTCTTAAGTTTTTGACCGTCTGAGAAAGTCATATATACAGATTGTTTTTTGTTCTTTCAGGTCTTCTTTTTTATATTTTTGTTAGTACACAAAAGTTCAAATCAATTTTTTGTTTCAAGTTTTTCTTTCTGAGAAAATAAGACATTCAATGGCACGTACAATCTTCTTTCATTGACATTCAGAGGTGATATACAGTCTTCTTTCATTGACATTCAGAGGCATATTTCCAGTCTTCTTTTCATTGACATTCAACATATACAGTCTTCTTTCATTAACATCTCAGCATATACAATCTTCTTTCATTGACATTCAGCATATACAATCTTCTTTTTCATTGACATTCAAATCATATACAATCTTCTTTCATTGACATTCAGCATATACAATCTTCTTTCACTGACATTCAGCACGTACAATCTTCTTTCATTGACATTCAGCATATACAATCTTCTTTCATTGACATTCAGCATATACAATCTTCTTTCATTGACATTCAACATATACAATCTTCTTTCATTGACATTCAGCATATACAATCTTCTTTCATTGACATTCAGCATATACAATCATCTTTCATTGACATTCAGCATATACAATCTTCTTTCATTGACATTCAGCATATACAATCTTCTTTCATTGACATTCAACCTATACAATCTTCTTTCATTGACATTCAGCATATACAATCCACTTCCATAGAGAAGAGCTGTCACAATCATCCCGTCACACGTTCCCAGTGTAACATTCGTAGACACTCGTCCTAAACTTCTGCACACACGCTGCTGCCTTTCTCGCCTCACCCAGTGAAACTTGAAGATCAAACTGGAAACAATTTTTAGTGTTAGTGAACGTCTTATGCAATATTTTATGCCTTTTTGAAGAAATTGCTTTTAGAAATTGTTTCATTTTTTTCATACATTCCCACTGTTTTGACTCTCCTTTGAGACAGGCGGCCAAAGTATCCGTCGAATGAGTTTGCAGTGTTATGTATATGTATATTGTTACTTTTATATCTCTGTCTCTATTTTCCCTTTTGACTTTCATAAGTAGAATTGCAACAGTTTTTAATCTTTATTTTAGAGATTCTTCGTCTTCATTTTTGTAGGAATCATATTCGATTCCAGCACCATTCCGGTTAGTGTTCTGAGTACCCGAGACCCTGTTCACGAATTTTCCTAACCCAATTTTGGAAAGATCGGCTGCGAGCCAAGGCCTAGTCTATCAGGTTGGGGGTCGGGGGCGCGTGGGGAAGAAGGAGGGGGGGAGGGGGGGCGAAGGGCAATTCAATGCCGTATTCCGGCCCTGGCAGGAGGAAACCGGAAAGCTTTTCAGTTGCTACCTCTTCCATTTCCTTTGCTTTTAAGCTTGATTTATTCTTTTATTGAAAAGGAAAGACGGCCGTGTTATAATACGGATTGAAGCTCCTTTAACTTACTCGTTTACTAGTAAGGAAATGACGGATGTGTAAAAGTAATTCAGTATGATGAATAATGAATAACAGGACATTGCATAACACTGCAAACTCATTCGATGGATACTCTGGCTGTCTCTCTTACTAATAAGGAAGTGACAGAGATATAAAAGTATTTCAAAATAATGAATAATAAATAACAGGACATTGCATAACACTGCAAGCTCATTCGATGGATACTCTGGCTGTCTCTCAAAGGAGAATATATATAAAAAAATGAATCATAATTTCTAAAAGCAACCTCTTTAAATAAATAACAAGACATATACATAACACTGCAAACTCATTCGATGGATACCCTGGCTGCCTGTCAAAGGAGAATATATATAAAAAAAAATTAATCATAATTTCTAAAAGCAACTTCTTTAAAAGGCACAAAACATTGCACAAGACGTTCACTAACACTAAAAATTGTTTCCGGTTTGAATCTGGGCTGTGTATCCTTCATGATTGTCTGACAGCTCCTTACCTTTCTTATTGTTCTCTTCGGTCGCTCTTGATTAGAAATTGAGTTCCAGCTGTTTCAGTTATTGTGGAGGCGAGCGAAATATGATGGCGGCCGGAGCTTGTTTAGAAATTCGCCGGAGGTAAATTTCCCAAATATCTTCCTCCTCGCAACGTTTTCCTGGGGCGGGAGTTGGGGGGGTTAGGGGAAGGGGGAGGAGGGGAGGGGAGGAAAGGGGGGGGGGTGGAGTGAAAGAGGATGAAAAGACCGAATGACCAACGTAGTTAATGCCGGCGAATTTGGTCTGCACGATAACCAACCCATGCGTTATTTCCCGAGACTCGACTGGAATACTTGCTTGAATTGTGCTCTCTCTCTCTCTCTCTCTCTCTCTCTCTCTCTCTCTCTCTCTATCCGATTCTCAGAGCTGTGCATTCCCTCCCCTTTCTGGCTCAACCTCGGAAAATAGACTTATGTGGAAGCGGGTTGGAAGACGGCGGTTCAAACAGCGTCTGAATGGTTGCGCCCTGCGGTGAACAATAGCAACATCTGGTATTCAGTGTTGTTTCAGAAGAAGAAGAAGAAGAAGAAGCTTTTGATCTATATGAATAAAGTTTAGGTTCGTGTGTGTGTAAACATATATATATATATACGAGTATATATATACATTATATATGCATATATATATATATGTATTTATTTATTTTATATATAATATATATATATATTTATTTATTTATTTATATATATATATATATATATATATATATATATATATATATATATATATATATATATATATATATATATATATATATATATATTATATATATATATATATATATATATATATAAATTATATATATTTATATATATATATATATATGTATATATATTATATATATATATATATATATATATATATATATATATATATATATATATATATATATATATATATATCAACTGTGTTCGGTTTGTGCTACTATACTCATCGACATCTTTAAATACCAGCAAATATACTGCGTATAAGATCGGTCATTTTTGTACGCAACTAATTAGTTTGCTGTTTGTAAGCTGCGCCTCACCTGAGGCATCAATGGTCAACTTTTTCCCAGGAACGATTCCAGTTAACGTTTGTACGTCTTTCAATTTTAGGTCTCGCGAAGGGGACGGGGGACGAACGTTGCCTTAATTGGTCACGTGATTAATAATTCAGGCTTATAGAGGGGACTGCTGCTAAGTGAATTCCCCTTCTGGTAACTTTAAAAATCGATCATTAGATTAATATTTCCAACTGCCTTTTCATCTCTAAATATCAACCGTGAATAAATTTCTTTTTAACTGTCCAGCTTTCTAATTAGTCAGTTTTTTTTTTGTAGGGTCATTGGTGGTCAAGCTACCACTCGCCGTGAATTTTATCTATAGCTAATTATTAATTTTTTTAAATTCTCAAGTCGAAGAATTCCGGTTGAAGTTTGTAATTACGTAAATACCTCCGTGTTTGCCTTAATTAAACCTTATTTGAAGTACATAAACATTGGGTATCAAACGTAGAAACATAACACGTTGCTTCTTGAATAATTACGTCAATATTTACCAAGTTACAGGCATTCAGAAGTTGGAATTCGGGTACAAAAGATCAGTATTTGGAAAAGAATGGGCTGCCGTTGCTACTCTCTCTCTCTCTCTCTCTCTCTCTCTCTCTCTCTCTCTCTCTCTCTCTCTCTCTCTCATATACATACATATATATGTATATGTATATGCTTGTGTATATATATATATATACACAATATGTATATGTATTTGCATGTATACATATATGTGCGTGCCTCAGTATTGATCTTTCGCACTATGCTATAGAACAATTTCCCTTCGGGAATTTTACCGTGTAGGCTTTAATTACTGTTGCAAATCGAAATAAAACGGGAATTATTATCTCTACAGAGTATGCAGAATGAAGGTAGCTTGGTCGATGTCTTCGACGGTACGTAGCGTTCCGAGGATTTGGACTTGACGTTACCGTTATTTTTCAGAGTATACTTATACTAGTATTTTGAACTGTAAATAAACATGTTATACTGTTATTGATAATTACGTATGTGTAATGCACAAAGCACTGTAGGTATTACTAAAGGGTCTTTGCAGCGTTCCTTCGGCCCCTAGCTGCAACCTCTTTCATTCATTTTTACTGTCCCTCCGTTCATATTCTCTCTGTTCCATCTGACTTTCCACCCTCTCCAACAGTTGTTTCATAGTGCAACAGCGAGGTTTTCCTCCTGTTACACCTTTCAAAAGTTGTTACCGACAATTTCCCTTTCAGCGCTGAAAGACCTCTTAGGTCCCAGCGCTTCCTTTCCTTTCTGCGCTGAATGACCTCGTAGGTCCCAGCGCTTGGCCTCTGGCCTAAATTCATTATTCTACAGTGTTCTATTCTATGACGCGCAAATACTTGCCATTCACACCTGTAAATATCCGCGAATGCGGTCAGGAAATTTCGCGCACCGGCTTTCAATTTTCTTTCGGCCACTTACAGAGCGCCGTTGGCTGGTATTGAATTTCTGTCACGTTCAGTATTGCGGTGTGAACATGCAATGCATTTGCAAGTCCAGCAGTGGTTTTGGCTGGGATTAAACCAGAAGTGTTTCCTTTTTGCGCCTTTTTTTTTTATTTCTTTGCTCTGCGTATTTGATATTGAAGATTTCGCTCCTTATTGGAAAAGGAATCACCCACATATTCGGTTTTTATGTTTTTTTATTGATATATTTGGATGCCTGGAGTCTGTCTGTCTGTCTGTCTGTCTGTCTCTCTGTCTCTCTCTCTCTCTCTCTCTCTCTCTCTCTCTCTCTCTCTCTCTCTCTGTTATGTAGTCAGGTAAGCGCTTTGTTCGTAATTGCTGGCATATATTTGTTCATAGAAATATTTGAAGGTATGCATGTGTGTATGTATGCATAAGTGTCATGTATGTATACCGCTCTTTTATCAACTTTTTTTTTATCCCAACTAAGAAGTCCTTCCTGTATCACTGTGACTTCCACTAGAAGAATTTCGTCCCTTGTTTCGAGACGAGCGTGGAAATCAGACTTTTTTTTTTTATCCCTTAGAACTTTCATGATTTTATGCCACTTTTTTTATGTATTTTGATTTTAATGTCTTGTTCTCCATCTAAGTTCGAGGGCACTAATGGTGTTCTTGAAATTTTATTATAATTTCATGTAGGCAGTAATGGTCTTTTTGAATTTTTATTGTAATTTCATGGGCAGTAATGGTCTTTTTGAATTTTTATTATAATTTCATGGGCAGTAATGGTCTTCTTGAATTTTTATTATAATTTCGTTAATGAATTTTTATTATAATTTCGTGGGCACTAATGGTCTTCTTGAATTTTTATTATAATTTCGTGGGCACTAATGGCCTTCTTGAATTTTTATTATGATTTCGTGGGCACTAATGGTCTTCTTGAATTTTTATTATAATTTCGTGGGCACTAATGGTCTTCTTGAATTTTTATCATGATTTCGTGGGCACAAATGGTCTTCTTAATTTTTTTTCCATTCTTCATACTCTTTTCATGTTGCATATTCCTGAACATTGATGTCCAGGTGCCTCGAGACATCTTTCAATTCCTTCATTTTTATTGTTTATATCATATTTATCCGCTTTCGTAGTTCCTTCCTCTTTTGAGATCTTCCCTGAATTATTATCTCGTTAGTTCTCACGACATTTGCCCTCCCCTGCTCTCCAGTACCCCGTAACTCCGTCCTTTCGGGAGAATCTGACTGTTAGGCCTATAAAGAATACCTATCCGCTTTATTTTCGTAGGCCTAATGCGTAGGAGCAGGTACCGCCACTGTTTCTTCTTCGTTCGCTTGTTTATAAACTTCGTCCTGCATTTTTCACGATTTCATTTTCGGGCCTTTTTTTTTATTTATGTTTCATTTGATTTTGCCGTTCATGCGTACATGTGAGATACATGCGAGTGTATGAGCGTATAGAATTCAGTCATATGCGTGTCTGTGTCAGCGATACACGTGTTGAAGATTGCTGAGAAGCTGTGAGAATGATGTTGCTTCTCGAAATGACATATGAAAACGACGCCTCCATTTTGGTAATTTTTTCATTGGTTGCCGCAACTTAGTTGAGATTATTTGATTGTTTGTAGACAATTACATATACGGTATATAATGTGATGCTGTTATTATTATTATTATTATTATTATTATTATTATTATTATTATTATTATTCAGAAGATGAACCCTATTCAAATGGAACAAGCCCAAAGGCAGGGGCCACTGACTTGAAATTCAGGCTTTCAAAGAATATGGCATTCATTTGAAAGAGGTATTATTATTATTATTATTATTATTATTATTATTATTATTATTATTATTATTATTACATTGAACCCTATTTGAAAGAGGTACTGACTTGATTAAGCTTTCAAAGAATATGGTATTCATTTGAAAGAGGTACTATATTATTATTATTATTATTATTATTATTATTATTATTATTATTATTATTATTATTATTATTATTCAGAAGATGAACCCTATTCAAATGGAACAAGCCCACCACAGGGGCCACTGACTTGAAATTCGGGCTTCCAAAGAATATGGCATTCAATTGAAAGAGGTATTAAATGTAATAGGAATATCAGAAAGAAGAGATCATTTATCAGAAAATAAAAAACTAATTAACAAGAGTAAGTGTGCATCATGGGTCATATAAACAATAGTCTTAAAACCATAGCTCAGTAGTTAATTATTAAAAACGACGCCACTATTTTGATAATTCTTTAATTTTCTGTACCAACTTAGTTGAGATTATTAGGATTATTTTGTAGGCAATTACCTATTCGGCATATTATTTAATGCTAACATATTTGTAGCTAGATGCACATATACAAAATTCTTACAGGCATTCTTTAGCAGGTAGCTTATTTATTTTTTTTTTACCTCAGAAAAAATGTTAAAAATATTTGCATTTCATTCTGAATGACCTGATAATCTTTTCTTTTCCGCGTCCTATAAGGTATATGATTGAATGCTAGTAATTGTGAACTTTATATATATATATATATATATATATATATATATATATATATATATATATATATATATATATATATATATATATATATATATATATATATATATATATATATATATATACATATATATATATATATATATATATATATATATATATATATATATATATATATATATATATATATATATATATATCACACACAATGACTTACAGACTTACCTAGCAGTTAGTTTTTTTGGACTTCAGAAAAATATAGAAACATTCGCATTTTATTCTGAATAACCTGATGTTTTTCAGGCTCGTAAAAGGTAACAAATTTTTTATTTCATTCTGAACCTATATTTTTAGGTTCACAAAATTTTGAAAAAATTCTTATTTTATTCTGAATGTCCCAGTAATTTTTTTTTTTACTCATAAAATGTGAAAGATTGTATTATTTCATTCTGAATGACCCGACATTTTTCAGGCTCACAAAATGTAAAAAAAAAAAAAAATCTTATTCTGAAAATTGAAAAACCTTTCTTATTTAATTCTGAATGACCCGATAATCTTTTCCTCCTCTCCGCGTTATCATGCTTCTCACAGCAGCGGAGATGGTCGTAATCCTTGCGTTATGGTCCTGCCGAATTAATAAGCATTGCTGTTACGCTGCGTCCATGGAAGGCATAGTTTACGATGTAATTGCTGCACGGGATCTCTCTTGATTTGTTCTTTTCCTTCTTTCTGTTGTTTAACAGCTTTTGTTCGAATGCTGCACTTTCTAATTGAATAGCGAGATGTTGTTTCCATATATATATATATATATATATATATATATATATATATATATATATATATATATATATATATATATATTCACATATATATGTTATTTACAAATATATTGCAGTAGAACGTTGCGGGCTTACGTATGCGCGAGTGCGTCTAATTTTGTTACTTAGGCCTACTTTGAAGATTGCTCGAGAACGTCAGGGGATGCGTTTCTTAATTAGCTAGTCTCCGTATCCTGGTAGGTAAATTAGTCTTACCTTTGCACAAAGGTCTTATTTTATAGTTTTCATATGTTATTCTTTGCAATTGCTTATTCTGTCGTGACGTAAACTTCATGTACACGAAGGGAGATGGCTGGACGTTCCTGAATTGCAAGAGAGAGAGAGAGAGAGAGAGAGAGAGAGAGAGAGAGAGAGAGAGAGAGAGAGAGAGAGATGTCCATCTTGAATAATGAACCCAGAGATCTTGAGGAGAGAGAGAGAGAGAGAGAGAGAGAGAGAGAGAGAGAGAATGAATGAAAATGAACCCAGTCCATCTTGACCGATAATGAACAGAAAGAGAGAGAGAGAGAGAGAGATATGTGAAAATAAAACCCAGTCCATCTTGACCGGATAATGAACAAAAGAGAGAGAGAGAGAGAGAGAGAGAGAGAGAGAGAGAGAGAGAGAGAGAGAGAGAGAGAGAATAAAACCAGTCCATCTTGACCGGATAATGAACAAAGTATCGAATCACCTCACTTTTTGTTGTTGTCGTTTTTTTATTATAGAATGCGAGAGTGCACAGTTTTTACATTAGCGAAATTAGGTCAAGCTTTCAGCTTTAGAAATGCGGCTAATAATTAAAGGGATATGAGTGTTTCCGGCGAACTGTCGGCGCACGAAAATGCTCATTAGGACGAAAGTCGCTCCCGTCAGTATGGCGATGACCGATCGGAAGGGTGGGGAGTAGGAGTGGGATAGGGAGAGGGAATTGGAGGGAGTGGAGGTTGGAATGGGAGAGGGAATTAGAGGGAGTGGAGGTGGGAATGGGAGAGGGAATTGGAGGGAGTGGAGGTGGGAATGGGAGAGGGAATTGGAGGATTGGAGGTGGGAATGGGAGAGGGAATTGGAGGGAGTGGAGGTGGGAATGGGAGAGGGAATTGGAGGGCTTGGAGGTGGGAATGGGAGAGGGAATTGGAGGGAGTGGAGGTGGGAATGGGAGAGGGAATTGGAGGAGTGGAGGTGGGAATGGGAGAGGGAATTGGAGGGAGTGGAGGTGGGAATGGAGAGGGAATTGGAGGGAGTGGAGGTGGGAATGGGAGAATTGGATTGGGGAGGTGGAATGGTGGGAATGGGAGGGAGGGAGGTGGGAATGGAGGAGTGGAGGTGGGGTGGAATGGGAGAGGGAATTGAGGAGGAGGTGGAGGTGGGAATGGGGAGGAGGTGGGAATGGAGGGCTTGGGAGGTGGGAAATGAGAGGGAAGGGTGGAGGAGGGAGGAGGTGGGAATGGGAGAGGGAATTGGAGGAGTGGAGGTGGGAATGGGAGAGGGAATTGGAGGGAGTGGAGGTGGGAATGGGATAGGGAATTGGATGGAGTGGAGGTGGGAATGGGAGAGGGAATTGGAGGGAGTGGAGGTGGGTGGGAATGAGAGAGGGAATTGGAGGGAGTGGAGGTGGGAATGGGAGAGGGAGTTGGGGGTGGGAATGGAAGTGGGAGTGGGAGTGGAGGTGGGAATGGGAGAGGGAATTAGGGTGTGAGTGGGGGTGAGAATGGAAGTGGGGGTGGGAATGAGAAGGGGTGGGAGATGGAGTGGGAATGGGAGAGGGAGTGGAGGTAGAAGTGGGAATGGGAATGGGGTGGGGGTGGGAGAGGCAGTGGGAATGGGAATGAGAGTGGGGGCCGCGTTGTCAATGGGAGAAACATTGAAATAGTAAATATAGTTCAAGCGAAAATATGACACCACTTAGGAGTTATCAGACCACCTGTAAGAACTGCAGTGCAACCACAGAGTTAAACATTTGTAAGTTCCATGTCGTATTCAAGTCGCTGGGGCTCCTAATTGAACTCACCTTTATTACCTGTCGATTGGTTAATCTTTTTAAAGAAGGAACCCAATTTAAAGAAGGGACCCAATTTAAAGAAAGAACCCAATTTAAAGAAAGAACCCAATTTAAAGAATGAGCCCAATTTAAAGAATGAACCCAACTTAAAGAATGAACCCAATTTAAAGAATGAGCCCAGTTTAAAGAAAGAACCCAATTTAAAGAATGAACCCAATTTAAAGAAAGAACCCAATCTAAAGAATGAACCCAGTTTAAAGAAAGAACCCAATTTAAAGAATGAACCCAATTTAAAGAAAGGACCCAATTTAAAGAATGACCCCAATTTAAAGAAAGAGCCTGCATTAACAGCACATGCGTCGTGCACTTCTAAAATAAAGAGGTTAATCATATATATAGGAAATTCGAATTCTTTGTCGTGTTAGATATTAAGATTGTTGGTTAGGTATTGAAATGGTTCTACTTCAAAAGAATTTGAACGTTGTGGTTCGACTGTGTATGGAAGGACGAAAAGAGACTTTATAACAGACAGTCAGGTCAGTTACCATACGTGTAAACTGGATGTCTGAAAATGAAGTATAACATTGCTGTAAGTTTTCCTACAGTACGTAAGGCTATACGTGCAAGAGATAAATAAACAAATAAGTTAATTAATTAAAAATAATGTTCGTACATTCGAACTGGCGCTACAGCCGATGTACACTGGCATTTCGTAAAATATTTCCATTAATTAGCCGCAAAGTTCGAAGAGTTTTCCCCTCTCATTAATGGACTTGAGGTAGGAGCGTATATATATCATTCCCTGGTGCTTTTCTTACTGAAAAAATTAAATAAAAAAAAGCTCGATAGAGTTGTCATCATCAGGCGTAAATGGAATCAGGCGTAATCGAATCTGTCGTTTAAAAATTGACGCCATTTTACCGTTGCGTATAGTTCGGTAATTATCTCATTTAGCCTCGTCTGACTTGCGGTAAAACCACGACTGCTAATTAGAACGTCATTAAAACCGAGCTATCAGATATTATTTTATTGATGCCCCCCGATTGCCGAACGCAAGACAAGCCAGGCCGACCCCGCCCCTGCCCCCACACAGATGTGATGGGCAAGCGTTTCTTTCCCTCGACTTTCCTTTTATAAGAGAAGGGAAAAACTTTATCGAGGAGAGAGAGAGAGAGAGAGATGAATGCAAACATTTCTTTCTCTCTTTTTATTTTACAAGAGAGGGGGAAACAGTTTAACAGAGAGAGAGAGAGAGAGAGAGAGAGAGAGAGAGAGAGAGAGAGAGAGAGAGAGAGAGAGAGAGAGAGAGAGATACGAATGCAAACATTTCTTTTCTCTTATTTTACAAGAGAGAGAGAGAGAGAAACAGAGAGAGAGAGAGAGAGAGAGAGAGAGAGAGAGATACGAATGCTAACGTTTCCTTCTCTCGTCTGTCCTTTTACAAGAGAGGGGAAAAACTTTATCGAGAGAGAGAGAGAGAGAGAGAGAGAGAGAGAGAGCGAATGCGCCGCCCGGGCAGATGATGATGATGATGATGATGACGGAGATGTTACAACAAAATTTGGATGTAGTTGATGTAATCGTAATGCCGACTACTCCTAAAAGTACCGCCGGTGCCCAGAAGGCACCGCTGATGTCTGAAGTTTTAACGAATGATAATTTTAGCTGATGCCTTCCCCTTTAGTCAGATGAGAGAGAGAGAGAAAGAGAGAGAGAGAGAGAGAGAGAGAGAGAGAGAGAAGACGAGGAGGAGGGGTGGGTGTACGGGTAGAGGAAGAGAAAGGTAGGTGGGGTGGGCCTTCCTCTAGGAAAGGGGTACTCCCGTTTGTTGCCCATTTGACGATTCCCGGTTTCGGGCAGGGGGTTTGGGGTGGGGGGTTAGAAGGGAGGAGAAGTATCACGGAATTGTGGATTTTTTCCGTGGGGGCGGGGAGGGGAGAAGATGATAGGAGAAAGGAAAAGACAATATCATCGTTGGCAGGAAAACAAGATGAAACAACCTCCCCGGAATGGCGAGGTTTTGGCACTTTGTTGTTCTTGCATTCGTTCAGCTTTTTCTCTCTTTTTCTCTCTTTTTCTCTCTTTTTCTCTTGCGAAGGTCATGATGGCATGTAACTTTTTGACTGGCTGAGTGTTTGCAGTTATTGTTGTCATTAGACTCTTCAGCCGGCATTTGCTAAATTGGGTAGGAATGGAGGTCTTTCATAATCTGTTATTTGACCTGGACCTTTGTGACGCTGGCCAACTTTGAAGGTCAAGAGGTCACAAAATTGAAAATAAAAATGGATGTAAATTGTTCTATATACAATAAAATAAATAACATTTCATAAAATATATAGTGTTCTGAATACAATGAAATTAATTATATTTCATAAACTATCAAGTTTCATTCATATGTCACCTCAAGATTTGAGAAAGTTCACAAAGTGGTGGATGAATTCTGGTTTCTAGTGTTTTCAGAGAAACGCCAAAACCAGAAGTGTTGGCGTTTCTGCGCCATTCAGCGATGCTTGTCCCTGTTTGTCCGCCCCGGGAGGAGGCGGGGTAGGTAGGGGAATGGGAGGGTAGGGGAGACATGACACATCCACCCTCCTCCTGCAGCCGCGTTTAAACAGGGAGTCCTGCCCCGCTTAGCATAGCACGCGCCATCTCGCTAGTTATTTTATAATAATAAAAGCTGGACATTGCAGTTAATGAAACCAGAGTGAAAGAACAAGAGTGCAAAGGACAAGGTAGGAGAAAGTGATTGCATATTGTGACATACATGCAGAGCTAACTGTCACGTGACTTGTCACGTCAGGATGATTGTGTGGTGTTGAGCACCGTGTGAGTCCCCACAGGGGGACATGCCGTCAGTGCACCTCACGCATTGCACTGTCGGCGATTACTTAAGGTTCTTTCCAGCGTCCCTTCGAGTTCTAGTTGCAACCCTTATCGTTCGTTTTACTGTATCTCCGTTCATATTCTCTTTGTTCCATCTTACTTTCCACCCTTTGCTAACAGTTTTTTCAACATTATTTTCTGCGCTGAATGACCTCGTAGGTTCCACCGCCCGGCCCTTGGCCTAAATTTTGTATTCCAATTCCAAATTCCACCAGTGTGAGTGCTAGATTGTGTAAGTGGAATTAAGGGTAGGAGAAAAACTGTCTTGAAAGAGTAACCCAGTCATGGAGAAGATTGGATTAATAAGGTCTGAATATTTACGCATTTCATTTTTTGCTTAGCCAGTGTTGATAATCTCAACGCTTTAGTCTTTCCTTCTCCCTTTGATTTCAGCTGTTGCTGTGGTACTTCATCTGCTCTCTCTCTCTCTCTCTCTCTCTCTCTCTCTCTCTCTCTCTCTCTCTCTCTCTCTCTCTGTCTCTCTCTCTCTCTCTCTCTGATTAGACTGTTAAGTTCTTACGAGGCCCGAATGTATACGCAATTTACCTTTTGCTTAACCAGTCCCCCTGTTATTTTAGTTGCAACGTAGTCTGCTCTCTCTCTCTCTCTCTCTCTCTCTCTCTCTCTCTCTCTCTCTCTCTCTCTCTCTCCCTTTACATCTAGGAGATTAAGTGCCTTTCCTCTTTGGTAGGCCTAATCCTGTGTGTGTGGGCTTACCGATTCTTCAGATTAGTTTCTCTCCGATTTGGCTCGCTGCTTCTCTAATACTTGTCCGCTGTCCACTGCGTTGTGGGACCTGTAGATCATTCTTCGTTAATTAAGAGGCTGTTGAAATGTTTCCATAGTTCAGTATGAAACATTGAATTTAAATGGAGAATGGTAAAAAAAATATCAGCTTTTGTTATATTTTTATATATGTATGTGTATATATATGTATATATACATATATGTATATATGTATGTATGTACACACATATATATATATACATCTATCTATATATATATATATATATATATATATATATATATATATATATATATATATATATATATATATATATATATATATATATATATATATATGTATTTCAAGTTACCTAACAAAATGTTTGAAAAGAAATTCAGCATTTTCTAACATTTCTCTCTCTCTCTCTCTCTCTCTCTCTCTCTCTCTTGAAAGACACATGATATATATGACGGCAGACCAGAGTTTGACACACAAGAAAATGAATTAAGAAACGATTCTCTTGAATAAAAGAAAGTTAGTGTAGGTAAGAAAAAGTTTTTTTTCAGAGAATATATATATAATTGCATTTGTTATATATATTTTTCAGTAAAAATGATTTTGTTGAAAATTGGCATATATATATATATATATATAATATATATATGTGTAAATTTAGTGTCGTGTGACTTGGCAAGCGCGAAAATGTTTGTACCTGTGTTTGTGAGACGAGAGAGAAGAATTTTGTTAGAAAATATAAGTAACCTTTGACGTTTGGGTACGTCATTTTCACTAACATTTTGTTAGGTAACTTAGAAATATATTAAAAGAAGGAATCTGTAATATAACATTGCTAATGTCGAGCATGAATAAGTCTGGGAATCCTGAACCAAAGTCTTGGTCACCCGTTGAAAGACACATGATAAGATATAAATCATGACGGCAGACCAGAGTTTGACCAGTGAAGAATGCACAAGAAAATGAATTAAGAAACGATTCTCTTGAATAAAAGAAAGTTAGTGTAGGTAAGAAAAAGTTTTTTTTTTCAGAGAATAGTGAGAATAAACAATTGCATTTGTTAGGAGAACTGATTCTGTAGATTTTTTTTCAGTAAAAATTATTTTGTTGAAAATTGGCATTTATTTGTAAAGTATACTTCCAAGTGTTTTGGAAGCAGTCACTGGATGCGAATATTACTGAAGCCGTAGAACTAAATTTAGACTGAAGGAATCTCAACCCTTTTGCTTATGACTCGGCAAGCGCGAAAATGTTTATACCTGTATTTGTTCAGAGACGCATATCTCGATGGAGTTTTCAAGGTAGACCGCTCAATTTTGTTTTACTTTGAAGCTGATTACACACTCTATAAGTAACCTTTTTTTGACGTTTTGGTACGTCATCAGTAAGCTAAGGACTTGAATTTGAATGACGTTCATATACGTCATCGGTAAATGAAAGGGTTAAAAGACTTTAGCAAATCATTAAGTCAGGAATTGGAATAAATTTCGTTAACTTTGTTGCTGGTTTTAAAAACGGCTGACAGTCTCGTCTTCGGAAGAGATCATATGACGCGTCATGCTGAAAGAAATAATTGATTTTTCACGTAGCTAAAGTGTTTTGAGGGTCGCGTTTCAAATGATCAAATAACCAGAGTTGTCTAGTTATTGAGCAACGGGGACTTCCACGTGTACAGGTAATCGTAATTAATCAACCTTTAGCCAGGTGTCGCTATGCAAAACACACAGACGTGATCTCCTGTGCATTTGCTAAATATTCTAGATATTAATGAAATTGAAACCATTATTTAAACAAGTCTAAAAATGCTCCGAAGTTTCTTCGGCGCAGTCGAGTTTTCTGTACAGCGCATAATCAAGGCCACCGAACGATAGATCTATCTTTAGGTGACCTCGGGTATAATGCTACATGAGCCGCGGCCCATGAAACTCTCAGCCGGCCGTGGTGGCCTGTGTTGCGTTGCCAGAAGCACGATTATGGCTGACTTTAACCTTGAATAAAATAAAAACTACTGAGGCTAGAGGGCTGCAATTTGGTACGTTAGATGGTTGGAGGGTGGATGAACAACTTACCAATTTAAGTTTTTGAATTATGAAGCACTTGAACGAGAAACACGTCAGTATTTGCATTAACGAAAACCATGCAACAATTTTTAATTTCTGCAACCCAAGCCTCAACAATCATCGTCAAGAGAGAACGAGTGGAAACAATCTTTGATTGTTTTTCGGCCATTTAAAGAAAAAATCAGCCAGAGTACTGCAGAGAGAGGAGGGACTTTTTAAGACTTTCGAAAAAAGGTTCGTTGCAAAAAGGGACAAGTACTTTTGACAAGCTATCAGTTTGCCGGACCATGCACAGAAAAAAAAATTTTTTTTTTTAAATGCCGGCCATTATCATCATCCCCGCCCCGAGATCTTGATGGAGTGGAATTGAATTCAGATTGCATGCGGTACTGTCGCTGAGGCTGAACAGAAATAGAGACGTTTTTCTGAAAGGAGTAATTGGCAACTTTGCCTCAACCATCCCTTCAGATAATCGACTGTAAATAAAAGTAGGGACGAAAAGTGAGAACATTGTGAAAAAAAAAAAAAAGATGAATTGAGAATTCAAAAGGTGAGTTTTGAGGAGCATAGAAAAGGGAACTCTGGTTTACAGAATGAAGTCAGTCAGATTGCATGGTTTGAAGGACGTAGTCAGTCAGATTGGAAGTAAGTAAGATTCCACATACTTTTGTTTTCAGCTCTGGAGCAGCAGTATGTCCCCATTTAGTTGATTTGAGTCATTGTTATTAAATCTTGAAACCAAGTCTTAGAACTTTTATTCTGACTTACCGTTGTCACTGAAAATGCCCATAAAAGGTAAACCTCTTGTGATAGTTATTGAATGTGTTTTAAAGAACAAAAACACCAGCATACTTCAGCCATTCAATTACACTATTTTGAAACGGTCGCTAGTAAATATAGCTTTCCATACTTGATGGTTAGTGGTTAGTGTCGTGCCATGCCACCCAGATGTCGTAATGGGGTTCGCGTCTCCCCAATTTAGGGCAAAACTCCTTTGTAAAAATCACTGGCTCTGTTTCATGATCAGTTACTGCTGCATCCCAGTGTGGGGTCTGCTGAACGTTCTGGGAGTTTGAGACCAACATTCTTTGGAAGACTTTGATTGAATTTCAAGTCAATGGCCACTTTAGTGTTCTTCTTCCGTGTGAATAGGTTTCATTTACTGAAATAATAATAATGGCTAAAGGAACTTCTACAGTATCTAAAACCTTGGAGTCTTGTAGCCTAAGTGGTAAGAAATGCCTTAATGTTTTTGTGTACTATATTTTTGCTGATTTTATACAAAGTGTTTTATACATATAATGGCCTGACAGGCAGATATACAAAAACGAGTCCATATCAACTGTATATCTCTCTTGATAGCCAGGTGGTCTGAGTCACTGTCTATCACTGTCCCCAAACCAGGCAGCGGTTCGAATCCTGACGGGGACGGAGCATTTATCAACGATTCCTCAGGTTTAGTGAGTTGGGTAGTAAACAGGGATAAAGACTATTAGTGAAATATTTGTGAACGAAAAAAATTCGTGAATAAACGTAACAAAAATGGATGTTTCATATATATATATTTATATATATATATATATATATATATATATATATATATATATATATATATACTGGCTCAGCGCACGTATGAATATATAATCTGCATACACTATCTATATTTACACCCTTACCTTTAGAATACAATACGCCCCCAAATGATCGTACTTAGCCAGGTCAGTATTAGATGCGGCGAGCTCCGCTACTGCTGAATTACAGCGCCCCGAAATCCCCCTTTATATCTCATTAACGTGGGCCCGGATGCGTCGGTTCCCATGGTGGGCCTTACTCCAGAGTCCTAGTGCTATGGCGAATGTAGAACGCCGTCTCATTAATCACTGAATACCTTATAAACGCTTTATATTTTGACGCGATGAAAAGAAAGGAATTGCTGAAAGGGGTACTTTTTGATTCTCCTTTTATTTTCATAATAATTTACGTACATTATTATATATTAGATGCATACGTTCCGTTATTGACTTTTTACCTTAAAAACGCTTTATATTTTGACGTGATGGAAAGAAAGGAATTGCTAAAAGGGGTATTTTTTAATTCTTTTATTTTTCATAATTTACGTACATTATTATATGATATATATATATATATATATATATATATATATATATATATATATATATATATATATATCATATATATATATATATATTGCTGAAAGGGCTACTTTATGATTTTCCTTAATCACTGTTTACCTTATAAACATCCCATTATATTTTGCTTTGATGAAAAGAAAGGAATTGCTGAAAGGGCTTTTTAATTTTTTATGTTATTTTCATAATTTTACGTACATTATTAATATTGTGTACCCAATATTATATATATTTGATCCCATTAATCACTGTATACCTAAAAAATAAACGCTTTATATTTTGACGTTTGATGGAAAGAAATTTTGTTTAATTTATATTCTGAATTTTAATATACCGATATTTTTTAATTCTTTTATTTTTCATAATTTACTTACATCTTTATACTGTATATACGTTCCATTAATCATTGTGTATCCAATAAACTCTCTATATTTTTGATCTTGCAAATAGAAAGAAATTGTTAAAAACGAAACTTTTTCATTCTCCATTTGTTTCAATAATTTGTTTAATTTTTTATCTGTTTGTTGATTTCTTCAATTATTTTATCTTTTCTTTTAATAACTGATTTCTTCTTTCTTAATTTGCCGTTATCTTTTGTTGCTCCTTTGAAATGAACACCATAAAATTCTTTGGAAGCTCGAATTTCAAGTCAAAGGCCCCTGTAGGTTTGTTCCATATGAATAGGGTTCATCTTCTGAGTAATAATAATAATAATAATAATAATAATAATAATAATAATAATAATAATAATAATAATAATAATAAATAATAATAATAAGAAGAAGAAGAAGGTCTCCTAAGGAGGCAGGCTGCAAAGAAGAAGAATCCCAGGAGGCAGGATGCAACCTGAACCCCACACTATAAAAACCACCCAGTCGAATAGGATGACTGTGATGGACCAAAAAAAAAAATGAAATAAAATAATAATAATAATAATAATAATAATAATAATAATAATAATAATAATAATCCTAATAATAATTCTGTTCTTGATCATGAAAAAAAAGAGACGAAGAAAGCGTCTTTTAAGCGTTTTTCTGCATTCCGAAACATCCAAATGAATATTTTGCTTCCCCCTTTGATCCGCGAGCTGAAAGAAAATGACGCCGTGCAAGCGAAGGTTTTAAAAGGTTTGTGTTTTTGCCTGCATCTCTTAAAAACATGTTTTGCGCTCCTATTTTGACCTTCAGTTCTACTCTTGAATATTGCCTAGGAAGCTCTCCGATGGATTTTTACGGAAGCGGCGTGTTTATGCGTTTGTAATGCGTCGTCGTTCGTGTGTTGCGTATTGATAATTTCGGTTATTCTTTTTCTTTCGGAGTGTTTTGAGATTGGGTCTTTTTTGAAATGAGTGCGATGGAAAATGTGTTGGGTGAGAGGGTGAAAAATACAGTGATGGGAAACATGATGTGTTTTTATTAATTTTCTACTCTTGTTCTTGTGATTTGGGACGATGTACAGTATGTACGCAGTACACACTCACACACACGCACACACACACACACACACACACATATATATATATATATATATATATATATATATATATATATATATATATATATATTATATATGTGTGTGTATTTATATACTGTACATATGTGTTTATATATATATATATATATATATATAAATATATATATATAATAGTCTTTTTTTACCCAAAATATATGAATTTGTAATTACCGCTGTAATATATTGTGTGTGTGTATGTGTATTATTATATATATATATGTATATATGTATATATATATGTATACATATATATATGTAATAGTCTTTTTTACCCAAAATATATGAATTTGTAATTACCACTATGTCCATACTTCTCGGTTTGTAAACACTTTCTAGATATGCCGATCACGACAAAGACCCTAATGAAGAAACTCTGACGCCCGTGGCAAGAGTCGAACCTAATGTCATCATATCAGAAAGGGAAGTACTTCATAAGAGAACCTCATACAAAACATGATGGTATCTAGCGGGGATTTTATATTAAAAAAAAAAGTTACAGGCTTTCAAGGACGTTCTGTCCTCATCGTCTGGTATGGCTAACAGACGATGAGGACAGATAAGTCCTTGGAAGCTTGTAATTATTTTTTTTATGAAAATGATGCTATCCTGTGTAAATGAGCCCCAGTTATTAATTGTATTAATACGCAGTACTGTTGTGCAAGTGGCCAAGTTTAGTTTATACATTATATATATGTACACACATATATATATGTTATTTATTATATGTATTTATATAACCCAGCTACTGGGGCGGTACAAGTCAGCCCAACACTAGTGCCGGTCCTAACCCCGGATAAATTGGGAGGGTAGGCATCTGGAAGGGCATCCGGCCATCAAATCCAGCCAAAACCAAATATGACAGTGGGTTTTTATCAGAAATCTGTATATATATATATATATATATATATATATATATATATATATATATATATATATATATATATATATGTGTGTGTGTGTGTGTGTGTGTGTGTGTGTGTGTGTGTGTGTGTACACATTTTTTTTTCACCGTGTACCTTTCCCCTTCGGAGGATCGGTGCCTGAAGGTACACCCCTCCAAGTTTCTCAGCAAGCCTTTAGGGATGAGGTTCACAGGTTCACGCCCTCGCCTTGACACCCCAGCAGACGCTGTTATCTATTTACAGCTGGGTGGACTCTTGGTAAGGTCGCGAATAACAATTTAAGATTCCTTCTGGAGAATGGCCATGAAGAGGGAATGTGCAGTCCGGAAGTCTGTAATAAATAATGCTACTTGAAATCCACATATGTTCCGAGAACTGGAAGATGTTAAGGCGTTCCAAGAACTGGGAGATGATAAGGTGTTCCAAGAACTGGAAGATATTATTAAGGTGTTCTGAGAACTGGAAGATGTTAAGGTGTTCCGAGAACTGGAAGATGTTAAGGTGTTCCAAGAACTGGAAGATGTGAAGGTGTTCCAAGAACTGGAAGATGTGAAGATGTTCCAAGAGCTGAAGAACTGGGTGTTCCAGATGTTAAGGTGTTCCAAGAACTGGATGATGTTATGGTGTTCCAAGAACTGGAAGATGTGAAGGTGTTCCAAGAACTGGAAGATGTGAAGATGTTCCAAGAACTGGAAGATGTGAAGGTGTTCCGAGAACTAGAAGATGTTAAAGTGTTCCAAGAACTGGAAGATGTTAAGGTGTTCCAAACTGAAGATGGAGATGTTAAAGAACTGTGTTCCAAGAACTGGAAGATGTGAAGGTGTTCCAAGAACTGGAAGATGATGTGAACTCGGAGATGTTATGGTTCCAAGAACTGGAAAATGTGAAGGTGTTCCAAGAACTGGAAGATGTTAAGGTGTTCCAAGAACTGGAAGATGTTAAGGTGTTCCAAGATGTTAAGGTGTTCAAGAACTGGAAGATGTTAAGGTGTTCCTAGAACTGGTGTTCCAAGAACTGGAAGATGTTAAGGTGTTCCAAGAACTGGAAGATGTGGAGGTGTTCCAAGAACTGGAAGATGTGAAGATGTTTGAAGAACTGGAAGATGTGAAAGTGTTCCAAGAACTGGAAGATGTGAAGGTGTTCCAAGAACTGGAAGATGTGAAAGTGTTCCAAGAACTGGAAGATGTGAAGATGTTCCAAGAACTGGAAGATGTTAAGGTGTTCCAAGAACTGGATGATGTTATGGTGTTCCAAGAACTGGAAGAAGTTAAGGTGTTCCGAGAACTGGAAGATGTTAAGGTGTTCCAAGAACTGGAAGATGTTAAGGTCCGATGTGTTTGAGAAAGAATGGCTTCGGCAAAAGTAAACAGGAGAGTTATTGAATTCGGGGCGATGACAGTTCGTTGCCAAAGCAAGCAAATGAAAGCGTCCAAGGTAGGGGAAGACAGTTTACAGAATATAATAAAATAGGGAATTAATAATTCCTGCAGAGGTGATACATGAACAAATTCTTGATAATTCGAGGAGGAACATATTAAATTTTTGAGCGCTGTTCAACATTAATGTAAGAATATCTTACACCTTAACAGATGCAGAATGAAGTAAGATGGAACTCTCCTGTGCATTTTGAGAAGCCAACCGCGAGTTGTATATGAAAGCATATTTGGCCAGAAATTATCCAACACATTTGTTCATGAAGGTCACTGACCATGATGTACGCAGGGTGGCCCCATCTTAGGAAGTCATTAGCTATCCATTATTCCATAGGTTAAGGAAATATTGGACCTCTGTCTAACGACTCCTGAGAGTTAGGCGTAAATACTAATTAATACTACCCAAGAAATTCCAAAATTAAGTATTCTGGAACTTGGTATTTATGCTGGGAAAACGGGGATAGTCTTACATGACCTATTGTTATTAGTCTACCTTGACCTAGTGTTATTCGTACGATAGCAAACAACGTGTTATTATAATTGCTGTAAAAGTTGTGTAATTTTTTGTAGTTAAGTGGTTAATAAATCGTTTTTATCGACGATGATATGGCGTTCATGGTCGAATTTCAAAATGGTTACGATGGCCACATGGACTGAGCAAGGTTAACTATTATCGGCATTCAGATGTCCAGTGAGATTATCCTTGCACAGGACACCAGGACACGCAAGAACGGACACCCACCTTTTATTTCCCCCCCAGTCTCTAAAGCTGAGAGGGTGAGTGAAGAAGACCAGTCATACCCAATAGATAAGAGCCGGTCAGATTCGCCTTTTATTTGTCCAGCCAATGGAATCCATTGTTTTCTTCTCGATGTGGATTGATTTGCAAACATCGCCGCACAGAGAGAGAGAGAGAGAGAGAGAGAGAGAGAGAGAGAGAGAGAGAGAGAGAGAGAGAGAGAGAGTCCGGTATACCATTTGTTTGCGTTGTCTCTGGTTCCTGGTTTGACAAGTGCAGGTAGTAGGGAGACTCTGATGATGATCGTGAAGACATATAAGAGCGGCGGATGGGCAAAAGGGAAGGGCTGGAAAAGAGAGAGAGAGAGAGAGAGAGAGTTACGGTGAAACTCAACCAACACAAAACGAAGTATACGGGAACATAGACTGCTAAAATGGAAACGCTTTACTGAGAGAGAGAGAGAGAGAGAGAGAGAGAGAGAGAGAGAGAGAGAGAGAGAGAGAGAGAGAGAGAGGCAGGCAGGCCTTTGTATCTGAAATTCCAAGTGGGCGAAGAGCAAACGAAAGAATAAATTGATCAAAAGGCGATTACGAAGGGAAAGGATAAAGGGTTTGATCGTGTAGTCAGATAGTGGGTTTCTGTTTTCTCTCTCTCTCTCTCTCTCTCTCTCTCTCTCTCTCTCTCTCTCTCTCTCAAACATACGCACCGTTTAGTGTGAAATCTCAAGGCAATTCTTCAAGCCATTTTTTAGTTTTCCGAAAAAAAACTATTTTGCCAGGCTTTGTCTGTCCGTCCGCACTTTTTTCTGTCCGCACTTTTTCTGTCCGCCCTCAGATCTTAAAAACTACTGAGGCTAGAGGGCTGCAAATTAATATGTTGATCATGCACCCTCCAGTCATCAAACATACCAAATTGCAGCCCTCTAGCCTCTGTAGTTTTTATTTTATTCAAAGTTAAAGTTAGCCGTAATCGTGTGTCTGGCAACGATATAGACCAGGCCACCACCGGGCCGTGGTTAAAGTTTCATGGGCCGGGGCTCATACAGCATTATACCGAGACCACCGAAAGATAGATCTTATTTTCGTTGGCCTTGATTATACGATGTACAGAAAACTCGATTTCGCCGAAGAAACTTCGGCGCGTTTTTTACTTTTTTTCTGAAATCAACATAAGTCATTTGTAAGATTCGTTTATGGAGGATTTCCTATAGGAAAATATATATTTTTTTTCTTTTTTGTTATATTTATTTTTGAATAAGAGGTTGTCTCTCAGAACTCAGAACTTTGTTTTGGAAAGATCTTTTAAATCTTCATCATCGTACATCTTATTGAACTTAATAATTATTGTGTCATGTATGGGAATATTTTTGCAATTTTCTTCGGTACATCACATGCTATTTCAAATACCCCCAAAGGATTTCTGTAAACTGAACTTTTTTGCACATTTTTGGATGAAATGGATTATACTGAATTCCTGGATGTGATCCAGGTATGAAAAATGCTCTATATGTTTTTCCATTATCCCACTGGACCTTTTAATTTTTCTTAGATATGAATTATCAAAGGGAAAAACGGGTGTGTAGTACGATTTAAATTGCAAAATTAAGTTTATTTTCCAACCTTCTCTTAGAAGGGTAGTGTTTCTGTTACCTTTTAAAGCGTGTTGGATTTGAGTAATTCAGTTACGTAATGGTTTTAGATCAAAATAAACACGTTTTGATGTTTTAGGTTCAGTTATCATGAAGGGAGAGTAAGAATCTCGCCTTTAAAGCCTTTCACGTACAGCGTTTGATGTTGTTGTTGTTGTTGTTATTTGTTGTTTTCGGTCAGTGTAAGCGTAGCCATATATTTTAATCACGTTTTATTCAGCAATATGTTTAAAATAAATGTCTCGTCATTTGTGTGCTTTGCCATTTTCTTGTCGTCACTTGCTTATTTCAGTTTGTCTCCTGCTCTAATATAGATCCACCATGCACCAGAGAGAGAGAGAGAGAGAGAGAGAGAGAGAGAGAGAGAGAGAGAGAGCGGAAATTGACCGATTGATTTGATATTGCAAATTGACGGAGCATCAGTCACGGTCATCGAGGGAGGGGGAAGTACAATTTGTTAATTACTTCGTTTATTATTAGAAAGACTTGACTATCATATTCATGAAATATAAATCAAGGTAAAAGGGAAACAGTAACAGTTATATAAAAATTTACTGATTAATAAAAAAAGACTAGTATGCAAAGCAAGACTGATTCCACTGATTCTTTAATAAACTAGAATTGAAAATAATCTCCTCTTCATGAACTTTGGGTAGAAGAAGACACTGCAGACATTACTAAAGGTTCTTTGCAGCTTCCTTCGGACCCTAGGTGCAACCCCTTTCATCCCTTTTACTGTACCTCCGTTCATATTCTTTCTTCCAGCTTACTTTCCATCCTCTCCTAACAATTGTTTCATAGTGCAACTGCTTTGAGGTTTTCCTCCCGTTACACCTTTCAAACCTTTCACTGTCAATTTCCCTTTCAGTGCTGAATGACCTCATAGGTTCCAGCGCTTGGCCTTTGGCCAGAATTCTATATTTCATCCCATTCCATCCAGTACCAGAAAGGGAACTTTAATCTTTCCCATCCAGAATAATGGGACAGTCATCCATCTACAAGTGCCTCACAATTCCTCATATTCTTGCCAAGCAGTAATTCCTCACAGGAGACATTTTCATATCACTACCTTGAGATTTTCCATCCTTTTATTATTGGTGTCAGCCGGAATGTAACCGAAATTATTATTATTATTATTATTATTATTATTATTATTATTATTATTATTATTATTATTATTATTATTCAAAAGGTGAATCCTAAAATGGCACAGGAAACATTTTGGGCATTTGGCGATGTACTCACTGCCAAGTTGTCTGCCCTGTGGAAAAGAGAGAGAGAGAGAGAGAGAGAGAGAGAGAGAGAGAGAGAGAGAGAGAGAGAGAGAGAGAGAGAGAGAGA
>NC_089767.1:38647008-38707008 GCF_040412425.1 Macrobrachium rosenbergii
AAATGGTATTTACCTAATTCCAAAGCATTTTACCCTCTTGTTCCAGTTTCTGGAATCCGCAGATTTTTCTCTCAACGACAGATTAGATCTTATTCTCAGGTTAATCGCTCGTAATGTGGTTAAATTTTTTAAGTGTTTTAATTTTTTAACTAAGAGCTAAAACGAGTTGTTTTTGAATAGCATATATGAGCTTTTCAGTCGAGAAACATGCCAAGTGCCATTTTTAAAATATAATAAATTAAACTAAAAAATACTTTGACCCAGGATGGCGCTTGGCATGTTTCTCGACTGATAGCCTCATATATATGTGTATATTATACTGTGCGTTTATATATATAAATATATTTATATACACAGATATAAAGAATCCTTTTCATACACGGTTGTATTTGCCAGTTATAAGCGAGGATGATCTGGATTTAGTTCTTATTTTTTTTCTTTGGTACGGGCCTAAAAACCTTGTTTTGAACTGCAATAGAATTATTTTGTAAAAATCAGTCTAGAGCTGCATTCGATTTTTTCGCGTATCCAGGTTAATCCCTTATAATAATAAAGATATTATTCAAGATGTGTATTTAGAGAAGGCGGATGGAGATTGTAGTTCATTTCCCTTCGAAAGGAAATGAGAAAAATATGGAAATGAAAAGTTAAAGGTGAAAATCTTGACCGAATTGTCTGAGAAGTGGCATAACCGCTTCCTGAGAGAGTGAAGACTTTAGGAATTGAAATCATAACTTGATAAAATTCCGGAAATAAGATAATGGAAGGTTACTAATAAAACTAATAAAATTGAGTCACAAGTGATAGATACGCCCCTTGAAAGAGTGAAGACTATAGAAAATGGAATCAAAACTTAGATAAAATTCCATTATTTGATGGTAGAGTAGATTTTTGGAAAAAATAATTGAAAGAATATAATGAAAGGTAACGGATCAGAATCTCACTCTGACTTCCCCGTATGGGCGTAGTGCCGGCAGTGCACCTCACGTGGCGCACTGTAGGCATCACTCAAGATTCTTTGCAGCGTTCCCTCGGCCCCTAGCTGCAACCTCTTGCATTCTTTTTACTATACCTCCGTTCATATTCTCTTTCTCCAATCTGACTGTCCACCCTCTCTAACAGTTGTTTCTTAGCGAAGTTTTCCTCCTGTTACACCTATCAAACCACCTTTACTGTCAATTTCCCTTTCAGCGCCGAATGACCTCGTAGGTCCCAGCGATGGGCCTTTGGCCTAAATTCTATATTCTATTTTCTATTCCAATTCAGTCTGACTTTCGCGAGAAGTGATGGACACGCCTCTGAAAAGAGCGAAGGCTATAGGAATTGAAACGAAAACTTCAGATGAAACTCCGCAGTTTGTTGGCAGAGAGCAAATGAACAGTCGGCCATCTTTACATATTAATGAAAGTATCATTCTTTATTCAGGTTATTATGGATCCCCACAGGACTGGGAAGAGTGGCAGGACTTGACGGAATGTAATTTCCCATCGGGCTCTACTTCAAACGGATCGGAGCCAAATTATGTTGGCTGCGACGAGGAATAATTAATAAACCCAAAGTGATTTTATGTGCGCGCACATACGCAAATTTATATATATGAATGTGTGTATGTATGTATGTATAATATATATATATGTGTGTGTATATATATATATATATATAAAACTAATCACACATACACACACACACACACACACACACACACATATATATATATATATATATATATATATATATATATATATATATATATATATATATGTGTGTGTGTGTGTGTGTGTGTATGTGTGTGTGTGTGTGTATAAAGGAGAGAGAGAGAGAGAGTACAGTATTATATATATATATATATATATATATATATATATATATATATATATATATATATTTATATATATATATATATATATATATATATATATATATATAGAGAGAGAGAGAGAGAGAGAGAGAGATATATAGATATATATATATATATAGAGAGAGAGAGAGAGAGAGAGAGAGAGAGGTATGTAGATAGAAAGAGAGTTTTGTGAAATGACATTAAAACGCGTGTTAAAGAAAAGACAAAAAAAAAAAAAAAAGAATGTTAAACCCTACGTGTCTTTTTACCGCTTTTTACCTCTCCCTTCTCCGACTTCTCACAAGTCATCCCACCCCCAAATACGTATTGGCTGATCGATTGGCTCTATTCTACTCTCTTTCCCTAATCTGAACTCGATAATGGAAGACCGCGTAATTGCATGTAATGATTTGATCAGCTATTAATTTTACGTGAAATACTTCACTTGCGCCTTGTTCATGACAGATGGGGCAATTTCCAGTGCAATCAAACGCATGTAAATAGCCTCAAGGCTCCTTCCCAAACTCTGCTGGAAAATCCAGGATTTCCAGTTTCCAGACTCTCCATTTTTCGTCTCATTTATTCCCTGGACGAAAAGGTATCCATCCTTCTCGCACCCTGGCCACTTTCCACACTTCCCCTCTTCCTCCCCTCCTCCTCCTCCTCCTCCTCCTCCTCCTCCTCCCTCCTCTCTTTCCCTCCTCCTCCTCCTCCTCCTCCTCCTCCCTCCTCTCCTCCTCTCTTTCCCCGAGAAGGTGACAAAGTGTGTGATCTGTTTTGTTCCCAACTATTATTCTGACAGGTGCATTAAGAGAGCCCATTGAAAAACCTTTATAAGGGGGAGAGAGAGAGAGAGAGAGAGAGAGAGAGAGAGAGAGAGAGAGAGAGAGAGAGAGCAGCTGTCCCAGCAGATGTTGTTGACCGAAGTGATCTTCGACCCAGAGGCTCTCCCCACCACCTCCCCCTCCTCCTCCCCAATATTGGATGTCAATACACACTCCAGTTGGCCCGTGATACAAACAAATATGGACAAGTTACCACCGGCTGGAATGACGTCTACGAAGAGTGACTGACCGAGGGAGGAGGGGAGAGAGAGAGAGAGAGAGAGAGAGAGAGAGAGAGAGAGAGAGAGAGAGAGAGAGGAAAGATTAGAGGTATAAAGGTTTGAGAACGTATTGGGGCTTTTATGTCGTATGGACATAGACCGTAGAATTATACACGGCAATATTGTTTAAGCTTCTCAATTTTTATCTGAATGTGGGAGAGATTTCTCCTTTCATTTAGCAACTCGTTTCGTGAGAAAGGGAGTCGTTGGTTGGGGCAGTTCTGTATAGTGTTAGCTGGTCCGCTGGTATAGTGGTTAGTGTCGTTGCATGCCACTCAGATGTCGCGGCGGGTTCGCGTCTCCCCCAGGGCGATGAGAAATCACTGGCTCTTTATCATGATCAGTTACAGCTGCAGTGTGGGGTCTGAGGTGAGCGGTTGAAACTAACATTCTTTGGAAGTCTGAATTTCAAGTCAATGCCCCTGTGGGCTTGTTGCATGTGAATAGGTTTCATCCACCGAAATAAAAATAATAATAATTATATAATAAATTATATAATACTATATAATTTATTATATAGTATATTGTGCAATACATTCCTCTGGAATCCATATTGATAAACGTGAAGGTTACTTAGCATTCCAGGTCTCTCTCCAATGGCGTTATCGTCAATACCCGTATACGGAAACTTTCAGATGATTTAGTGAAGAAGGAGAGATACTCATAAAGAATAAGTATTCACTTTGTTTTCCATATTTCTGAGCATGAATTCTCTTCTTATTATTATTTTGGATGAGCTTTGTTAACATTTATTCGTTCTCAGATGTTAATGAATGATAAAGCAAGTCGTTTCGACAGTTTTACCTCTTAGTTTTAAACCCTTGAGTCCCTAAGAATTACGGGCTGCATGTAATCTCTGCTGCCTTAAATCATTATATCTTTGTTATTCATACACCCTCTCTCTCTCTCTCTCTCTCTCTCTCTCTCTCTCTCTCTCTCTCTCTCTCTCTCTCTCTCTAGTAACTGGATGGTTGTAATTCAGGTTTTGTGAGAATTCTATATGGCCCTCTAGAAACTGGAAGGTACTGAGCATGCTTGCAGTAACTGAATGGTTGCAATTCAGGTTTTGTGCGAATTCTATATGGACCTGTGAAAACTGTGGAAGGTACCGAGGATGCTTATTGCAGCAGATAATTCGTTAAGAGCAATCCACAATTTTTATGGCGAAAACAAAGTATTCCTTAAAATGTTTGGACTGGGGAGTGGTTGCTACAGTGTAAAATCATTGCTCAGAGAAGGTTTTAGTATATCTCCAAGTCCACTTTATCGTTACAGGTATGCGTTTCTCTGTCTGTCTGTGGCAAGCCCATAATAACCCCCCGATATCGAATTCAGTTTACCCTGAGAACAACTTGCACCCAAAGGAATTGTGTAATTCCCTGCGGTGGTAAGTTATTCCCAAGGTAAAGTGAATTCGATATTAAGGGGTATTTATGGGTTAATATTCGTGATTACACAACAATCACGTGTGTATAATAGCCCTATAGAACCATATACGTATAACGTATGTCTCCCATATATGTGTGTGTGTGCATTTGCATGTTGCGTACATATACTTTTATTGTGAATTGTCGTAGAAGTAGCATTTTCATACATTTTTATCTATTAATTTATTTGTTAATTAATTTTTTTTACTTCCTTTTTCTTCCTATTGAACACCATATTCTTTGGAAGCTTAAATTTCAAATCAGTGTCCCCATTGGTGGGCTTGTTCCATACGAATAGGTTTCATCTACTGAATAATAATAATAATAATAATAATAATAATAATAATAATAATAATAATAATAATAATAATAAAAGCAGTATCAGCTACATGGAAAACAAGTATCGTATGCATCGAAAAAACAGGTTGGGAAGGAAGGGAAAAGAACCATGAAATGGCAATCATAGACCGCGTCTAACAAATATTGTAATCGCCATCTGGGTCCACTCATAAAGGGGAATGGGCCTCCTGTGCAAAACTCCGAGGCTCACTCGATTATTTGGCGGCGGCTGGAATGGATGCTATAGAGACCAGGAAGGAGTTGTGGTGATTCTCAGATTAAAAGAGTCTTTGCGTCATTGCTTTTTTTTTTTTTTACAGGAAGGAGGTGTGGTGATTCTTAGATTAAAAGAGTCTATGTGTCATTGATTTTTTTTTACAGGAAGGAGGTGTGGTGATTCTCAGATTAAAAGAGTCTTTGCGTCATTGTTTTTTTTTTTTTACAGGAAGGAGTAGTGGTGATTCTTAGATTAAAAGAGTCTTTGCGTCATTGTTTTTTTTACAGGAAGGAGGAGTGGTGATTCACAGATTAAAAGAGTCTATGTGTCATTGATTTTTATACAGGAAGGAGTTGTGGTGATTCTCAGTTTAAAAGACAGTCTTTGCGTCATTGTTTTTTTTTTTTTACAGGAAGGAGTTGTGGTGATTCTCAGAATAAAAGAGTCTTTGCGTCATTGTTTTTTTTTTTACAGGAAGGAGTTGTGGTGATTCTCAGATTAAAAGAGTCTATGTGTCATTGTTTTTTTTTTACAGGAAGAAGTTGTGGTGATTCTCAGTTTAAAACACAGTCTTTGCGTCATTGTTTTTTTACAATAAGTTGTTGTGATGATTCTCAGATTAAAAGAGTCTATGTGTCATTGAGTTTTTTACAGGAAGGAGTTGTGGTGATTCCCAGATTAAAAGACAGTCTTTGCATCATTATTTTTTTTACAGGAAGTTGTTGTGCTGATTCTCAGATTAAAAGACAGTCTTCGCATCATTGTTGTTTTTATGTTTTTTTTTAAGTGCATTGGTTGTCACGAATGAAGAGGGAATATGAATAATAGTGGTTTCCAGAAGTGGTGTTGTACTACAGTCGTGTGCTTAATAAGAAGTAATTTTCCATCTGTGTAATCTGAGACACATGTGAGTAGCATGTTGGGAAACTATACATAGATCGCTGTCACGGTAATAATCAGGTGAACGCTTTCATTATTATTATTATTATTATTATTATTATTATTATTATTATTATTATTATTATTATTATTCAGAAGCTGAACCCTATTCATATGGAGTAAGCCCAGAGGGGACATTGACTTGAAATTCAAGCTTCCACAGAATATGGTGTTCATTTGACAGAAGTAATGGAAGGTAATAGGAGAAGAAGAGATCATTTATTAAAAAAAGGAAAATAAATTAACAGTTTAATAAATAGATAAACAGAAATGTAAAAATTGATTTAAATTACATTTTTAAAAGTAACAAACAAGTACGAATCGTTTATCATAGTTTTGAAGCATGTAACATTTATCAATCCTGTCCTACCAAAATCCCGTGTGTTTCTATATCTTTGGAAAACTGTGCCATTTACTGCATGCGAGTAGAGCCAGTCTAACTGTAAACAGTCTCAGGGGAGCCAGTTCCAAACATGACGTGCCATGCTCCAGTCTAGTCGATCCGGTCCGTCCGTGGGGTACAGCTAAAAAAAAAAAAAAAAAAAAAAAAAAAAATAGAATGCTCTGACGACCCTCCCCCATTTCTCTCTCTCTCCTCGACCGTAGGAACTCCCTTTTATTTTCCTCTCGCTTAAACTCGTGCTGCCCCCGCCGCCTCTTATACGAGAGAGGGTTGGTGCATGAAATAAACTTTGGAAACCTTTTTCTTTTTTGTGATCAAAGACACTTCTAGTTAGTCCAGGAACAGTTGTTATTTTTTAATGGTAATTTTTGTAGAGATTTTTTTCATTTATTTATTTTTATTTTTAGAGAGGAATTTTTGGTCGTATTGGGATGATGGCTTGGGTCGTGAATTTCGTCAGATTGAATTGTAAGATCAAACTATTTTATTTTTGTTCTCAAAGAGATTTGTTACAAGTAAAAATTATCATTTTTGTATTAGTAATGTTTTTAGATAAATTGTTCTTATGTTTTTTTAAGAGAAATTTCGGTCTAACTTGGGATGACAACTTGAGTCGTGATCTCTATAAGACTGAATTCAAAATCAAACATAGATTTGTATCAATATTTTGGAGCAATCTCACCATTTTTCCCCTTCTCCTCCTCCTCCTCCTCCGGGAACCCCGTAGGGGGTTAGTGTTGTCAGTGCACCTCATGCGGTGCACTGTGGGCATTACTTAAGGCTCCTTGCAGCGTGCTTTCGACCCCTAGCTGCAACCCCTTTCATTCTTTTTACTGTACCTCCTTTCATATTTTCTTCCATGTTACTTTCCACCCTCTCCTGTCAGTTTTCCTCCTGTTACACCTTTCAAACCTTTCTTCTCTTAATTTTCCCTTTCAGCGCTGGATGACCTCATAGGTCCCAGCTCTTGGCCTTTGGCCTAAGTTTCACATTCCATAATTTCCTTTTACTGTAGCTCCGTTCGTATTCTCTTCCCCCTTACTTTCCACCCTCTCTTAACAATTGCTTCATAATGCAACTGCTTTGAGGTTTTCCTCCTGTTACACCTCTCAAACCTCTCCACTCTTAATTTTCCCTTTCAGCACTGAATGACCTCACAGGTCCCAAGGCTTGGCCTTAGGCCTAAATCCTGTATTCTATTCCATTCTACCTCCCCCTCCGGGAAAGACATTACAAAACTTCCTGGTCCTCTCTTAGGTTTATGTAGTGGACGCTGTAGTGCTTACTGTATAATTAGGAGGTTTGTATTTCCATATCAGAGACAGTTTAATGCAGTGCGCTGAAACGCGTGAACTAAGCTGGTTCTTTCTGTTATTTGTCGCATATTCATGCTTGTAAAGGACAGCAGGATTACAGGAGATTACCTCGGTTCCTGTTGCAATTTGCTTGTCGTTTCGAATGATGTACTGCTCTTAATAATATAATAATAATAATAATAATAATAGTAGGATAGTAATAATAGTAGGATTACAGGAGATTACCTCGGTTCCTGTTCCAGTTTGCTTGTCGTTTGGAATGATGTACTGCTCTTGAGGCTATAATAATAATAATAATAATAGTAGTAGGATAGTAATAATAGTAGGATTACAGGAGATTACCCCGGTCCCTGTTTCCTGCCTGCTTGTCGTTTCGAATGATATACTGCTCTTGACGCTATAATAATAATAATAATAATAATAATAATAGTACAACTTACTCGCGTCATTTGGCTGTACAGATAAACGGTAATCAGAAGGGCTCCATAGAAAGGTTCCTAAATGATGCGGGGAAAAAGAAGAAGTTGTTTAAAGGATATAATTGTCATTATTGTTATTTAAGTTTGTAGTAGAAAATGTAATGTTATAGAAATGGTTCAAATGATCAATTATTTAAAGGATTATTATTATTGTTATTTATTTGTTATTAATTTATGATTATTATTATTATTATTATTATTATTTATTATTATTATTATTATTATTATGAAACAAGACGACCCTGGAACGAGACTATAATATCGAGAATTAAAAGCCACAGTACTGTTAAAAATATTTTAACTTTGTACGTAAATATTTTTAACACTACTGTGGCTTTTAATTCTCATTATTATTATTATTATTATTATTATTATTATTATTATTATTATTATTATTATTATTATTATTATTAAAGAGAGTGGTCGGTGAAGCACCAGCGCCGTAGAAGTTTTTATATTCATGAATATTTTAATATATCATACATTTATTATTACCAACGACTATTTAAGTTATTGATATATCGCTCCGCTGAGAGCGAACGCTGAAATCTTCCTCAGTAGATCAAGCGAACCGATTCCAGTAGACTCCTGACGAAGATGTCAGGCGCGCGCGCGCGCTCTTAGCGCAGCAGTACATCCTAATAAGAGAAGGATTATCAGCGGAGGAGATAGAGATGGAATAAAACGAGACCGTAAAGAACTAACGAGCATTGGAGGCTTCCTCCGTGTCGGTGCTTAGATGTTTTTTATTAGTCATAAATAACTGTTGAAATTTTCATTGGCATCGGGGGCGAATTTATGCCACGGCCGGCTCTTATTTAAGGAGGAGATACCCCCGCGTACGCTCCGCGGACTTCAATTGCAGTGAGAAAGGTGAGCTACTGTTTTGAAGGAGGAGTGTGTGCGTGTGTGTATATATAATATATATATATATATATATAATTATATATATATATATATATATATATATATATATATATATATATATATATATATATATATATATAGTTTCAAAGGGAATTTCTGTCCGGGGTTGAAGAGTAATTTCCTTGAATGCCCTTTCTCTCCTTATTGACTTGCTGCAGTTATTATTCTTTGTTATATATGTATGGATTCGCGTATGTATATTTAGATAAGTACAGCTTACATACATTACAGTATATGCTGGTATACGTTATTCTCTTAATATATTACATACAAATGCGGTCGTATACATGACATTGGGCGTGGCGGATGCAGCTACTAAGACGGAGAGAGAGAGAGAGAGAGAGAGAGAGAGAGAGAGAGAGAGAGAGAGAGAGAGAGAGAGAATCTGTCTAAATTCCAAGAGGCACAAGACCCATGACGGTAACAAGTGAGAACCTCGCCCTAGCAAGTTTATGGAGTCCCAGGGGTGCAGGGAATGGAAAAGGGGGTTGTGGGGTTATTGGGGTGTTGGGGGTGTGGGAGGTGTAGGTAGGAGATGGAGGGGTGGGGGATGGATAGTCCTGGTGCTCTTGGTTTAGGAGGGCTTTGGGGGGGAGGGGGGGGGAGATTGCCGTTAGGTGGTGGTGGAACCTTTATAGGAAAACTATTTTGTTGGACGTTTAGTGTTTGTGGCGCGAGGTATGTTGTTGCCACTTGTACGCCCTATGAGGGAATGAGGCTTAGACGAAGGGGAGAGAGAGAGAGAGAGAGAGAGAGAGAGAGAGAGAGAGAGAGAGAGAGAGAGAGAGAGAGTGTGTGTAATGAAAAGAGATGCTGAAAAGAAATATGAAATTGGATCGCATTGCCTTTCGAATATTTCGATGAAGCATTTTGAGTATATTCGTTCTAAATTCTTTTACGAACTGCTCTATAAGCAAGAGCCCGTGCTGGCATAAAACCAGCTCAATCAATAACAACAACAAACCTATCTTCTTGAGTCGTTTTCTTGCTTATGCCAGTGTATGTCAACGCATGCTCCTTTCTATATCGTTTCTATATATATTTCTGACTCACATCAGGATCGAACCCAGGTCCTTCAAACGAAAGACCAGAGCGCTGCCAACCAGGCCACACAAGTCATAAAAGAAGTTGGAACTGAGTACAACTGTACCCAAGGAATTACCTTGGGCAGGCTAACTGCTTGCATACCAGTGTGTTTTCCCCAACTTCCCGACTCAGCAGCGCTTTGGTCTTTCATTTGAAAGACCTGGGTTCGATCCTGATGTGAGCCAGAAAATGATTTCCGTTTCACACGTAATTGTTTGTTGATATTTCTATATATATGTATTATGTAATATATATATAGATAGATATATGCATACGCATATGCAGTATATATACATACATATACATTATATATAATATAATAATAATAATAATAATAATAATAATAATAATAATAATAATAATAATAATAATGATAATAAACTTACAAATGAAAACTATATATATATATATATATATATATATATATATATATATATATATATATATATATATATATATATATATATATATAAACTTTTAAATGAAATCATATTCCTTACAACATCATTCACACTCGGCGATGAGTTTCTTACGATTATTGAATACTTCCATTATATGTTCCTTATTCTGTACTGTTTTCGGCGGCGACTCTTAATACCCGCCTGAAAGGGGTTTCCGATGTTTCCTACGGCGTGTTTGTGTTGCAAATAAAGGGATGAGGAATCCATTAGGTTAGATTATCTTTTCAGGCCGTAAAGACCCCGTCTTAAACTTTTAAAAGCGGCAAATAACCTTATTTCTCTCTGTAGGCCTTGTCAAGGAGAGGTGGTGGTGTTTATTTTTTTTTCTTTTGTTATTCTATCATGAAATTTTGTTTGTTTGTTTGTTTGTTATTGTTGTTATTGTTTTGTAATTGATTTGGTGACGTGTTTTGATTATTGGTGCTGTTTCTGGGGTATTTAGAAGTACAGGCATTATTATTATTATTATTATTATTATTATTATTATTATTATTATTATTATTATTATTATTCCTTTTCGTTTTTGTAATTGTTTTGTAATTGATTCAGTGATGTATTTCGGTTAACTGGTGTTGGTTTTGGGGTATTTAGAGGTACAGATATTATTATTATTATTATTTTTATTATTATTATTATTATTATTATTATTATTATTATTATTATTTTGCTCCAGTTATACCTTTTCCTGTGTGTTACTACTTTAGGTGCAAATTCTACTTTATTCTCCAAGAACGAATGATTTCTCCATTCCAGGTATGCGTATGACTAGGAATCTCTCTCTCTCTCTCTCTCTCTCTCTCTCTCTCTCTCTCTCTCTCTCACACACACACACACACACACACACACACACACACACACACACACACACAAAACAGAATTCAATTTGTAAATGCAATGTACGTTCATTTTCTTACCAGAAATTCTATGAAGGATCAGTTTTATTTCACATTCTTTTATAAGTGCCTGTGTCCGGTTGACAAGTAGTGAATTTTTTTCCTTTTATGTTTGTCGATCAGAGATTAAAAGTCGTTTTGCTTTCCTAATTTAAGCTCTTCTTGGGCCATTCTGTGACAGTTTTCTCTGTAACTGCCACTCCTCATTCATGCGCATATTTAGGTGCCTCATATGATGAGGCATCGTGTATTTGTAGCAGATTTATTATTAAAAATATCTAATGTTACTTGCTTGCAATATGAGAGGAAAACAGCCCTTGATAGAACGAGCAGTATTGACTGTTATAAATTACTGAATACATCTATCAGATATTTGAATGCTGAGTCTTTCATGGGGTTAAAATGCTGTCGTGAGGTAATGTGTACGCATCGATCAAATCAGTATTGAACGTTGATTATCCTGACGTGGGAAATCATAGGACACAATGAAAACTGAATACAAGGTCCCAGTTCCGTTGAAGCCTTTCTTGGGCGTCATACATCCATTTTGTATTCAAGAGATGCTTCCAGTAGACACACGGCGTTCGTGAATAAGGAAGTGGCGTTGGCGTGTGGGGCTGGACTAAGGAGTGGAAAGATAAAAGAAAAGGACGCCAGTTCGTACATTTTTAATTACGGTGCCTAGAGAGAGAGAGAGAGAGAGAGAGAGAGTCCCATAGAAGAGGCGAGAGGAACTAGTCTCTTCTTGTCGTCATGGGATTTCCTCTCGGGCGCGGATGGAAGGACTGAGTTGATGATGATGATGATGAGAATAATGATGATGATAATAATGATGATGAGAATGATGGTGATGAGAATAATGATGATGATGAGAATAATGATGATGATGAGAATAGTAATGATGATGAGAATAATGATGATGATGAGAATAATAATGATGATGAGAATAATGATGATGATGATGATGATGATGAGAATAATAATGATGATGATGATGAGAATAATGATGATGATGATGATGAGAATAATGATGATGATGAGAATAATAATGATGTTGATAATAATGATGATGATGATGAGAACAATGATGACGATGACGATTCATGGTGGAATATAATAATGATGAAAATAATGATAGTCCTCACGGTAAGTGACGAGACAGGGACAGAACTAAGAATTTCAAGTACAATGTTATGAAAATTATTCACTGGGGAATATATGATAATAATGATGGGAATAATGATAATCCTCACGGTAAGTGACGAGACAAGGGCAATACGAATAGACCTTAAGAATTTCAAGTATAAGGGTATGAAAATGAAGCTTTTCACTCGTTATTCGGACAAGTTTAACGGTATAATATTATGGTTTTCACGTATTTGAGCATAAATGGAAAAATGACTTATTTGATTTTTCGTCATTGTAGTCTTCTTCCTGTTATTATTATTATTATTATTATTATTATTATTATTATTATTATTATTATTATTAAAGAATACTCACAGTAGCATGAGTCTTATAACGGAGAAACAAATCCATGGATATGTAACTATGTAAATTCATTTAGAAATGAATCTAAACAGAAAGCTTTTGAGACTGTGTAGGAATCCCCTCTTCAGTTCTCGAAAGCACTCTCATATATAGCTTATTTCTCAAATGTATTTGTACAGTTACATAACCGCGGATTTGTTTCTCCATCACCATTAACAATAACAGTAGCAGCATTAGTAGCATTACCCCAGTTACCTGGATTTTTAATGCAACGGGGTATAAACCATTACGTCCCTATTATACATTCAACACCCTCTTCCCCACCCCGTTCTGCGTGCCCTCTTTTGCAAATGTGATTTATGTGTGGTGGGGATGATGCGAGATTGCATTAAAAACGCTGAGGAAAAATGATTCAATCTGCTCACTTTCCTTTCCCCGTTGAGAAGTGAATGCGGTAGTGATTGTTCGCTCTTTTTGTATGCTAATTTTTTTTTAATCGAATAATAGGGACCACCTCACTTTCGTTTGGTCGTAGTGGTATTGGGAGGGCATTAGTTGTGCAGTGTACTGGTATATATTTCTTACAGTTGTGTCATTACCACGCTGATTATGTTTTGTAAGTATTCTTTCTGGCCAAGTTCACCTTTGTGCCTTGCTGTCAGTATTCCGCCGTGGTTGGTTTTCTAATTTAGGTGGCTTTGGTATCGTTTTTTTTTTCTTGCAGTTTATAGGGAGATTTGGCTTTGCAACCATTTTCTGCTGACTGTGGCTGGAGTTGACTTTTGCAGACATTTATTGTGTTGCCCTTATATACTTTTGCTTATGACCCAATATGAATTATCTGGGTGTGGTTGCTGTTTTTCATTTTAAATTTCTCAATGCTACAAGGGTTCAGTTGAGTCGACGTTAAAAACCCTCATTTCAAACTGTACATTCCCAGTCTTGAAACGTTTTCGTAATAGCAAAATCATCCACAATCGCTTTAATCCTACGAAATAGTTTTTGGAAATACTGAAACGCTTCCTTGACGTGTATTCTTACCACGAATAAGAGAATCATCGCATGAAAAAGCTCTCGAACGGAACTACGCAGAGTCTTGAAACGACCCAGCCAAGGTCCTCGAGAGCGGCACGACGCCATCTATTAAATATGAGAGCAATTATTTGGCGGCGCTCGTGTATCGAGGCCGGAGTTGCTTCCTAATAGTTTCCTCGCATGCGGAAGCGCGTGTTTGTCTTCCTGCTGTCATCGTGAGGTTGTATAAATAGCCTGTTTTAGCACCGAGAGCGTGCATTCAGTAGAAGGTGTCAGCGGGTGGGCAGGCGTTTGAAGACACCGCGAGTTACATACTTGCCCCTTCTTAAGGAGAGCCTTGTATATGAACCCGATACACAGTTCTGTATCGTTATCATTTATTTATTCCAAATGTGCCATTATTCTTTTTGGAGCGAGGTAGATAAGGTGTTTGTAATGTCTTGCGAACTTCTATACAGTAGAATGCCCGAGCAGGAAAAAGATGAAATGAATCTTGTTGTTGAAGGTAGAAGTAAAATTAGATGTAGAAGAAATGCACCAGGGATTGGGTGTAATTTTGGCGAAGGGAGAAGTAAAAACAAAATATAAAAGATATACACCAAGATACAAGTGTATTAATGGCCGAGACTCCTCAGAAAATCACCATGGGACACGTTCAGATCTCACGTACAAACTTACGTAACTAATACAAATGAAGAGATAATTGCACGTTTTAATTTTCTGTAAAAGAAAACTATTGTGCCAGCTTTGTCTGTCCGTCCGCACTTTATTCTGTCCGCCCTCAGATCTTGAAAACTACTAAGGCTAGAGGGCTGCAAATTTGTTTGTTGATCATCCACCCTCCAATCATCAAACACACCAAATTGCAGCCCTCTATCCTCAATAGTTTTGATTTTATTTAAGGTTAAGGTTAGCCATGGAACGTCCGTCTTGCTGCGCTTTCCGGAGGCGTCGCCGACGCACCTTCACTTGACCGCACCTAGGGAGCAACTGAGCGCCGCGCAGTCGTAGCTGAGAGTTTCATACAGCATTCTGCGCTGTACAGAAAACTCGATTGATTTTTTACTTTTTTTTCGTTGGTGGTTACGAAGCGGTGCAACAATATCAACTCCATTAGGCAGCCATCCCTAACGAAACCTTTACCAGTCGCGATTCACACGGTTAAAAAGTTAATGTAACATGTTAGGCAAATCTTACTTATATATTTACGAGGATGGAATTTCTGCTCAAGTTACCGTTCATGTTAGAGTCTTCCCTTAGTCTTAGTCTTCAGACTTATAATCTTTAAAGTTTATAGTCTTTAGTCTTAGTCTTAAGTCTTAGTCTTTAGCCTTACCCTTAGCCTTCAAAGGTAAAGTTTTCTCAGTCGTTGTCACGCGAATTTGCCCCCTCTCTGGCTCGGACAACCCGCCCCCCCCTTAAAAATAGATAAATAAATAAACAAATCAATAAAAATAAATGAACTAGTGAAAAATAAGACTGAAGAACTTTAAGGAAGAAGGATATGACGCTGAAAGGAGGAGAACCGTGGCGGAAGGGAAGTGCTTGCCTTTTAAAGCAAGAACTCGAACCACAAGATCCAGGTCAGACGGAACTGTGAAGAAAACTAAAAACGCGATTCTTGAATCTTTTATTTCACTTTTTAGGAGAGGAAAGACCCTGTTCACTGTCGTTACTTTGCCTCGTGTTTCCTTCAGTTCACCGTACCCATCTCTACCTGTATTTAAGGGAAGTATTTAAAAGGAAAAATTGATTTTTTGATAGGGAAAACTGATTTTACGAAGCCAAAAAGCTCTGAAAGTAAGTGACCCAATTTCAGTTTGCAAGGAGGGACTGCATACCTACTTTCATGAGAGGTACGTTCGAGGGACATCTGGTTCTTTAATCAGATACACAAACTGTTCAAAACGAGCTTGTTGGCGCACGCTACGCTGCGCTGGAACCCGGCGCTGCCCGTCATGTCTCCCCTACCTACCCCGCCCCCACCCGGAGCAGACATTGTACCTCAGGGTTTAAAGGGGTGTCACCATACTTTCCCCTGAGTTTATGCATACATTCTACCTCAGGGTTTAAAGGGTTACCTTCATACATTCCCCTGAGTTTATGCATACATTGTACCTCAGGGTTTAAAGGGACACACTCATATCCCCCTGAGTTTATGCAGGGTTTAAAGGGACACCCTCATACATTCCCCTGAGTTCATGCATAAATTCTACCTCAGTGTTTAAAGGGATACCCTCATACATTCCTCTGAGTTTATGCATAAATTCTACCTCAGTGTTTAAAGGGAAACCCCCATACATCCCCTGAGTTTATGCATACATTGTACCTCAGGGTTTAAAGGGACACCTTCAGGCATTCCCCTGAGTTCATGCATAAATTCTATCTCAGGGTTTAAAGGGATACCCAACATTCCCCTGAGTTTACGCCTACATTCTACCTCAGGGTTTAAAGGGACACCCTCATACATTACTCTGAGTTTATGCATAAATTCTGCCTCAGTGTTTAAAGGGATACCCCATACATTCCCCTTAATTTACGCATACATTCTACCTCAGGACTTAAAGGGACACCCTCATCCATTCCTCTGAGTTTATGCATACACCGTACCAATTCTCCTCGAGTATTTCAGTCATTCCTCCCTCGCTTATTGTTGTCGCCGCGTCTCCTCGAAGTCCTGTTTCCCAGTACCGTTTTCCCCTTTATCCATCGCGTCAAGTGTATACAGTACGGCAGCCACGAGTCTTTTCCCTTGCGCCCGGCTCTCGTTCCTCGTAAATCCCAGACAATCAGGTAATGAGCCCCGCTTTCCTTAACATGGTAATAACCGAATGAGGTTTCCCCATCTGCCGAGGAGCGCTCGCTCTCACTCGCACACAATGATGGAGCCTTCGCTGGCTGCTCTCTTGCCATCCAGACTGATATGATGATGATGTCATTGTTAGGTTACCATTCACGTACATAATGGATGATTGCTTTTGCCCTTTGTCGATGTCAAGGGCCTCAGTCCCTCCCTCTCCTCACTCTCCACCTCCCTCCCTCCCTCCCTCCCTCGAGGTAGGAAGGTGACGAGATCAAAAGTGATGTTGTTGTTATGTGAATGAGGTCTTAATAAATAGTATTTCCTTATGTTTGACATACAAAAGGACGCAGCTCTTATTTTGGTGACGGGGAAGTGTATTTGATGGTGATGGAAGCGGGGAAGGAATCATTTAGATGGTAGGTGTATGAAGACGTCAGTTTTAGATGGGGAATGTGATTCTCTCTCTCTCTCTCTCTCTCTCTCTCTCTCTCTCTCTCTACTGTAAAAGAGAATCTTTTTGTGTTTGGTAAATGTATGAAGTCGTCGTTTTTTAGATGAGGAACTTGATCACCTCTCTCTCTCTCTCTCTCTCTCTCTCTCTCTCTCTCTCTCTCTCTCTCTCTCTCTCTCTCTCTCTCTCTCAAAAAAGAATGGTTTAGTGTGTTTTCTCTCTCTAGCTATCTCTCCCTTCTGCAAAAAAGATTTTTTTTTAGTGTTTGCTCTCTCTCTCTCTCTCTCTCTCTCTCTCTCTCTCTCTCTCTCTCTCTCTCTCTCTCTCTCTCTCTCCCCTGCAAAAATGAATCTTACAGTGTGTTTGGTAGGTGTATGACGTTGCAACATTTATATGAGAAACGTGATCTCTCTCTCTCTCTCTCTCTCCTGCAAAAAAGAATCTTACAGTGTGTTTGGTAGGTGTATGACGTTGCAACATTTATATGAGAAACGTGATCTCTCTCTCTCTCCTGCAAAAAAGAATCTTTGAGTGTTTTTGTTAAATGTATGACGTTGCAACATTCATATAAGAATCGTGATCTCTCTCTCTCTCTCTCTCTCTCTCTCTCTCTCTCTCTCTCTCTCTCTCTCTCTCTCTCGTATACGTGTGTGTGTGTGTGTGTGTGTGAGTGTGTATTCGAATATGCACCCATCAAACTACTACTCCACTTTAAAAATAATCCCACGTCGATGAACACGGCAAAGCCCCGAACTAAAAGTCCGTATATTTGCGATTACACGTTGCAAATACTCTCTCCTTTTGCACACTGGACCATGCGATGCATTACATCAGTCCATTAAAGGATTTCATTATCATTTTCTTCATCCCTGACTATGGAGGGAAGAAGATTACGTCCATTAAGGCTCATTAGATGTGCTTGCTTGCTTGCGTGTCGCTCTATAAATATGAAAAAGAGTTTCTCTCTCTCTCTCTCTCTCTCTCTCTCTCTCTCTCTCTCTCTCTCTCTCTCTCTCTCTCTCAGTCTGGCTAGTTTTCTTGCCGGACATAAAAGCAGACGAAGTCCCGATGATTACAATTTATGCTGATGAAATATTAAAGCTAGCCGGGACGGGCGGAGGAAGGGTGACCCCGAAGTCAAATAGTTCCCTCTTGAATTTTGAATGAGGTTGTGCTCTGTGATTTCCGTTATTAGCCGGAGAGATGATTATTATCCGCTAGTTGTTTAGACCAAGATTCTCAATGAGAAGCTCCGTAGAAATGAAGGATTGTGTAGGAACGTCGGTACTATTTGCTCAGATTTAATTTTCGCGAATTTCTCATTATTAAAAGAGAATAAATTTGGTGCTCGGGTAGAAAATCGACTCTTCTTGCGTGATGTTAAATTTGCCATTTCCCTCCGCAGGGGAGGGAGTGCCCGTCGGTGCACCTCACGCGGTGAACTGTAGGCATGACTTTAGGTTCTTCGCAGCGTCCCATCGGCCTCTAGCTGCAACCCATTTCATTCCTTTTACTGTACCTCCGTTCATATTCTCTTTCTTCCACCTAAGAAATTATTTCATAGTACAAGTGCAAGGTGTTCGTCCTGTTACACCTTTCAAACCTCTTACTCTCAATTTCCCTTTCAGCGCTGAGTGGTCTCATAGATCCCAGCGCTTGGCCTTTGGTCTAAATCTTCTATTCCATTCCATTTCAGTATGCCACTTCAATTTAGACATTAAAAATTCAGATAAAAATGAGTAAAATAATTTACAGTATCTGAGTGATGACGTTTTACGCATATTAAAAGACGAAAAGGAAAAAATGAAAAGAAAAGGAAAAATAAAAAGACGAACAGAAAAATAAAAGCCGAAAAAATAAAAAATAAAAATAAAAAGGAAAAATAAAAGATAGAAAATAAAAAAAAAAAGACGAGTTGAAAAAAATTAAAAAAAAACGAAAAGAAAAATAAAAACGAGGAAAAAAAAAAAAAGATAAAGGAAAAATAAAAAAAAAAAAAAATAAAAAGACAACAAAAAAATTAAAAGAGAAAAATAAAAATAAAAGAAAAAAAATAAAATGACGAAAAAAATTAAAAAAACTAAAAATAAAGAAAAAGAAAAAAATAAAATAAAATGAAAATGGAGAAAAATAAAAGACGAAAAGATAAAAAATAAAAAGACGAAAAGAAAAAAATAAAATGACGAAAAGAAAAAAATTAAAAGACGAAAAGATAAAGAATAAAAAGACGAAAAGGAAAAAAAATAAAAAGACAAAAAAAAAAATAAAAACGTTTCAATTGAAAACAGCTGGATGACCTTTTAATAACGTTATCCCTCCTCGTTTGAGCGTCGACTGCTCAGGTTCGTATTTCGTTAGACTAATAATGATGTATGAAGGGACGAGGAAGAATGGGACCCTTTTCTTTCTTTCTTTTTTTCTTTCTTTTTTGAAGGCGGAGCTCATATGTGAGACTTTTTCGAGAAGGAGGAATTTGTAATAGATGTTTGTTCATATAGAGTCTAGTTCGTGTTTGTGATTGAGAGAGAGAGAGAGAGAGAGAGAGAGAGAGAGAGATGTTGAAAGTTACAAATGCAATAATACCGCATTCGAAATACATACACATACACACATATATGTGTAAATATATGTATATTTATATATATGTATATAGTATATGTTTATATATCCATGTATATAATAGTTTCTATTTTGTTACTATTATATATAAAGCTATCAACATTCTCTCTCTCTCTCTCTCTCTCTCTCTCTCTCTCTCTCTCTCTCTCTCAGGCTGGCTAGTTTTCTTGCCGGACATAAAAAGCAGACGAAGTCCCGATGATTACAATTTATGCTGATGAAATATTAAAGCTAGCCAGGACGGGCGGAGGAAGGGTGACCCCGAAGTCAAATAGTTCCCTCTTGAATTTTGAATGAGGTTGTGCTCTGTGATTTCCGTTATTAGCCGGAGAGATGATTATTATCCGCTAGTTGTTTATATATTTGCGCAGATTTAATTTTCGCGATTATTAAAAGAGAATAAATTTGGTGCTCAGGTAAAATCGACTCTTCTTGCGTGATGCTATTTATTTCCTCCGTATGCCCGTCGGTGCACCTATGAACTGTAGGCATGACTTTAGTTCTTCGCAGCGTCCCGTCGGCCTCTAGCTGCAAACCATTTCATTCCTTTACTGTACCTCCGTTCATATTCTCTTTCTTCCACCCAAGAATTATTTCATAGTACAAGTGCAAAGGTGTTCTCCCGTTACACCTTTCAAACCTTTTTACTCTCAATTTCCCTTTCAGCGCTGAGTGGTCTCATAGATCCCAGCGCTTGGCCTTTGGTCTAAATCTTCTATTCCATTCCATTTCAGTATGCCGCTTCAATTTAGACATTAAAGAATTCAGATAAAAATGAGTAAAATAATTTACAGTATCTGAGTGACGACGTTTTACGCATATTAAAAGACGAAAAGGAAAAAATGAAAAGAAAAGGAAAAAATAAAAAGACGAAAAGAAAAAATAAAAAGCCGAAAATAAAAAAATAAAAAAAGGAAAAATAAGACGAAAATAAAAAATAAAAAGACGAGTTGAAAAAATTAAAAAGAAAAGGAAAAATAAAAAAGAAAAGAAAAAAAAAAGGTAGGGAAAAAATGAAAATAAAAAAAATAAAAAGACAACAAAAATAAAAAGAGAAAAAAATGAAAAGAAAAATAGAAAGTGGAAGAGAAAAACTAAAAAGACGAAAAAGAAAAAAATAAAAAGACGAAAAGGGAGAAAAATAAACAGACGAAAAGGAAAAAAAAAATTAAAAAGACGAAAACGAAAAAAAACAACGAAAAAAATTAAAAAACGCAAACGAAAAAAAAAAGTTTCAATTGAAAACAGTTGGATGACCTTTTAATAACGTTATCCCTCCTCGTTTGAGCGTCGACTGCTCAGGTTCGTATTTCGTTAGACTAATAATGATGTATGAAGGGACGAGGAAGAATGGGACCCTTTTCTTTCTTTCTTTCTTTCTTTCTTTTTTTGAAGGCGGAGCTCATATGTGAGACTTTTTCGATTTGTATAGATGTTTGTTCATATGAGTCTAGTTCGTGTTTGTGTTTGAGAGAGAGAGAGAGAGAGATTGTTGAAAGTTACAAATGCAATAATACCGCATTCGAAATACACATACACATGCACACATATATGTGTATATATATGTATATGTATATTTATATATATGTATATAGTGCATATGTTTATATATCCATGTATATAATATAGTTTCTATTTTGTTACTATTATATATAAAGTTGTCAACATATCACACACACACACACACACACACACACACACACACACACACACACACACACACACACGAAGACATATACAGTATACAAGTATATATATATATATATATATATATATATATATATATATATATAAAAATGTTTGTGTGTCTGTTTGTAAATCACGCATCAAACGAAGCGAAAGTCGACAAGAAACTGAAGAGAAAACTCAGAGCAACAGCAAAGGGCAGAGAGAGAGAGAGAGAGAGAGAGAGAGAGAGAGAGAGAGAGAGAGAGAGAGAGAGAGGTGGGCATGCTGGCTGGGCTCTCTGTATGGCCTTCAATGGTGGCAGTACAAAGGACAATAAATCTCCGGACAGATAAACTGCTGAACGTAATTTTCACTCTTTTTTTCTTTTTTCTTAGACTTATATTGACGTGAAAACATATAGGTGCGGAGAGACTTCCTAGGCGCGTGAATTCTTGGGCTCACTGTCCTTTTCTCGGTGTCTTCGTGAAAAGGAAAAAGGTTGTGTGTCGCCATGTTTTAGGTTGTCTGACTTTTGCTCCATAGGTTTTTTTCTCCTCGTCTCTTTTGCTCCAGTGAGTGCTCTCTCTCTCTCTCTCTCTCTCTCTCTCTCTCTCTCTCTCTCTCTCTCTCTCTCTCTCATTTTGCTTCTGTGAATAAGATATCTCTCTCTCTCTCTCTCCTTTCCATTTTGCTCCCGTGCATATGATTCTCTCTCTCTCTCTCTCTCTCTCTCTCTCTCTCTCTCTCTCAACGGAACGTACTCCTCAACTTTGGTGTTTAACCCCATTTTGAGCGTAGACGCACATGGCCAAATTGGGGGTTTGTTGGCCCATGGTAAAAGAGCAGTACAGTCTGGCGGAAAGTGTAAGGGAGTCGCAGAAGAAATGAGAAGGAAATTGCTCCATAACTACAGATTATGAGGCCCACTGCACCTTGGACGAAAGATGCCGAAAGATATTTTTAGGGATGTTTTCAGGACCACCGTCGATAGCTAATGGCGTGTTTCGTGGGCGTGCACGTGGCGAGGAAAGTTTAGATTTTGCGGTCAGGCAGGAAGGTCAAAGGTCGGATATTAAATGGTATAAACAATGGAATTCTTCTACAGCTTTAAAGTTTAACATGTTCAGCTTTTCTTTTTACCACGCGAGTGTTATGACAATTTTCATGCATATGGCTGACTTTGACCTTGAATAAAATTAAAACTACTGAGGCTAGAGGGCTGCAATTTGGTATGTTTGATGATTGAAGGGTGGATGATCAACATACCAATTTGCAGCCCTCTAGCCTAGTGGTTTTTAAGATCTGAGAACGGACAGAAAAAGTACGGACGGACATTACAGCACGTATGCCCATCTTCTTAAAGTTTGTAGGTACTGTAAAAACCTATTTTAATAAGTTCACGTTAGGGTACAGCTGTCATTTGTAATTTAGAAAGATTATTGTTAAATAAATGGTGACACAGCAGTTGAACTTTAAGATGAAGCGGCTGGGAAAGAATCTTCACCGTGACCTTTAATTCTGGGAAGACCGTTTTTTTTTTAGGATAAAATTATCCACATTAATAATTGAAAACAGATGGATTAAAAATGTAAAATAAAATGTATATGCCCAGAATTAATACAACCCCATACAGATATTTATAATATATATATAATAAAATGTAAAGTATTTATGTACACATATACAGTATATAAATATGTGTGTATCTTTATTATATAAAAATATTTTGTGAAACTTCAACTTAACCTTTAATTCAGGGAAGACCCCCCTTTTTTAGGTTAAAATTATCCACATTAATAATTGAAAACAGATGAATTAAAAATGTAAAAAGTGAATGTATATGGCCAGAATTAATACAGCCCCATATATATATATATGTATATATATATATATATATATATATATATATATATATATATATATATATATATATATATATATATTTGTATGGGACTGTATTAATTCTAATGGCCATATTCAGATATATATATATATATATATATATATATATATATATATATATATATATATATATATATATATATATATATATATATATATATATATCTGCATGGGACTGTTTTAATTCTGGTCATATACATTCACTACTCACATTTTTAATTCATCTGTTTTCAATATATAAAGTATTTATGTATGTCTGCCCACATATAATCAGTATATCAATATGTTTATGTTATATAATTTCTAAAAAAAAAATTAATAAAAGAGTAAGAATAAATGTCTCTAAATATACTCCCAGCTACTTGCCCTCACAATTTCCAGCCTCCTAATAACAAATGAACAGCACCGATGCGGATGACAAAAATCCCCCTTTTTTTTTTTTGAAAGCGTTGACGACAGGGGTCGAAAGGGTAATAGCTTAGAAATTCAACATAACAAAATCGTCATTAACGGGGCGATGTTTTTCACTGCTATGAATGTTTTCCACGCTGATGAATGAATGTTTAGCTCCTTCAAAGGCAGAGACATCAGTGAAGTCTACTGAAGGTTTTAGTTTTTCTGTACAAGCAAACTATTGAGATGGCTATTTGTTTGTCCGTCCGCACTTTTTCTGTCTGCCCTCAGATCTAAAAAACTACTGAGGCTAGAGGGCTGCAAATTGGTATGTTGATCATCCACCCTCCAATTATCAAACATACCAAATTGCAACCCTCTAGCCTCAGTAGTTTTTATTTTATTTAAGGTCAAAGTTAGCCATGATCGTGCTTCTGGCACCGCTATAGGTGCCAACAACACAGGCCACCACCGGGCCGTGGGTGAGAGTTTCTATGGGGCGCGGCTGAAATTTTCATGGGCCGTGGCTGAGAGTCTCATACTGCATTATAGGCTGTACAGAAAACTCGTTTGCGACGGAGAACCTTCGGCGCATTTTTTACTTGTTTATTGCAGCAAACGATTGGGAAATTTAGGAGATTTACAGAGGCAGATCAAGATGTCTGATCTTTCCATAAGATGATGAAAATATCTTCAATAATCCGCGTAAACGTCATAAATGTGGTATGCATTGAGATGACTTTCCCTAGCAAGTACGTCAAGCAATAGACCACATTACTGCAGTAATATCAGAATATTGGTACGTCTTTATATTCTTATTTAACAAGAAGGTGTCATCATTTTCACAATCTTTGTTATTCTTTATTAAGTGAGTATTTTTTTTTTTGTAACAGGCTTTGTATTTTCTACTAACTTACTGGAGTATTTTTTTTTTTTAACAGAACAACTTACTGGAGTATTTTTTTTTGTAACAATTTTCTATAACTGCTGTATCTGCTGCAAAATTTGTCTCATTAATATCATGAAATCCACCTCCTTTAACTATCGAGAAGCTACACCAGTTTCCCTAGTTTGGTGGTTAAACGAAAGTAGAGGTTTTATTCTGTCCGCACTTTTTCTGTCCGTACTTTTTCTGTCCGCCTTCAGATCTTAAAAATTACTGAGGCTAGAGGGCTGCAAATTGGTTTGTTGTTGAACCACCCTCCAAATCATTAAACATACCAAATTGCAGCCCTCTAGCCTCAATAGTTTTTATTTTATTTGAGGTTAAAGTTAGCCATAACCGTGTTTCTGGCAACGATATAGGATAGGCCACCACCAGGCCGTGGCTAAAGTTTCATGGGGCGGGGCTAATACAGCATTATAACGAGACCACCGAAAGATAGATCTGTTTTCGGTGGCTTGATTATACGCTGTAGCGGCTGTACAGAAAACTTCGCTTTTCTACTAGTTTCCATAGGCAGTACTCATTTTATATTCCAGAAAGACATTTCCTCGCTGCCATTCCTAACATGTATAATCTTTTGTAGCTGCGTTTGCTTTGTGCAGATTACTCGAGCTACTATTTCATTATTCTGTCACTGAATTTGAATAACGTATAGATTTTACATGGCAACCCTTTCATCATAATTTCGAAGTGGAAAGAGTTTGCCAGATAATATTTAAAAAGATACTGTGTTTAGTGTAGGGGAGGCTCCCAACTCATTCATTTTTAACTACTGACCAATTAATAACCCTGTGTTCCATTCATTTTTCATGACGTAAAAGGCTTCATCATACAGATACGCACCTACATTATTTATGTAAGGGATCCCACTCCATAAAACTTTCAATATCACATGCATCCGTAATTTTCTCTTAATTCCGCTTTTTCTCGCTCCTAATGTTTTGTTGCTTTTTTGTTCTTCTGTTCTTTATCTATTCAGTATTTTTCTAATATGCTTCTCATTGCTTCCTATTTCTTTTAAAAAAAATTTTTTTTTTGCTATAGTTCTTGGTCTCATATAATTTTTTTAGTTACCTCTTTCTCTATTTGTGAGACATGTTTGCTTTGTTGCCAAACTGTTTTATGTAGAGATTAAGCTTCCTGTAACAGAAGTGGGAAAATAAAAGGAATTTTCAATTTACAATTGCTTCTGGTAAAAGGAAATGGTTTTGTGCACAGGCAGATTCAAGGAAATTACTTACCTGATGACTGATAGATGGAAAATAACGATAAATAACGAAATGATAAATGGACGTGAAGTGGAAACATCAATATGAAATTCTCATAAAGCTTAGGCTTCAGTTTCTTAATAAAATTCCTCAAGAACTAAAGAGGAAGGGAGGGTGCTGGTTTCGAATGCTGGAGAATTGGGCTGAAAAGTAAAATGGTTATTGCTACTTTTCTTGGAACAAACTTTCTTAGAAATTCGAAGTGATGAAACCTTGTGATTAATATATTTATATATATTTTTGTTTTTTTGATAGACATTTGACTACATACTAGGTCACAAATACCCCTTGGTATCAGACTCTCTTTACCAGAGAGAATTATATATGATAAATGTACCTGCCTCACCAGGATTCGAACCCATACCATTTGGCTTTGGTACAGAGGTGGTCATTGCAACAAGGGACAAGAAAACCTCATGCGGTGCACTGTAGGCATTACTTAAGGTTCTTTGCAGCGTGCCTTCTTAAGGCCCCTAGCTGCAACCCCTTCCGTTCCTTTTACTGTACCTCCTTTCATATTCTCTTTCTTCCATCTTTCTCTCCAGCCTCTCCTAACAGTGCAACTGCTTTGAGGTTTTCCTCCTGTTACACCTCTCAAACCTTTTACTGTCAGTTTCCGTTTCAGCGGTGAATGACCTCTGGCCTAAATCCTATATCCAATTCAGTTCAGAATGTTAGGCATTTGTTAATTGAATGCCCCAAACTGGGGTTCTAAGGAATCGATTCCCGAAGTTTGTGTTGGGGATTGCAGATAAAAACCTCACCAGGAGAGAGACGTTGAGTCTGATGTCAGTGGTATTTTTTTAAGTATTTTCCGTCACTGGTTTCTTGAGGAGGTGTGGGGCATTTTTGTCTGTGCTCTGCCCATTGAAAGGGCATTTTTGTTTGTGCTCTTCCTGTTGTGCCTTTCATTTCGTAATAGTTTTTCCCACTTGCCTGGGAAGCATGTTCTTGGCAGCTTGTTCTTAGTCATATGCGAGAACTTCCCTCTGGAATAATTGGGTAATCTTAGGCAACTGCTTTTGACGTTTCAAAGGATTTGGAAAACTCTTTCCACATTCATTTCGAAACATTACGTCTGATTTCTTAGATTTCGCTTTTTTTTTTTTTTTTTTTTTTGCTATTTCAGTATTTCTTCAATAATCGAAAATCATCCGAAGCATTTTTCAGTTGATAAAATTTCATGCAATTCTTTTAATTTTCTGTAAAAGAAAACTTTTGTGCCGGCTTTGTCTGCCCATCCGCACTTTTTCTGTCCGCCCTCAGATCTTAAAAACTGCTGAGACTAGAGGGCTGCAAATTGGTATGTTGATCATCCACCCCCCAATCATCAAACATACCAAATTGCAATGCTCTAGACTCAATAGTTTTTTAATTTACTTAAGGTTAACGTTAGCCATAATCGTGCTTCTGGCAGCTATATAGAATAGGCCACTACCGGGCCGTAGTTAAAGTTTCATGGGCCACGGCTCATACATCTTTATACCGAGACCACCGAAAGATAGATCTATTTTCGGTGGCCATAATTATACGCTGTACAGAAAACTCGACTGCGCTGAAGAAACTTCGGCGCATTTTATGCATGTTTTTGTTGTCAGCATTCACCCCTGGATGAAAAAATTATTTCCCATCTACTAATGTAAAACTTTATTTCCTTTTGTCATCCCGCTTCTCTCTTTGTAACAACGACCTCAAAAGTCCACTTGTTTCCCGTTGCATGTTGGGGAGGCTTCACATTTGCATGTATAAAGGCTTTTAAATGCAAAAAAGAAAGATAATATTCACGCACGTAAATACATCCAACTTGTTTATAATGTAAACATAGCTTTAACAGCCACATGATAAGTACATTTCGTGTTGACTGCAGGAATATAATAGATTCCTTTGAGAATATAATATATTCTCAAAGGTTTGAGTCTAATTTGGTAAATAATTATTCAGTTCAAACAATTGATAGCGACTTTCTGCTTCTGTTTCAAACCGTACCTTAAATAGAGTTTATTCCTTTTTAAAATTACGTTTTAAACGCTACTAGCAATTACGCAGTTGCGGTATTACTCTTTATATGTGGAAAGAATAAGAACAGAAGGAATAACTTAATAGCAAAATAACAGGAATATGTTTTGACCAACTAATAGAGAAAATGCTGAAATAATTATGTAACTTAAGAACGGGATGTTTCTGATTTATCCTAAGAAAAACCATTAAATGCTCATTTTTGGAAGCATTGAATTAATTATAATATTGGTTTCCAGTGGCCACATGTACGAAAATACTCAAACACCTATTGAGATTTATTGTATTTGCCTATTCAGAAATAATGGCGATATTCGAGTCAATTGCAGTAGAGTCGTAAATATAGTAATTTTTAAGTATATATGCTGGTGACCATTTGCAGTTTTAAAAGTTGATGATAGTGAAAAGTGGAGTGTATTTTCCGCAGAGTTTAGTATTATATACTGTATGTATGTATATATATATATATATATACACATTCGTACATATACGTACATACATTATATATATATATATATATATATATATATATATATATATATATATATATATATATATATATATATATATATATATTATGTGTTTTTGTGTGTTCATTTATGTGTTCAAGGAGATATTTTCTTGCTTTTGATCTTGAAAAGCTGTTATGAAGAATCATGGTATATTTTGCACAGAAGTATTTCAGAACGGATTTTTGTACTTTTTTCTCATAATGAAAATTCTATTCGTTTTTCCAATGTTAGAAAAGAAGAATTTTCACGTAACGACTTTAATTTTCATCTGCAATTGTTTAAATGGAGTTAGTTGTGTCTTATTCTCGTTATAACTGTCAAAATATGTGTATTCTCATAACAAAGTGTTATATATATATTTTTTCTCAAGTATCGAAGTCTTTGTGAGTCGCATAGGATAAAGATCTGAGCTAAAGTGAGTGTTCGTAAGGTTGTATGCTCAGTATGCTTCTCTGTTAATTTATTTAGGAGTTTTAGTAAGTTTTGCTTGCATGCATAATGTCCTTGTCCATTCATTTATTTCAGAGTTTTAGTAAGTTTTGCTTGCGTGCATAATGTCCTTGTCCATTCATTTATTTCAGAGTTTTAGTCAGTTTTGCTTGCATGCATAATGTCCTTTTCTATTAATTTATTTCGGAGTGTTAGTAAGTTTTGCTTGCGTGCATGTTGTCCATTTTTCATTAATTTACTTCATAACCATCACTGCAATATCACCTTTCCCCGTAAGAGGGCAGTGCCGTCAGTGCACCTCATGCGGTGCACTGTAGGCATTTGGCCTTTTCATTAATCTACTTCATAACCATCACTGTTCTTTTCCAGCAGACCTTCAAGCGGTCCCTAGGCATAAACTCCCCCCTTCCCTAGGTACAATCCCTTTCGTTCCTTTCACTGTACCTCCATTCATATTCTCCTTCTTCCATCTTACTTTCCACCCTCTCCTAACGATTGATTCATAGTGCAACTGCTTTGAGGTTTTTCTCCTGTTACACCTTTCAAACCATTTTAACTGTCAGTTTCCATTTCAGCGCTCATGACCTCATAGGTCCCAGTCATTGGCATTTGGCCAAAAACTATACTCTGTTGAATATTCTATATTAATTGACTCCATACTCGCAACTGCAATGTGACCTTTCATCAAGCGAGACTGAATGAAAAGTGTTGCATCTTCAGCCGGTCTCAATTCGGCATCCCTTATTATGGCCTAATTAGAAATATCTCGATGTAATGTCACTGACTTTTTTTTTGCCTTCTTCATTATGGCCTTTTCTAATGTTCCTGACGAATGGGGGGGGGAGCGTGGACTGTTGAAATTCATATTCCATTAATTTAATAACGGAATATGAAGGGACGAAGAATAATGGGGCCCTTTGTTGGAGGCAGGGCGCATACGTAAGACTTTTGCAAGATGGAGAACTTTACAGTGTACCTTTGTTCATATTATTCTAAGAGAGAGAGAGAGAGAGAGAGAGAGAGAGAGAGAGAGAGAGAGAGAGAGAGAGAACGATGGACTGAGTGCGAAGGGAAAGCTCAATTCATAAGGGATATCATTAGTTGAAATTGGATGTAGCAAAGAAACGTGAGCGACAGGGAAAGCGAGGATACAGGTAGAAAGTGAAAAAGAATTGGAAAGATCTAAATATACAGTATAACAGAATGAAAGGTGAATTAAATTGCCTGCAGGGAAAATTCCCATATATTTAAATATATATGGGAATATATCATACACACAATATATATATATATATATATATATATATATATATATATATATATATATATATATATATATATATATATATATATATATTTGTGTGTGTGTGAACGTCGATATGAATTTTGCTTAATTTTTTCATTTGACTTTAGTTCATGGTTCACGTTGTCATCCTAACCTAAATTCACCGGTCTAGCCCTTTCGCTGGCTGTCCTTTAAATATTCGGAGTGTAAGCTTTCTTTTTTATATACTATTTTTAATTTTTTTTTTTTTTTTACTTTCCTTTCTGTAACACTGTTTTTGAGAATATTGTTTCGAAAATTGTCCAGAGTATTATTAGAAAAATTGAGCTGTTCTATAAAGTAATTTCTGCCCGTAGTTAATTAGTTTGCGCAAATGTCAGAGATAAGGAAAAGCTAAATGTTCAAAAAGGAAACAGATGGAAGATAAATAAGAATTCATAAGCGGTGACGCACGACCGTGACTCAGGTTTCTTTTCAGTTAATTAAGGAAATGTTTTACTAACTGTACGGTTACGTTATTCTTGGCTTTTGTTCGCCTATTTTGTATTTTAGACGTTCAGAGATGTGTTTCGGTCGCGTTTTAATAATTTACAATTTTCAAATGACCTCACAGAATACAGTAACCCCACAAAAATTTTTATCTCTTCGTAATACGAAATGCATCTCTTCCGTCGTATTTTTGAAGATACCATCAGTTTTTTGGGGGGGTGGGGATACGCGAAATTGTGGAAAAATTTTTTTTGGGGGGTCGGGGAATACCCGAAATTGTGGAACATTTTGGGTGGTGGATACGCGAAATTGTGGAACTTTTATGGGGGGGCGGTCGTGGAATACGCGAAATTATGGAACCATTTTTTTGGGGGGTGGGGATCGGGGAATACGCCAAATTGTGGAACAAATTTTTTTATGGGGTCGGTGGGGGAATACGCCAAATTGTGCAACAATTTTTCTTTTTTAAATCTTATTTTGGGGGTCGGCGAATACGCGAAACTGTGGAACGTTTCCGGAAATTTTTTTTTTCCATTGGCAGCAACACTTTTTCTTTGGGCAGTTTTGTAAGCCTCTACTCTTTTGGTATTCTGGTAAGTCCTCCCTTCCCCGGCGTTCCCGGTTTAGGGTTGAAACGAAAGAAATTTCCATTTTGATAACGGATCGTATATTACTTCTCTCAGGATGTACATCTGAAAGATTCGCTCTCTCTCTCTCTCTCTCTCTCTCTCTCTCTCTCTCTCTCTCTCTCTCTCTCTCTCTCTGTCTTTTTCGGGGTGGGGAGTGCGTTTGTATTGCACAGTAATCCGCAAGAGATTAGTTTAGTTTACTTCGTAAGTCAGCGAGATCAGGCAATATTTTGAACTTGTGCTTCACTCGGTTATTTAATTCGTTAAAACCATTTATATTCACTTTAAGGGATGTATCGAGAACGAAAGAGCACCAGGTGAGCCACTAAAATAAAAAATAAAAAAACACCCACACACACACACACACACACACACACACACACACACACACACACACACACAGAAACACGATCTATCTCGTGGATCGCTTCACCAGGTTTCAAAAAATAAAAACTCATCTTTTCCTTTCGTGAATATTGAGGGCATTAACATCAAATCCCCCTGCATTCCAGCCGTTCCTGCCATTCCAAATTTTTTGTGTTCTCTTTTTTTTTCTGTTCCTAAAACATGAGTTATGTGTGTAGCGTATTACATTTCCTTGATCAGTCAGCCATTCTACTACCAGTTTCCCTTTCGGCGCTGAATGACCTCATAGGTCCCAGTGCTTGGCCTTTGGCCTAAATTCTGTATTCCATTCCATTCCTAAGATGGATGATAATGATATTTTATGATTTTGGTGAAATGTTTAGGCTTTGTAATTGGTAATTTCTTTGTCGGGTTTATGAATGATTTTCAGTATAGATTATTGGCTGTTATTTTTCTCCTGTTTATCATACACCTTTTTGTAGATGCACTTAATTACAGTACATTTAATTACAATACATCCCCATTTATCGGTGGTAAAATTAATTATGTGTCAGTGCATCCGGGAGTAGAATTATCGTTTTCATGGGAGCGTATTTTAGTAAACCACAGAGTTCGGTCGCTCAGCAAATACAGGAAACTTGTTGACACTGTGTAGGTACCGGTTTGTGGGCCAAAAGATTAACACAACATCAAAACTCCCGGAGCGCATTACTCAGAGATAGCGGGGAAAGACATGTTGAATGTATGTAAATGTGTTAAGTATTTGTGAATGTGTTTCCTCGAAATGTATTTGTAAATATATTTCCTCTGAATTTATTAGTACCTGTAGATATATTTCCTCTAAATGAATAAGTATTTGTAAATGTACTTCCTCCAGAAATTATTAGCATTGAATGTAAGTAAATGTGTTAAGTATTTGTGAATGTGTTTCCTCGAAATGTATTTGTAAATATATTTCCTCTGAATTTGTTAGTATTTGTGGATATATTTCCTCTTAAATGAATAAGTATTTGTAAATGTACTTCCTCCAAAAATTATTAGTATTGAATGTAAGTAAATGTGTTAAGTATTTGTAAATGTGTTTCCTCGAAATGTATTTGTAAATATATTTCCTCTGAATTTGTTAGTATTTGTAGATATATTTCCTCTAAATGAATAAGTATTTGTAAATGTACTTCCTCCAGAAATTATTAGTATTGAATCTAAGTAAATGTGTTAAGTATTTGTGAATGTGTTTCCGCGAAATGTATTTGTAAATATATTTCCTCTGAATGTGTTAGTATTTGTAGATATATTTCCTCTAAATGAATAAGTATTTGTAAATGTACTTCCTCTAAAAATTATTAGTATTTGTCGATATATTTCCTCTAAATATGTTTTAAATGTGTTTTCTCAAAATTATTCAGTATTTTTAAATATATTTCCCTCTGAATTTATTAGCGCTTATAAATATATTTCCTCTAAATATATAAGTATTTGTAAGTATACTTCCTCTAAATAAATATTTGTAAATATATCTTCTGAATTATTCCATATTTGTAGATACATTTCCTGTAATTGAATAAGAATTTGTAAATATATTTCCTTTAAATTCATAAGTATAAATATATTTCCCCTAAATTTATAAGTATTTCTAAATATATTTCCGCTAAATGAATAAATATTATAAATATATTTCCCCTAAATTTATAAGTATTCGTGAGTGTATTTCCCGTAAATCTTCAAGTATATGTAAGTATATTTCCTGTAAATGAAAGCGTATTTGTAAATGTATTTCCCCTAAATTCTGTTAAGAGGGGAAACCGGGGTTCCTTCTTTTAATGCAAATGATTTGATTTTCTGGTCATTATTCGTGGCTGCCATTAGGACGCCTGTGTTTAATGCGCAAAGAGAACGACTTCAAAGCACATATATCTTCAGGTCTGTGAGTAGGGAGTCAGTTTCATTCATTGCAAGTGTACGTTGAAAGTATTAGTGGACCCACATAACTTTTTCTGTTGATAACGTGTAATTAGTATTATTATATATATATATATATATATATATATATATATATATATATATATATATATATATACTGAAGCTGTCGAGATGAACGACGCATAGGAAAAAAATGAAGGGATTTGAAAACTAATATTTTTGGATGACGATTCTAAAAGCCTTGCACACAGCCGGATCGTTAATTTCGTTGGCTGAATGTGGGAATTCATCTTTTGCACCTGACAATGTTTTTTTGTGGGGATTGAAATTTACTTTTATTTTCTGAAAAGAACGCTATTGTGCCGGCTTTGTCTGTCCGTCCGCACTTTTTCTGTCCGCCTTCAGATCTTGAAAACTACTGAGGCTAGAGGGCTGCAAATTGGTATGTTGATCATCCACCCTCCAAACATCAAACATAACAAATTGCAACCCTCTAGTTTCGGTAGTTTTTATTCTATTTAAGGTTAAAAGTTTGTCGTGATCGTGCGTCTGGGACCGCTATAGGCCAGGCCACTACCTGGCCGTGGCTAAAGTTTAATAGGCCGCGGCTCATACGGCATTGTACCGAGACCACAGATAGATAGATCTGTTTTCGGTGTCCTTGATTGTACGCTGTACAGAAAACTCGATTGCGCCGAAGAAACTTAGGCGCATTGTTTTACTTGTTTATTAGATATGTGGAAATTTTCGTAGACAAAAGCGAAGTCGAGACTAAACGAACCATGGGTCAGAATCAGCTTATTAGCAATGAATAGAAGATCTAGGCAGTAACCAATTCGTGGCAATGAATATTAGGCCGCTCTAGATTATCGCCGACTAATTATTCGCAAATTCGGTCAATAGCAGGTAGCATTTACCTTTCAACGCCTCTCTTATGTTCTGGTAGCTCGCCACAATAGCTGTTTTGCCAGTGCTTTGTGACACACAAGCTGCAGCTCGCGTTCAAAATAATGGGGACCCGAAAAGAGCGAGCGCATCTAATTTAACCTTCATGTTTATAACAATGCCCTGGGATAGTGTGTCATAATTAATCAGTAACCAGGGGTATTATAAGTGATACCTGACCGCTGTTATGATAAGCCAGGCGTGTTTTCAATTTTATTCTATGTTTAAAGAAGTGAAAGGTACAAAAAAAGGCGTGTAGCCACGCGAGAGTCACCAAGGAAATTTTTTGTCTTTCGCTAGAAGTCTACTTTGCTCTAAAATGGAAGACTGCAGTATCTGCGAAAATACAGAACTGAGAAAAATGGTAGATACTCCCTTGCCATACTACCGATTTTGCAGATGCTGCAAATTGGACCCCCTAAATACTCGTGGAAAGCATTGGAGAATCATTTCTTAAACTGCAGTGATTTGTGTATTAGTGTTTCACGAGCCCAATAGGTGGCATATCTCAGTTTCGAAAAGTTTGCAGATACTGCAAATGGGACCCCCTAAATAAAGCATTGAAGAATCATTCTGAAACTGCAATAACTTGAGTATTAGTATTTCACGAACCCCGTAGGTGGCATATCTTAATTTCGAAAAATTTCCAGGCACTGCAAATGGGACCCGCTATATATTCGGGGAAAGCACTGAAGAATCATTCTGAAACTGCAGTAACTTGTGTATAAGCGTTTCACGAGCCCAGTAGGTGGCATATCTCAATTTCGAAAATTGCGCAGATATTGCAGTTTTCCATTTTAGGGCAGTACTTACTTCGGACCAACGTCTTTTATTCCTAAGGCTCTTTGTAAAGGATAGAGCAAATGAAAGTTGATTCACGATTGCATGTCTTGAGATGAATATTTACTAAATTGTAATACTTGTAAGCATAGATTCACGCACCGCATAGACAGTGAATTTTGCCTAATTCAGCGTGCCGTTTCTTTTCTCATAATCTTAGAAACCAAACCATCGATTGCAAAAAACAAGTAAATGCACCGAAGTTTCTTCGGCGCAATCGAGTTTTCTGCACATCGCATAATCAAGTCCACCGAAAATAGATCTTATCTTTCTGTACTCTCGGTACAGTGCTGTATAAGCCTCGGCCCATGAAACTTTAACCACTGCCGGTGGTGGACTGTTCTATATCGTTGCCACACGCGCGATTATGGCTATCTTTAACCTTGAATAAAATAAAAGCTACTGAGGCTAGAGGGCTGCAATTTGGTATATTTGATGATTGTAGGGTGGATGGTCAACATACCAATTTGCATCCCTCTAGCCTCAGTAGTTTTCAAGATGTGAGGGCGGACAGAAAGAGGTGTAATGTAGAGTTTGTAATAATGGTTAACCTGCTTGCATACATGTCTGTACGAAGACACATACACATACGTCTAGCTCTGTGTAAGTTTCTCTTACCTTTGACACTTGACATAATCATGCAGATTGACGGGACTTCAGTCCGAACTTCGTGGCGGTGCGTAGCGTCCTTCGGGTCGGAACTTGCGTAGGGATCCTCTCTTATGTTGCCATTATTTTTCACTGCATGGGTACGCTAGAAGAACTTGGTGTAACCAGTTATTGACTAGACTTGAAAGGAACAAGCCAGGACATTTTGAAACTTCCTCGTGATTGACTTTGCACCGCTGAATAGAGGGAAGTAGTTCATTAAAGCTTAGATTATTGGGTATTTTGGCAGGAAACAAGCAGTTATTTTCATTTTTAGGCAAAGAGTTATTTAACTTTGTAGGCAACGACGTGGTTATTTAAATGTTTAGGCAAAGATTTACACTGTAGTTATGTAAATTTTTAGGCAAAGACTTTTTATTTAAATTTTTAGGGCAAAGACTTAGTTATTTAAATTTTTAGGCAGACTTATTTAATGTTTGAGGCAAGGGCTTTGTTATTTAATTTTTAGGCAAAGATTTAGTTATTTAGATTTTTAGGCAAAGACTTAGTTATTAAAATTTTTAAGCAGAGAGTTATTTATTTAAATTTTTAGGCAAAAGCTTAGTTATTTAACTTTATAGGCAAAGAATTATTTATTAAAATTTTTAGGGAAAGATTTAGTTATTTAAATTTTTAGGCAAAGACTTAGCGCATATAACTAGCGTCATTGAAATGCCTGATAGTATAACGTTTAAGAAATAAAGCAACTCTCTGTTTTTGCATGTAATTGGAAAAGCCATATTAACGATTTCATCACCCTGCATCAATTGTGCATCATACTCTACGCCAGTATGATCTGACATCATGAATATATCAATGTAAACATCTTTCAGGACACCTTCATTTTTAGTCAAGAGCAGTTGCAATCAGCTGACTCCGCTAAGATTTTTGTTGTTATTTTTTTTTTTTTTTTTGCATCCTGGCCCTATAGGAAATCCTTTTCCTGTAATGTTTTATAAATATACCCAGCAGGAACATTCTCCTAACGTCGAACAAGCTGGAATTTTTTTTTTTTTGGGGCAGGCAAGGGGGAGGGGGCAACTCCGTCCGCAAATGGGCGAGCTCTATTGGCTGCACCTGCTGGAATGCTTCCTAAATCTAGTCTCAGGTAATTTGGGCCCTGTGTTAAGGGAAGGTTACGACTCTTGGGAAGGGAAGAGGAAAAGGGCGGGGGCGGGGGCGGTTTGGGTAAAGGGGAAACGTCTTTTGGGCAATGAAGGAAGGGCAAAAGATGGATGGGTAAAGGGAGAAAGGAATGGGTAATGGGAAGAAAGTTTTATGTGTGTATATATTTATATATATATAATTATATATATATAAACAGAGAGGATATTTTTTGAATACACACACTATATATATATATATATATATATATATATATATATATATATATATATATATATATATATATATATATATATATATATATATATATATATATATATATATATGGAGAGAGAGAGGATATTTCTTATGAATACAAATATATATATATATATATATATATATATATATATATATATATATATATGCATACATGTGTGTGTACGTATATATATATACACACATATATACACATACATGCATACAAACACACGCCTACAGAAGAACAAAAGACAATCAAACACACACCATTGTGAGCCAGTCGCAACGCATCCAGAATCTTATCCAACTACAAAAGCCATCATTTATGATTTCTTCGCGTCACTACCCCTGTCATACGACAAGAATATCGTCGCCCAAGTTAATCAGACGCACCAGACACTGAAAATTGAATTTGAGGTTGCCGAGGTAGATGCCTCTTCCTCCCTGCACCACGTGAAGAACGGCGTTGCAAATCTCTGTTATAATATTGCGTTGCTTTCTTGCTTTCACTCCTTGCAATGCTTGACTTTTGTCTCCGTAGGGGGCTAGTGCCGTCAGTGCACCTCATGCGGTGCACTGTAGGCATTGCTTAAGGGTCTTTGTAGCGTCGCTTCGACCCCTAGCTGTGACCCCTTTCGTTGCTTTTACTGTACCTCCTTTCATGTTCTCTTTCTTCCGTCTTACTTTCCACCCAATTCTAACAGTTGATTCATAGTGCTTCAACTGCTTTGAGGTTTTCCTCCTGTTACACCTTTCAAACATTTCTACTCTCAGTTTCCGTTTCAGCGCTGAATTGCCTCATAGGTCCCAGCGCTTGGCCTTTGGTCTAAATCCTATATTCTATTCTATTCATGCAATACTTGAATTTTGCTTTTATTCTGTAAAATTTAATGGAAAAGTTTCTACTTTTTTCTGTTCGTCTCTATCACCGTACAATTTTAATAAAACGTCACCACTTGCGTCCCAAGATGGAGTTTTAAAGACTTCCGCTTCTTTTGTTTTTCTGAGCGCCACAAAACTTCGGAGACAACACGCATTTATTATCCAGTAGCTCTCAGACACTCGGGGAACTTGATCGCCGCTGGTATTCAAATCCTTTCGAATTGCCAGCTTTACGGGCCTTCTCGTGTTCGACAATTTCTAGTTTTTAGTTAAACTCAAGACATTCACAAGAGAACCCTCTTTTGTTGGCCATTTTTTTTATCTTCGAAATTTTTGGCACAGAAGCTGAGAGCTTTGTCATTCTCATCAGGAATATTATTATTATTATTATTATTATTATTATTATTATTATTATTATTATTATTATTATTATTATTATTATTATTATTATTTCAGTAGATGAAAAATATTCACGTGGAACATTGACTTGAATTTCAAGCTTCCAAAGAATATGTTGGTTTCAACCTCCCACCGGAGACCCCCTACTGAAGCAGTAACTGATCATGATAGAGAGCCAGTGATGTTTCATCGCCCTCGAGCGTTTATGGAGAAACATAATTAGTATACAAAGGTCATTTTTCCAGCCAATAAGTCGACACTCTTATTACTTTACCTTTTGTTATTATGCTACCGTCATGAAAGTAGTATGCAAGTGATGAGTTTGAGGTTCTTTTTTTTGTCGTTATTCGGATGAAAGACCTTTCTTTGGACATCATTCTAACCACAGGTGCATTCTGACATTAGTTGATAAAAAGGTAGGGTTCAGAGTTTCAGGAGATTAAGTACAAACCAAAATTTACGTATAGAATGAGGTCTATTAAACTAGAAATTTTTATATTTACTTCAGTATCGTAAATATGAGATGCGGGCTAAAGATAGGAGAATTTCTGAGTACATTTGGTCAGTGTGTATTTAAGAGGGGAGTAAATGATAATCTCCCCAAAGAGGAACTTCGCGACGCAGCTCAGGAGAGGGTGCAGAAATCAGTGGCTCACTTCTTGGCCCGCCTAATTCATTAGTGGCCCAGGGGTCAGGGCAGTCATTGAACGTGTAAATTGAAGAGGCAGTGTTCATTTTCCCCCCTTAAAAATTGAATCATTTTAAAAATAATTTTACACATGGATTTCCCTATTGGATACTTTATATATGGAATATTGGAAAATCAGTTCTTAGAATTACTGTTAATTTTCAGTAATCGCGAACTGACATATCACCATACCTATCGGTATGAAAACCAGAAATATGGTGAAAATCACCATTTCTGGTAACTGGAATCATACTTGCGTTTTGCCATAGTGATCCCTGTTCATGATGGGGCCAGTTTGTTTTGATTGCAAAGTCCAGAATTTTTTTTTTTTTATCTGCTTAGCGATTATCTCATTATCTTTTTGTTGAGCGACGACGTTAGGCCCGTGATGCCCGGAATGAATATATTTCATAAATATCTAAACCCTGTCATTACCAAAATTGGTTATTGATTACTAGTATTGCACACTCTTTATGCCTTTCTTAGTTGTGTAAAGTGATTAATCACAAATTTACTGAGTAAAATATAGGCTTCCTAACCACCAAATTAGTTTTGCATTTTGCCCTGGTTATGTTACCAACACACCTGAGAGTGCAATTTTTCACACAGCCTGTGTGAATTAAGATACTGTACTTTGATTTATCTTGGTAACTCAAGTGGTACGTTTGACTGCTAAAATACCTCGCCGCCCCTACAAATATTTTAGATTTTCTACAAATATTTTATATTTTCTACTTCAGGACAGTGTTCATACTAAATACGAATGCATGCGAAAGTTTTTCTGTTTGTTGTTCCATTGCTTGCCATACATAATTCCTGTTTAAAACAGGAACACAAAATAGTTTATTTGCCGACATTTGACTACTAACTTTAGAACTGAGATGGATGAGCGGAGCCTTCATACCTCGCCTTTTGGCCTAGTTAATGCCTAAACTTCTAGCTTTCTTTCCGTGAATTATACACTTCCATTCTTCTGCGACCTATTGATCCACCTGACAAACCTAAGTCATGATATTTTTACGTTTTCTTTGAATTCTGGTGACAGGAACACAAATGGGGGTTTCCAGACCTCGTAGATTAGCAAAGTTAAAGTTAAGTATATCTTAGTTTAACTAGACCACTGAGCTGATTACCAGCTCTCCTAGAGAGGGCTGGCCCGAAGGATTAGATTTATTTTTACGTGGCTAAGAACCAGTTGGTTACCTAGCAACGGGATCTACAGCTTATTGTGGAATCCGAACCACATTATAGCGAGAAATGAATTTCTATCACCAGAAACAAATTCCTCTTGTTCTTCACTGGCCGGTCGGAGATTCGAACTCGCGACCACCAGAGTGGTAGTTGAGAACGGAACCCGCTCACCCAGCAAGGAACTCGTAGATTAGCAAGAATTCTGTTGCTTTTATTTTCTGTCATTCTGCCAGAGAGCAAGGTGAGATTACCATTGGCTTCAAGAGCAGAGGCTTTGCTGAAATGCAGAGGCCACATTTTGTTAACATGGGGTTCACAACCCAATGCTAGAGGCCTCTGTACCTTAGAAGAAGGGGGAAATCGTAATCCAAGTCATTGTTTTTGTCTAATTCAGCAGAATCCTTGTATTATCACTCATTAGTACAGCACTGTAATCATTTATGAAGTGATTCTAGTGTCGATGGTCCCAAAATGTACGGGGCTCATCCACCATTTAGAGGATATTGCCTCCTACCAAGGGGTCCACAACCCTTCACTAGGCACTCACGCGTGCCGTTGTGTCTGTGTATTATGCTAAGGTTCCTAGAATTATGGTGCAATTTATGCGCATAAGCAAAAGACTTTGTTGTCCAGTTTTAAGTGTGCACAAACCATTCCGGGTGTTAGTGTTGTAAATTTTCCCCCGGGGGGTAAACAGGAGCACTTTATCGCGCGGCCGAATGACTGAGAGGGAAAACTTTTTTTTCAGGAAAAACTTTTAAAACATTCCCCGTGACTTTTATGTAATGTTTAACGACCCGCCTTCATATCTCTTTTATGCTGGACGGGATCGGGCGCGCCTCACGAGAGTACCGCGTATATTTTATTATTTCAGCCCAGTGTGTTTAGTGAGAATGCTTTCAAAACGTCCTTTATTTGATCCCGCGGGCGAAAAACTAATTATCTTTTTGTAATATTTTTTGTTTTTTTTTTATTTATTTTTTTTGGGGGGAAAATGAATGAAATAATTTCCATAAAGGGCAGAATCTTTTTATTCCCGTAGGGGGCTAATGCCGTCATTTGCTCCTCATGCGGTACACTGTAGGCGTTAATTAAGGTCCTTTGCAGTGTCCCTTCGGCCCCTAGCTGCAGCCTCTCCCATTCCTTTTACTGTACCTCCCATCATATTCTCTTCCTTCCAACTTACTTTCAACCCTCTCCTAACAATTGATTCATAGTGCAACTGCTGTGAGGTTTTCCTCCTGTTACGCCCTTAAAACCTTTTCTCTGTCGATTTCCGTTCCAGCGCTTAATGACCTCGTAGGCCCCAGCGCTATTTATTAGCGAGTGTTTTTTATGTATATATAAATACGCGCGTTGATATCGCATATGTATGCGTGCATGTGAAGTTAAGAACTTCTGCTGCAATTTTCCCCTCATCGGTTGAAGCTATATCTCGAATGGTCCTCGTTAGCGCCGACAAGTGATTGCAGCGTCATTTTTCCCTCTCGGAATAGCAGCGAATCTGTCTCCAATCTCGACGCAGGAGTCACCGTCATTAAATTACGACCGGAATGCCGGGCAATAAAAGGTGCTATTTGATGTTGTGTATACATATTGCCTTGCAATTTGAGAGAATGGCGATTTAACAGTCGCATGATGATAATGGATGTGAGAATCTCCCTCTTCATTACTTGAGGAACGAGATAAAAATGATATTTTCCAGTTTCTTCCGACGATGGGTAAGTAAATTAGGTTTGTGACCCGCAGGGGAGTAATTGTTATGCGTGCAGCTTGCTGAGAGCAAATAGTTATATATAATGTGGGTGTCGTTCCTCACCTTTTCATTATATTCTCGGTGTTGGGCAGTGAGATCTTTCTTACCCCTGTACATACATAACACACTATATATATATATATATATATATATATATATATATATATATATATATATATATATATATATAAAGGAACAATCAACACACAATCACGTGTGGAGCAGAAATAAATTTCTGATTCACATCGGGATCGAACCCAGGTCTTTCAATTATGTGGCTTGGTTGGCAGCGGTCTCGTCTTTCAATTGAAAGACCTGGGTTCGATCCTGATGTGAGTCAGAAATTTATATATATATATATATATATAATATATATATGTGTATATATGTATATATATATATATATATATATATATATATATATATATATATATATATATATATATATATATATATATATATATATATAGTGTATGTGTGCGCTGGTAAGAACGATCTCACACATACATACATAACATACATACATACTTACTACACATACGTACTTAGACACCGAGCTGTCCGCTTGTGTTAAGAGAATGCTCGAGACACAAAGATCTATGTGTTATGCCACATTTTAAATCAGTGTTTTGGAATTTCGAATTCTCCTTCCAATGGCATTTTTTTTTTTTTTATTTCGAGAAAGCATCTGACAGTCCTCAAACGAGCGGAACAGAAGGCCTTACGCCATCGTGGTATTCTCGTTGAACTCGTTGAACTAGGTGAAACTATTTTAAACGAAGCAGATAAGAAGTTAATGTTGGAGGCGTGTTGTCAACTCAATTTGCAGTCAGTGATGGAGAACATTACGTCACCTTTGCTGTTTCCCTTCTCATGAATTTTATAATGAAAAGAAAAAGTTGTGTGTATGAAAAGGTTTAAATCGGATTAACGATAGAAATTTGGCAAACTGAAAATACGTCGATAATGCTTTTTTTTTTTATCTGAAGAACTCCACCAGTTTTACAAAGCTCGCTTCAAAGAATATTTCTTATATCGAGAGAGATGGAACTTGGGTTAATCTAAGAAAAAAAAATACGAAGATTGATTATATAGGATACAGAGACATGAAATAATACTATTGGAGTAACGCGCATGCGTGTTTGTGTGTGTACATACGCCCGCGTAATGTATAAACTTTTCACTAAAATATATTGCTGTCACACTTCTCATTACGCTGTCTCTTGAACGTATAGCTTATTCTTGTGGTTTCACTGACCCTGACATTTGGAGTGCCTTTTGAATCACTCGCCCAGCGAAATTAAATTTTCGATTTCTGAAGTTTTACGTATTCTGACATTGTTGTTGCTTTTCGTAAGTGTAGCACGTTTTCGAACATTTTTGTTTGTTACTTTTCAAAACTATTTGGAGCATTTTAGTTTTCTGTAAAAGAAAACTATTTGCCATTCCGTCCGCACTTTTTTCTGTCCGCACTTTTTGTGTCCGCCCTCAGATCTTATAAATTACTAAGGCTAGAAGGCTGCAAATTGGTATGTTGATCATTCACTCTCTAATCATCAAACATACCAAATTGCAGCCCTGTAGCCTCAGTAGTTTTTATTTTATTTAAGGTTAAAGTTAGCCATAATCGAGCTTCTGGTACCTGTATAAGGTAGGCCCCCACAGGGCCGTGGTTAAAGTTTCATGGGACGCGGCTCATACAGCATTATACCGAGACCACTGAAAGATGAATATAGTTTCGGGGGCCTTGATTTTACGTTGTAGCGGCTGTACAGAAAACTCAATTGCGCCGAAGAAACTTCGGCGCATTTGTTACTTCTTTTTTTATTAATGTTCCGGTTTTAAGTCACATGAATGCACGAAAGGAAAAAGTACCCTAAAGATAATTTTATTTCTTTATTTTTGTAAGGCTGCATTCCACTAGATTTAATATTGTTTCTTGGTGAGATTCACAGGGCAAAATACTCCTTTGCATAAACCTCTTGAACGGCTCTTCCTAAATGCCGTACATTCTTGGGATAAATACTGAACACATTATCTGGACGATAATTCTCTTGGTATTACGATCACTTACTAATTCTAAGCCATTTTCTTGTCATTTTGCTCAGAATGTCGCTACTCAAACATTCTCCCAGACACTGATTCTTAGCGAGAGAAGAGAAGACCTTTTTAGGTAATTCATTTAGCCGTCGGTATATCTTAATGTAAAATTCAACCTATCTTTGCAGCTTTCCTTGATAATACGTGACGTCTTTCGTCTGGGTTTCAGATTCTGGAAATGCCTGGCTTAAGGGTCGTTTTTTATTCAGGATAATCGTCCGCTCGCTGGAACTTTTGAAATAATGCCCTTATTTTTCCTGACATTTGAAATCCCTGACGGGTTCGAGCAAGAGGCACTGTCGTCATTGTTTGCCGTATTTTGTTTACTGTTTCTGATAAAGTTTACTTTATAGTCACAGAAGAAAGTAATTGTTCTTCTTCTTCGAAAGTTATCATATGATAAAATGAGTCCGTGAAATCTATCTCTTGCTCACCCAATTACCACCTATGTTTTTTGGATATATTTGTTACGAAACTTGTAGATTTGCTTTACTGTTATTCGTACTTATAGTAGTAGTGACGTCATAATCACGTACAGTATTATTGAATTCGTGAAATGTTATTTATTTTTTTATGCAGCCTGCTTCCTGGAACAGTCGTTCTGACTCATTGCCATATAGTCCAATTTTGCCTTTTTTCTCTAGCTATTAACATGACCCATGGTTTCCAATTTTAGCCCCCTTTTTTAGTAAACGATTACTCTTCACCTAATAGCTCTAGAAACCCTCCTTTTTTTTTGGTTAGTATCATGACTATGCAAGAATAGGTATATACATTTTAATTTTAAATCTGTAATGGTCTAGCAAACTTTTGGATGATTTCTTGCGAATATCTTTTCATGTGCGTGTGTGTGTGTGTGTGTACGTATCGCATATGCCTCTCTCTCTCTCTCTCTCTCTCTCTCTCTCTCTCTCTCTCTCTCTCTCTCTCTCTCTCTCTCTCTGTACTACTGCTACTGCTAACTGAATACTATCTTTTCTAAGTAATCTTCAGATCTCTCTCTCTCTCTCTCTCTCTCTCTCTCTCTCTCTCTCTCTCTCTCTCTCTCTCTCTCTCTACTACTGCTAACTGAATACTATCTTTTCTAAGTAATCTTCAGATCTCTCTCTCTCTCTCTCTCTCTCTCTCTCTCTACTGCTAACTCTACTATCTTTTCTAAGTAATCTCTCTCTCTCTCTCTCTCTCTCTCTCTCTCTCTCTCTACTACTTTTCTAACTGCTAACTGAATACTATCTTTTCTAATAATCTTCAGATCTCTCTCTCTCTCTCTCTCTCTCTCTCTCTCTCTCTCTCTCTCTCTCTCTCTCTCTCTTACTACTACTACTACTACTACTACTACTACTACTACTAACTGTGTAATATCTTTTCTCAGTAATCTTCAGAACCAGCTAGTGGGACGAAGACAAACACCTGGGTTTTATAAAGGTGTCAAGTGTTGGCGGTGTCATTCGTTCACTCATATTCTCGACTGTCGCACCATTTGATTAAAATTTTTCTGATGACCCTCCTCCTCCTCCTCCTCGGCCGCAGTGTTGGGGAAGCTGCTGTGTATGATATGGCTTCCCCAACATTGCTGCTGGGGAGGAGGGTCATTACAAAAATTTTAATCAAATGGTGCGACAGTCGAGAAGAATGACACCACCAAGACTGTGACACTTTTATAAAACTCAGGTGTTTGTTTTCTTCCCATGAACTGGTTCTGAAGATTATTTAGAAAAGATACTATTCAGTTAGCAGCAGCAGTAGTAGTAGTAGTAGTAGTAGTAGTAGTAGTAGTACTAGCATTATTATATACTAAAGTTCTTGACAGTTTTGTTGAGGTATCCTGGGAGATGTAATGGCGGAAATATACACACTCAGGGTTATATGCTTTTGGTTTTTTACCTCTTGTCATCGTTTGGAGGAATTCTATGGAGTGGCGACTGTCTTGAGGCCTCACTTCTTCTCAGACAAACAAACGCAAATATATGTGTATGTATGTGTTTATATATGTTATATGTACATATATGCGTGTGTGTGTGTGTGGCAGTTTCTTTTTATGATGTATACCTACATACATACATATATATATATATATATATATATATATATATATATATATATATATATATATATATATATATATATATATATATATATATATATATATATATATATATTGCACACGTTTTGAGATGAAGTAGGCAGCATATACTTACCTTCTTTTTTTTGTGGTCATTTATGCAAATTCTGACCATGCTCAGTATTGCTCTGTCTCTCGGATCGGGCGATGTCCTAAAAAATAAAATAAAATAAAATAAAGTTGTATTCGACTTGGGACATTGTATAAAACCCGATGCAGAAGACATCATCAGTGACACGGAACATTCAAAGCAAAACCAGCCTGCCTTGTTGTTCACGAGGAATGACCGTTACAATATCGTCTAATTTTAGTTTTTTGTAAAAGAAACCGATTGTGCCGGCTTTGTCTGTCCGTCCGCACTTAATTCTGTCCGCACTTTTTCTGTCCGCCCTCAGATCTTAAAAACTACTGAGGCTATAGGGCTGGAAATTGGTATGTTGATCATCCACCCTCCAGTCATCAAACATACCAAATTGCAGACCTCTAGCCTCAGCAGTTTTTATTTTATTTAAGGTTAAAGTTAGCCATAATCGTGCATCGCGCAACGATATAGGGCAGGCCACCATAGGGCCGTGGTTAAAGTTTCATACAGAATTATACCGAAACCACCGAAAGGTAGATCTATTTTCGGTGGCCTTGATTATACGATATATACAGAAAACTCGATTGCGCCAGAGAAACTTCGGCTCATTTTTTACATGTTTTTGACTCGTCGTCACTGTAAGCATCACAATCACTCCGCATTCGCAATCACCATCTCCTCCCTCCCTCATTTTCACCATCATCATTTTCACCATCATTTTCCGCCCGCGTCGTCAACACTTGTTAGAGGACTTAATCACAGCCACTTCCTGGTGTCGGCTCCGTTCGTTAATGATCTTGTAATTACACCTCAGTCCTTCCTCCTGGGCGTAATGTCATTTATGCTGTCATTAATACTCATTCATTCTGCAATTAATTCGTTCTTTATTTCGTGATTGAAAGTAAGTTATCCCGTTAAGTGTCTGAGCGTAGTAATTTCGAAGACAGGAGAAAGCGATAGAAAGTGTTATAGTAACTTATAGTAACTTTTAGAAGCTGTTATAGTAACTTTCCTGTTCCTGTTTCTAGTTGTCCCGCGTTACTTCGTTTTGTACCTCCTAGATTTTGTAATCGTTCTTATTAATTATGAGTAATTTATTTTTGCATTAGGTCTTATTAATTATGAATCATTTATTTTTTTATTAGGTCTTATTAATTATGAATCATTTATTTTTGTATTAGGTCTTACTAATTATGAATCATTTATTTTTGTATTAGGAATTATTAATTATGAATCATTTATTTTTGTATTAGGTCATATTAATTATGAATCATTTATTTTTGTATTAGGTCTTATCAATTATGAATCATTTCTTTTTGTATTAGGTCTTATTAATTATGAATTATTTTTGTATTAGGTCTTATTAATTATGAATCATTTATTTTTGTATTAGGTCATATTAATTATGAATCATTTGGTATTAGTTCTTATTAATTATGAATCATTTATTTTTGTATGAGGACTTATTAATTATGAATCATTTATTTTTGTATTAGATCTTATTAATTATGAATCATTTTTGCATTAGGTCGTACTAATTATGAATCATTTATTTTTCTATTAGGTCATATTAATTATGAACCATTTAATTTTGCATTAGGTCTCATTAGTTATAAATCATTTATTTTTGAATTAAGTCTTATTAATTATAAATTATTCATAATTCATAATTGATATTTTTTATCACATCGGTCAAGAAGATTTTGATCTTATTCCGGTATCACATTTGGGTGTTTCCATGAATATATGACGAAATTACTGTCTTCACCTCCTTACTAATATTTCATTGTTATTAATATTCCTTTATTTTTGCATTAAGATACGTACTCTTTCATTAAACTCGGCCTCATTTGGTACTGTGTATTACCATTTTCCCCAGACATTTCATTTCAAACCCATTTCAAATTTCTCACTGCATTTCATTACAGACCCTACGGCTTGGGGGGGAGGTTTTGGGGAGGGGGTCTTTTTGAGTGACTTTTGTCCCTTGTCAGCCAGTCTCTTCTTGCTCTTATTTATTTCTTCTTGAGTTTTCTATAAAGGCTTTATATGATTAATGTTGACGCTATCAGTGCTTTGCCGCAGCTGCCAGTGATATCGTCGTGTTGAAGAATCTGTTAATTATTTCTGTATGCGAATATCTTCTTCTTCTTCTTCTTCTTCTTCTTCTTTCTTCTTCTTCTTCTTCTTCTTCTTCTTTGTTTAACGTGCTTTTTCCCATGTTTTTGTATGGGGCAAGCACGATGCCTTCTTTTGAAATATCCGGTTCCTAATTTAAAAGTACCTCACCAACTATTTTGTTACGGTATTGCTTACAGATAGCAATCGTTAAAATCTTATATTAACGTTTATTTTGTAGTTTGTCTGGTTAAAAATTATGATTGAACTATCTCGTTCACAAACATCAATCTTGTGGCAATACCATCATGCAATTGCGGGAAAAGAAATCTTAGCCATAATGACTTAACTTAATTGACCATCAGCTCCTTACGTTCAACTTGGTGTCTACATTTTTCAAAAACTTCTTCCTCCGGATGAAAGGCGCGCAGTCCAATTGAATTCCGGTCGTGTGCCATTTCTTAGATAAAATCATCGCGATCGTGAAAGAGCCTGTCTTCCATTCAATAGAATTTTCCCTTTCATTAGGTCTTTATTATAGGTCTTTCTTTTATTTCTTTTATTCAGTTCGTTCGGTATTCGCTTATCTATGAACGGGTTTCTTCAATGGCGCGCGCGTGTGTGTGTGTGTGTGTGTGTTTGCGCGCGCGTGGGTATGTGCTCGGGACCTTATTGTTTGTCCGGGCAGTTCCGTCTTTAACAATTTATGCGACCTATTGTTTCCAGTCGTTATTTTCCTTTATTTTTCTTTTTTTTTCTTCTTCTTAATTTAGCTCACTGAATAATAGGGATTGTTCATGAGGACAGTAGTAATAGCTTCGGGTATAGAATACAAAAGATTAGCTTGGCTTTTAAAGTAGAGATATTGCTTTCTTCCTTCATTCACAAAAAGGATAATGTATGTATGTATGTATATACACATATACGTATATATTTAAATATATATATATATATATATATATATATATATATATATATATATATATATATATATATATATATATATATATATACATACATACATACATACATACATACATACATACATACATATATATATATATATATATATATAATATGAACATCTCCCCGATTAGGGAATGCAAGAGTGGAACCCCCTCAACCTCCGTGCAGAAAACTACCATAATATTTGCTGCTTCATGAGTAGTCACAAAAGGCTCATGAGCAGTGCGTCGAATCTCCATGCGCAGACTGGCCTATGTACCTTGGTCTTTCGTACACGCCAAAGCTTCCTGGATATATTAAGACCCTTCCATTCCAATACCTTAACATTAATGAATGATCCACGTATCGACTTCTGTTCTCTCCTGTTCTCTCCACATGACCAGATCATCTCAAAACACTGTGTTACAAATAAACTTTATGGCACAACATATCTGTGGTATTATAAATAAGCTTTATGGCAATACATACTTCTGGTATTATAAAGAAGCTTTCTGTCGCAACGTACTTCTGTTATTTTAAATAAGCTTTATGTCACAACATACCTATGGTCATTATAAATAAGCTTTATGTCACAACATACCTATGGTATTATAAATAAGCTTTGTATCACAACATACTTATGGTTTTATAAATAAGCTTCATGTCACAACACACTTCTGGTGTAATAAATAAGCTTTCTGTCACAACATACTTCTGTTATTATAAATAAGCTTTATGTCACAACATACTTATGGTATTATAAATAAGCTTCATGTCACAACATACTTCTGGTGTAAGAAATTAGCTTTATGTCGTAGCACACTTCTGTTATTATAAATAAGCTTTCTGTCACAACATACTTCTGTTATTATAAATAAGCTTTCTATCACAACATACTTCTGTTGTTATAAATAAGCTTTCTGTCACAACATACTTCTGTTATTATAAATAAGCTTTATGTCACATCATACCTGTGGTATTATAAACAAGCTTCATGACACAACATACATCTGGTATTATTAATAAGCTTCATGTAATAACATACCTATGGTATTATAAATAAGCTTTAGTCACAACATACCCACAATATAAATAAGCTTCATGTCACAACATACTTATGGTATTATAAACAAGCTTCATGTCACAACATACTTCTGGTATTATAAATAAGCTTCATGTCACAACATCCTTCTGGTATAATAAATAAGCTACATGTCACAACATACTACTGGTATAAATAAGCTTCAGGTTCCAACATTCTTCTAGTATTTACTTCGAGTGTCGCTAACAACTTCTTCAACAAAGTAGCCGCAACAAAATCGAACGCAAGATCAAAATAGAAGGTCGTAGCCGGAAGCAGAGGAAAATGTGAGGAACGAATTCGAGGGGAACGAAAAATGCAAAACCATAAAAGCAGATAATGACGGATAAAATTACCTCGGCACAACTCATTACCCCATTAAAAATTCAAGGCTAATAGCTTTCAAACTTTAGTATTGAAGATACTCTGGGGTTGAAGTCGTTTCAGCCATATGCAGCCTCCATTCCAAGTCGAGCAAACTAAAAAAATTTGTTAAATTTTACAGGAGTCGAGAAGATGAAAAATTGAGAGAGAGAGAGAGAGAGAGAGAGAGAGAGAGAGAGAGAGAGAGAGAGAGAGAGAGAGTATCACGTTTCTCATCTAAAAACGAAGTCTTCACACACATATCAAACACTAAAAATGATTCCTTTTGTAGGAGAAAGAGAGAGAGAGAGAGAGAGAGAGAGAGAGAGAGAGAGAGAGAGAGAGAGAGAGAGAGAGTCACGTTTCTCATCTAAAAACGAAGTCTTCACACACATATCAAACACTAAAAATGATTCCTTTTGCAGGAGAGAGAGAGAGAGAGAGAGAGAGAGAGAGAGAGAGAGAGAGAGAGAGAGAGAGAGAGATCATTAATGAATAAAGTTCATCTGTTAGAGAGATGAGGTTAAGAATAGACTGCGTAAGAGAGGAGGAAAGTTCTCTCAAATAAGAAAGAAGTCTCGAATTACTTATTGATAGGAAGAGGGGAAACAAGACCCCTTGGGGAAGGGGAAGGCTTTGAATGAAGACCCTCGGTCTCTATCGGAATTTTTTTAGTTTGTCTGTAAAAGAAAACTATTGAGATTCCTATTTGTCTGTCCGTCCGCACATTTTCTGTCCGCCCTCAGATCTCAAACGCTACTGAGGCTGGAGGGCTGCAAATTGGTATGTTGATCATCCACCCTTCAATCATCAAACATGCCAAATTGCAGCCCTCTAGCCTCAGTAGTTTTTATTTTAATTAAGGTTAAATTTAGCGATGATCGTGCGTCTGGCAAACGCTATAGGACAGGTTACCACCCGAAAGTTTCATGGACCGCAGCTAATAGATCTATTTTCCGTGGTCTTGATTATACAATGTACAGGAAACTCGATTGAGCCGAACGTTTTTTACTTTTTTTTTTTTTATAATCATTAGCCTCATTGTAGTTCTCGGTTAACCAGATGCGTATTTGTTGCTTTCAGTTTAATCTTTCTTCCCGTTGAATTAGAGTTTTTTTTTTTTTTTTTTATTTACATCCCCTCGAGTACATTTCTAAGCTTCCGTTTGCCTTTTTAATTGCGTCATAGTAGGTTAGAATAATCTTTCTGTGCGTTATTTTTCTAGCAACAGTGTGGGGAGTTATTTTTCCAGCAACCTGAGCTAAGTGTAAATTAAACTTGTTTTATGAGCAGTTTTATTTTTTGTATCAACATTTAAGTGTACGAATGACACGAGAAATAATTAGCGGTTATATTTGCTAGTCCTGAATGAGGTTTTCCGACAGCTGACGTTAAATGCAGGAAATATGAGAGAGAGAGAGAGAGAGAGAGAGAGAGAGAGAGAGAGAGAGAGAGAGAGAGAGAGAGAGAGATGCTCCTGTGACAACAGATGCTGAATTTAGAGAGAAAGACAGAGAGAGAGAGAGAGAGAGAGAGACCATATGACAACAGATGCTGAATATATATATATATATATATATATATATATATATATATATATATATATATATATATATATATATATATATAGAGAGAGAGAGAGAGAGAGAGAGAGAGAGAGAGAGAGAGAGAGAGAGAGAGAATGACCCTGTGACAACAGATACTGAATGTAGACAGAGAGAGAGAGAGAGAAAGATTGCCATATGACCACAGATATTGAATGCAATGAGAGAGAGAGAGAGAGAGAGAGAGAGAGAGAGAGAGAGAGAGAGAGAGAGAGAGAGAGAGAGAGAAAGTGCTATCTCGGTTGGAATCCTGCAAGACCCGCATAAAATATTTCCCGTTTGATGAAGGTCCACGTTTTCTCTTCAGCTGACTTAGTTCTGTGTAATATTTTTACTCAATAATTCACATATAATGAATAGTTCATGCGAGGTGCTACTCCTTCAGGTAAGTAGTAATGATAAAACGATTAAGTCTTGGAAATAAAATAAAGCATCCTAGAAGATCCTTATCCCTATTCAATATATGTAGCAAGAATAATTATCAACTGAATTTTTAAGTCACACAGGCTTCGTGAGAGAATCAATTAGCGGTTTGATATTATTCCAGAGGAGTAAGAGAGTTTGGCATTGTCTTGACGCTTTCAATCGAAACATTAACAAGTAAAAAGTGCGCCGAAGTTTCTTGGGCGCAATCGAGTTTTCTGTACAGTGTATAATGTTGTATGAGCGGTGGCCCATGAAGCTTTCAGTCACGGCCCGGTGGTGGCCTGTCCTATAGCGTTGCCAGACGCACGATTATGGCTAACTTTAACCTTAAATAAAATAAAATCTACTGACGCTAGAGGGCTGCAATTTGGTATGTTTGATGATTGGAAGGTGGATGCTCAACATACCAATTTGCAGCCCTCTAGCCTCGGTAGTTTTTAAGATCTGAGGGCGGACAGATAAAGTGTGGACGGACGGATAAAGCCGTCGCAATAGTTTTCGTTTACAGAAAACTAATAAAAGCAGAAATGATTTTCTTACATAAAGCTGTTTCCAGTTGGCAATTATTTTCTCTTCTTAAACTTCAAAACAATAATAACTTTTTGTTTGGCTCCTTCTGGTGGCAGGTTTTAGATAGATAAGTACTTATATATATATATATATATATATATATATATATATATATATATATATATATATATATATACACACACACATATATATACATACATGTATAAACACTTTAACAGTATATAAGTAAATGTGTCGATTGCACATGTGTCTTTAAGTGTAGCCTATATATAAATATATATATTGCATATATATATATATATATATATATATATATATATATATATATATATATATATATATATATATATATATATATATATATATATATATATATATATATATATATATATATATATATATATATATATATGTATATATATATATATATATATATATATATATATATATATATATATATATATAAAAACCTATATTTATCTCTCTCTCTCTCTCTCTCTCTCTCTCTCTCTCTCTCTGGTGATCGTAGGCGTATTTATCTCCATTTTACCCCTCTAGAGTCCATTTGCAGGAAAGGTTTGATCCCGATAATACAGTTTCGCAAATGACATTCTGGATTTTGAAAAGGCTTCACACGCTGACAAATCTCTCTCTCTCTCTCTCTCTCTCTCTTCCCCTGCCAACAAGGATCATTTGTAGTGCTTGGAAGAAGTATATAAAACTTCATTTTCAGATGAAAAACGTGATCATTTCTCTCTCTCTCTCTCTCTCTCTCTCTCTCTCTCTCTCTCTTTCAGATGCCAACAAGGAACATTTAGAGTGCTTGGCAGAAGTATAAAACTTCATTTTCAGATGAAAATCGTGATGACTCTCTCTCTCTCTCTCTCTCTCTCTCTCTCTCTCTCTCTCTCTCTCTCGACCGAGCTTTTTTGAATGGCCGTTGATGGACGCCGGATATATATGCGAGAGTTCATCGGATAAAACATCGCCTCGAATAACAGATTTGACCCGAGTGATTGCTCCGCAGTTGTCGGATACATAGAATTCGTATAAATAGAATCGGATATATAGAATTCGTATAAATAGAATTCGGATGCATAGAACTCGTATACATAGTATTCGGATGCATAGAACTCGTATACATAGAATTTGGATGCATAGAATTCGTATAAATAGAATTCGGATACTTAGAATTCGAATACATATATATCTAGAGAGAGAGAGAGAGAGAGAGAGAGAGAGAGAGAGAGAGAGAGAGAGAGAGAGAGAGAGATATTCGAGAAGAGAAAAAAAATATATAGACTGATTCAAAGCGTTGATAAGAAGCTGGTATCTGCGAACAGTGCTATTGACTCAATAGAAATTGCATATATATATATATATATATATATATATATATATATATATATATATATATATATATATATATATATATATATATATATATATATATATATATATATATATATATATATATATATATATATATATATATATATATATATATATATATAGTCAGTTACGTACAAGTAAGTCGTATAATTATATTATATAATCACAATAATGTTTATGGGTTTCTTATGATTATTTCAACTGCGTTCATGAAACACACACACACACATTGCCAAAATTGCAATATCATCACGTCCCGGCCTCAGAATTCCCATTGACGAAATTGAGGAGACCTACCCTAAAGTGGATTTGACAAATTCAATATTTGTTGACAGGATGTGTCAGTTTATTCGTATTTTTTTCGTTTGTTATACAGTGTATCACCTCGGACGATAACGCTTTTGTTTCCTCCTGTTGTTTATTTGTCTGCTTACCAGTTTTTAAAGTTCAAAGTTTTTCGAGTTTCTTGTTATTTCAGGTTATTTCAGGTTTCCTTCCCCCGTAGGGGGATAGTGCCGTCATTGCACCTCTTGCGGTGCACTGTAGGCATTGCTTAAGGCTCTTTGCGGCGTGCCTTCCTTAGGCCCTTAGCTGCAACCCCTTTCGTTCCTTTTACTGTACCTCCTTTCATATTCTTTTTCTTCCATCTTCCTTTCCACATTCTCCTAACAACTGATTCTTAGTGCAATTGCGAGGTTTTCCTCCTGTTACACCTTACATTCCTTTTACTGTACCTCCTTTCATATTCTTTTTCTTCCACCTTCCTTTCCACCCTCTCCTAACAGCTGATTCATAGTGCAATTGCGAGGTTTTCCTCATGTTACACTTTTCAAAACTTTTACTCTCAATTTCCGTTTCAGCGCTGAATGACCTCATAGGTCCCAGTGCTTGGCCTTTGGCCTAAGTTCTATATTCAGTCAATCAATCAGATTTCCTTCATTTGTCGATTTTAGGTAAATGCAGGGATTCGATATTTACTTCGTGATGTAGAGACCTGTTTCCCCTACTATTATTAGTAGTAGTATTATTATTAGTAGTATTATTATTAGGTAGAGAGGGCTAAAGAGGTTCGTTTTTATTGTTAATTTAAAAATGGATTCGATATTGTTACAAACTGATAAAGCTTTAGTCTTTCTTGGTGCTTACACCGTGATTGGTAGCCAGTATTAGCTCCTCATTTTGTAACGGGTCACAAAATTTTTTTCTCTCTCTCTCTCTCTCTCTCTCTCTCTCTCTCTCTCTCTCTCTCTCTCTCTCTCTCTCTCTCTGCAATACTCAATTATATCATTCTTTGGGCAAATACCATTCTTATTACCCATTCGATATTAGCTCCCAGTTTTTACGGGTAACTGAAATACTCTCTCTCTCTCTCTCTCTCTCTCTCTCTCTCTCTCTCTCTCTCTCTCTCTCTCTCTCTCTCTCTCTCTCTCTGCAATACTCGATCATATCATTCTTTGCGTAAATACCATTCTTGTTACCCATAGGATATTAGCTCCCTATTTCTTTGCGTAAATACCATTAGCTCCCAATTTTTACGGGTAACTATTATTTTGTCTCTCTCTTCTCTCTCTCTCTCTCTCTCTCTCTCTCTCTCTCTCTCTCTCTCTCTCTATGCAGGCAGTTTGTGCATCCCATCATCATTCTTCGTAATAATCCTTAATTCTACCTCTTATTTCTCTCCTTTGATCTTCACTGTATATTTTTTCAAATACAAAATTGTTTTGCGCCACACCTGAGAGGACGTTCACATGTTTTTATGGGTCTCCCCTAAGAGCCTATTATTCCTCAATATTGCAGTTTTAAGACCGGCGAGTTTCCTTTGATTTTTTTCAACTAGGATAATGAGTTTCCCCTGCGATAATCTCAGTCGTTACCTGGATTTTCTTATTTTGGAATTTTGCCTGTTTCGTGTTTTTTCTTTATTTTATTTTATTTTATTTTTTTTTTTTTTTTTTTGTCCTTTTCTGTTCTTCAGCACGAGGTTAAATTTAGGTTTTTCTTGTGGCTTTCTTATGCTATTTTAGTATTTCTCTAGAGAAATTATGTTAATGTAATGTAATGTTTTTTTCTTCACTACGATTTTGAAGCAATGAATATGAATTTTTCGTGACCGTTCTTACAAGAAGGGCGTTCTGAAATCATTCGATCTCTCTCTCTCTCTCTCTCTCTCTCTCTCTCTCTCTCTCTCTCTCTCTCTCTCTCTCTCTCTCTCTCTCTCTCCTGAAAGAATTTCTCAGTTTGTGAAGAATTAAGACAGAATTTCCGAAAGAAATTCGTAGATTAAAATTCAAAACCAGTTATTATTGCTCAGATTATTATCAAGTGCTGTACCAAGGCCACTGAAATGTCCCACAGATATTTGAACAGCAATACCGATTTTGAAATCCGCTGTGTGACACTGTAATGGAAAATCAGTGAACTTCTTCAGGGAGGTAAATTTAGTTCAGAGCAACAGCAACAGAGAGAAATGACTAACTGTTCGAGTGACGGTACTTAACGACTCTATAATTCCAACTTACTAATTATTATGATTTATGATCAATTTCGTGAAGAAATATTCCCTAAAGAAAGAAACTTGACCGAATGGCAGGTTAATAAAATTGTACAGCAGGGGAAACAGGTATGCTTGCAATTCCTTACCCATGCAAGAACAGGTATTTACGTAAAAGGTCATCACAGGTTATTATCAAGTGCCTCTCTCGTGGACCTCACTGTATGGCAGTTTCATGAGTGAGGTACTGGTTGATAATTGTGATATTGGTGAACTCTTGTTTTTTTTTTTTTTTTTTTTGAGAAAATTAACTTTTATTCCAGAATTTAACTTTTTATCAGATTTTGCCGATTTATTTAATTCCAATTAAAGACGATATATTTTTGGTACATTTTTATACCTTAATTTATAGTTTTTTTATGAATGTTAGCTTAATTAATATTTGATTTTAAGCGCTTAATGGCCATAGTTGCCCCTTATGCTCAGATTTCGTAAAACTCAAAGGCTTGTGTATGAGGCATGACCCTAACTCTTGTCGAATAATGAGAGAGGGTAAAGTTATATATAGCGCAACGGGACTGAAAATATTACCGTCTATTCACTTCACATGCGACATGCAATCAGTTCGAAACGGTAAATGTTCGTATCGCGCTTAGGTACAATAATACTTGGGCGATGACTCGCTGTTTGAGTTATCAGTAAATGCTCAGACGTCAAATTCCACTTTAATACTTCTCTTTGGAGTAAAAAGACAATTTATTTTATATTATATTTATTTATGTATGTAATTTATTTATATATATATTTATTTATGTATGTATATATATATATATATATATATATATATATATATATATATATATATATATTATTTATATATATATATGTATATTTATATACTGTATATATACAGTATATATAGTTCCTCATTGGACGGGTAGGTACCTTTCTCAGGTAGCACTCTGCTGGCCCCGCGTTCGATTCTCCGTCTGGCCAATGAAGAAGTAGAGGAATTTATTTGTGATAGAAATACATTTCTTGCTATAATGTGGTTCTGATTCCACAATAAGCTGTAGGTCCCGATGCTAGGTAACCAATTGGTTCTTAGCCACGTAAAATAAATCTAATCCTTTGGGCCAGCCCTAGGAGAGCGGTTAATCAGCTCAGTGGTCTGGTTAAACTAAGGTATACTTAACTTGATATAGATATATATATATATATATATATATATATATATATATATATATATATATAATATATATATATATATATACTAAAAGGACCTCATTCAAACTGGATGGTATCTAATGGAGTTTTTATTCAGAAAAGTCACAGGCTTTCTTGGACAAACAGTCCACATCATCAAGTATCCAAAAAAGCTTGTAACTTTTTCTGAATAAAAACTGCATTAGATACCATCCAGTTTGAATGAGGTCCTTTTGTAATTCTACTAATGCGCAGAACAATTGTGTATGTGATAAAAGTTTATATATATATATATATATATATATATATATATATATATATATATATATATATATATATATATATATATATAAATATATATATATATATTATATAAATTCATAATTCAGGCAACTGCTGCCAGCTGCAAGTCAAGTAATACATTCTGAGAGAGACGCGTATATTCCAGTTTAATCGCGCCATCCATCTGGTTCTTTTAAATTTAAATAAAGCGCCAAGGCTCCCAATAGTACTCGCTTGTCAAGAGGGTCTCAGAGAGGCAATAACATCTGTATTGGGCGCTGCAGTCGACGACATAAAGTGCCTTCGAGAGTCCTGCTGGCTGTAAAGAAAGTGAAATAAAAGGAGCATTGTGTAATTGTCCTTGAAGGAACAGTGCTAAAAGGCATAGCTGTTGCAGATACAGGAAGTTGAAAATAGAAGGATTGAATTATGTTGTGGATGCCGATTGATATTTAGGGGATGTGTGTGTATGTTATTAAATTACCAATTTTTTTTTATTAAGTTCATAGGAAAAGTTAGTTAAAACGCTAATTTGTTAAAATGAGCGAAATTGGCGAGGTATTGCTTATCCCTTCAATGACGAGTTTAAAAAGTTAAACTTAAATACGTAAGTTTAAAACATTAAAGCTAAATACATAAGTTTAAAAAATTAAACTTAAATACAAGCTTAAAAAATTAAACTTAAATACATAAGTTAAAAAAATTAAACTTAAATACATAAGTTTAAAAAATTAAACTTAAGTCAGTTAAAAAAGATTAAACTTAAATACATAACTTAAAAAAATTAAACTTGAATACGTAAGTTTAAAAAATTAAACTTAAATACATAAGTTTAAAAAAAATAAACTTATATACATACTGGATAATG
>NC_089767.1:38712008-38714508 GCF_040412425.1 Macrobrachium rosenbergii
AGTAAGGCAACGAATGCACTCGTGAGCCGCTGTGTGGTTGATATTCACTTAAACTAAACCTGTGTGTTTAATTAAATTTTGTTTTAGCGTAAGTTATGTTAGGATTAGGGAAATATTCTAGAGGAGAAGCTGAGAGAAATAATTGTTTTCGTTTTAAAAAAGGCTACGAATAGCTGGAGCATGACATTGCTTGGTGTGTCTTGGAAGTTGTATGGTAGACTTTAACTGAGAGACGAAGACACAAGACAGGACGACTGAGAGGAAAGATAGTGTGGGTTTACAGCGTAGCGAAGGCGTGAGTAAAAGGCTGCGTTCTACAAACTCAATGATTTATTCAAACAACAAACGTGACAGGTCAATAGCTCTTGCGAGCGGAAATGTAGTGCCTGACGCGAGGCGGACTAAGCAGAGGTCAGAGTACAGCCAACTGTGTTTGTAGTAGGATGGAAAAACATACATAAATCGGGATACAACACATGACTGAAGATGTGATACACGTAGCTGGAATGCTGACAGTGTAATGTTTACGCTAAGAATGATATATTTAACAAAACAATAGTATGAACATGAATGTATGTACAAAGGTTGCGTGATATCTGGTAACTTCTGGTGTGTTTCTTGTACGCGTGCGCTTGGCGCGCGTAGATCCCGTCGTGAGGAGATTGGCTGGCCAGGTGAGATCAGGACCCTACAATAGAAAAGACAGGTGTTTGGACCAAGTCTGTCTTACGAAACTTGAATTTATGGTATAGAGGAGAGCCTTTAAAAGCTTTTGTAACGGGAGTGAAGCGTGTGTTATAACATGTAGACGGGAGAGTGACTGGTTTTGAGTGAAAGTAAGTATGAGGCAGGGTTGCGTTTGGGTATGATTTTCATTTGTGCATATCCAATATCTTTATGGATCGAGTAATGCGAGAGGATGATCTGAGAAAGGGATAGAGTTTACGGATAAAAAAAATACAAAAAAATGAGTTAGGAATGGAGTAAGTCATGGTTGATGTTTGCAGATGATGATACCCTGATTTGGGATAGTGAAGAGCAACTGAAGAACTGGTGAGAAAGCATGAAAGTGTTTGCAAGCGCCTCCCCATTTATGGAAGGGACAAAAAGAGAGGCTAAGGTTACAGATGTTAATCAATATACAGCACAAGAAGAGTTGATAGGATGAGAGATATATGTAGAAACAGTGCTGAAGGGTAGCAAAGGTGGAAGGATGAATCAGAGTGTTATGAGATGGTCTGGCCATGTGGCAATAATGGGCAGTGATATGTTTATTGAAAAGACTGCAACTCAGAAGTGTTAGGGGAAGGAGGAGGAGGATAAGACCCAGAAAGGGTTTGACAGATGGAATGAAGGAAGTATTGGAAAGCAAGGACCTCGCTATCCAGGAAACGCAGGCAGAGTAGAATGATGCGTTGCAAGTATGGGTTGGAGGAGCTGTTGATGAGCCCTCTGGTGAGCGGAGAAAGTGGTTAATTTTTGTTCAAGTTTAATGCACTGGTGGTTCATCTACGATGCAGCAGTCATAAAGCATGAATGCAAGAGTAATCGTTGCCTTGTTTAGACTTGATCCACCATGTTTGATGGTAAAATGCTTAGTTTTGAAGTAGATTTATATCCAGGTGTTATGCAACAGCTTATGCTGACTTTACTTACACCTTGAAAGTCGGACAAATACTAAGAATGAAGTCGAAAAAATGTTTAAAAATTATAGGAAGAAATTGAGCTCAGATTCAACCGAGGCGCTGGAATACTAAGAATGAAGTAAAAAAATATATATTTTTTTTTTAAATATAGGGAGAAATTGAGTTTAGATTCAACCGAGGCGCTGGAATATTAAGAATGAAGTAAAAAATTTTTTTTTAAAAACTATAGGAAGAAACTGAGATCAGATTCAACCGAGGTGTTGGTGAGAAGAAGGAAGAAGCAAAAGCATTAGCACAGACGAAAGGGAAAATATTGAGGGCTGGTTTTGACAGAATCTCCGGAGGCGACTTGATAATATCTCGGGGAGAGGAGTACTGATTTTCCGTCCCCCCCTCCCCCCTCCCGCCTAGCCTCGATCTCTTGGAAGAAAATCTCTGAACAATTTGTTGGACTGAGAAGAATTGTCGAAATAGTAATGTGGGCATGATGGGGGGACGGGGGCGATTACACCAACCTGTAACACCTTTAGAAGGAATTTCAAGATGGCGCGTGGGATAAAAGTAACAAAAATAACATCAACAATAAAATGTCAGCTCGACTGGAATGTAGAGACTGGAACCACAGCAACAGTTAAATAATGAAATGTTGGCCGAGATTCATATCATAAATCATTCATAGACTGGAGGAATAATATGATGTGTCTCAAGAGAAAGGAAATGGAAATATTTAATTCAAGAAGTGCAGCCTGAAAAAATTATCTTAGGATTGTTCTCGGATGCATCCAAACCATTCCTGCAGAATTTGGACTTATTAGGGATTGGGTTGTTTTGGTGTCTCGGGAGACGTCGAGAAA
>NC_089767.1:38719508-38759508 GCF_040412425.1 Macrobrachium rosenbergii
TCTACTAATTTCAAAGATTCTCTGGTTCTTTTTGTAGTTTTAGATAATTATGATATGAATAGAAATATTTCCGGGGATTGCTTGCCTAATCTATCTGTCGTTAGGAAAAAGATATCATTTATACACTTGAATTTTTGACTCCTTGATAAGGGATTAGTTAGTAAACTTCTCGCTGTCAAAATCATGTTATATGTAAATATTTACTCAAATACGTGGCACACACACACACACACACATATATATATATATATATATATATATATATATATATATATATATATATATATATATATATATAAATTATATATATATATATATATATATATATATATGATTTATATATATATATATATATATATATATATATATATATATATATATATATATATATATATATATATATATACATACTGTATATGTACATACACAACTACACTGTAACATCTCAACTTGACAGTTCTGTTTTTGTTGCATAACTTATAAAGCAATTCCTTAACATTAATAGATAAACCTAACGCATATTATTCACTTAACCGTTTGAAATATCATGCCCACATTATTTCTTGCCTTTCTGCCCTTGGAAACATTTCAGATTCTTTCTCGAGCCTCTGCAGTTAATCTTCACTGACCTCAGTCACTGATGTTCCATTTGCGTGAGTGGATGTGTGTAAAAATTTGCTACAACAGTGAAAGAGTAATATTGATGAAGGAATGGTTGGATGAATGTATTTTGATACAGTATGCTTTTCAGTAGGTCCTATGAATCCAGCGTTTAGACCCGTAAGGGGTAGGGCTATCAGTACATTTCACGCGGTGCACTGTAGGCATTACTTAAGGTTCTTTGCAGCGTGTCTTCGGCCCCTAGCTGCAACCCCTTTCATTCCTTTTATTGTACCTCTGTTCTTATTCTCTTTTTTCCATCTTACTTTCCAACTGGGAGGTTTTCCTCCTGTTACACCTTTAAAACCTCCTTTACTCAGTTTTCCTTTCAGCGCTAAATGACCTCGTAGGTCCCAGCGCTTGGCCTGTAGCCTAAATCTTATATTCTAATTCCAATTCCCGCGTTTATAGATTAATCTTGTTGTTGTTGTCACTCATTATGTTTATCTAAAGAGTTTTTTTTTAAGTCTGTATCACGAAACATTAAGATATGTTCATAAGCAAATAGATTTGAACTTAGAGAGAAAAGAAAATAAATAAAAAATCAGAAATTAGTCTTTGCAGTTAGTGTGATCATTCCTGGAGAAGCAAGATAAACAACTCATAAACTCACCTTTCGGGGCTTGTGAGGTTTAATTCCGAGAAATACTACTGTGCCTTTACCAGTGTATAATGCTAGCGCTTGAAAACAAGGCTTGAGATACTTCTTCTTTTTCTCCTCTCTCTCTCTCCTTAACACTACTGGTACTTTTTTCTTTCCAGCTCTCTCTCTCTCTCTCTCTCTCTCTCTCTCTCTCTCTCTCTCTCTCTCTCTCTCTCTCTCTCTCCTTCACACTATTGGTACTTTTTTCTTTCCAGCTCTCTCTCTCTCTCTCTCTCTCTCTCTCTCTCTCTCTCTCTCTCATTACCGGATACCGTTTCTTCTGTATATTGACTCTCTCTCTCTCTCTCTCTCTCTCTCTCTCTCTCTCTCTCTCTCTCTCTCTCTCTCTCATTACTGGATACCTTTTCCTTCCGTATATTTGTAATATAGTAACTCTCTCTCTCTCTCTCTCTCTCTCTCTCTCTCTCTCTCTCTCTCTCTCTCTCTCTCTCTCTCATTACCTGATACCTTTTCCGTCCGTATATTTGTAATATAGTGACTCTCTCTCTCTCTCTCTCTCTCTCTCTCTCTCTCTCTCTCTCTCTCTCTCTCTCATTACCGGATACCTTTTCCTTCCGTATATTTGTAATATAGTGACTCTCTCTCTCTCTCTCTCTCTCTCTCTCTCTCTCTCTCTCTCTCTCTCTCTCTCTCTCTCTCTCTCTCTCATTACCGGATACTTTTTCCTTCCGTATATTTCTAATATAGTGACTCAATCAACAGCCACAATTCGGAAATGGCTAAGTAATACTGAACTTGTCTCTCTCGCAATAAAGAATTTATAGTAGGTCCCCCTTACCAGCTCTCCTCCCACCTTCTCCCCCCTCCCCCTCCCGTTTTATCCAGTGGTAGATACCACTACACGCGAAAGATGATTGGTTAAACCTTTGTCTCGAGTAAATAATTTGCTCCGAATGATTGCTTCCAGATCTATTTATGGATGATGAAGTCTCTTGTGCGCGCATGCGCGTGTGTGTTTGTGCGTGTAAATGGTTTTGAATTTTTAGCATATACCGCATTTAATGTACGTAGATCTCTGTGATTAATAGCATTATATTCTGAAGGGTAACCGTGGTTGAATATTTCTGAAATAATTATCATATATTTCTATTCATGTTTGCGTAGCAGTGTATAACATCTTGGTATTCATATTTACGTAGCAGTGATTGTACGTCTTTTTATTCATGTTTACAGCAGTGTATGTATATCTTATTCATGTTTACGCTGCAGTAATTGTACGTCTTTTTATTCATGTTTACGTAGCGTAATACTCACTCGGTCACTTGGGCGTAAATATTACATGAGTACACGCGCACACATCGGTACATGGGCAAACGGAAGTTTCACAGTTTTCGTCCTGTAAAAATTCCAGAGCAGGAAATTGAGGAGTGTTTCCGAACAAAAAGATTTTTGACAAATTCAATATGTGTCGACAGGAAGTGGCAGTTTGTGTAGGTCCTTTCTGTCAACTTGGTCGCTGGAATAGAGACGGCACCCCACACCCCACACCCCTCGGTGTTGATGATAGTTTGTAGCTATTGTTTGCTGTTGTTACTATTTTGGTGTTTATAATTTTAGTTTTCTGTAAAAGAAAACTATTGTGCCGGCTTTGTCTGTTCGTCCGCACTTTATTCGCACCTTTTTCTGTCTGCACTTTTTCTTTCCGCACTTCTTCTGTCCGCCCTCAGATCTTAAAAACTACTGAGGCTAGAGGGCTGCAAATTGGTATGTTGATCATCAACCCTCCAATCATCAGACATACCAAATTGCAGCCCTCTGGCCTCAGTAGTTTTATTATATTTAAGGTTAAAGTTAGCCATGATCGTGCTTCTGGCAAAGATATAGGCCAGGCCACCACTGGGCCATGGTTAAAGTTTCATGGGGCGCGGCTCATACAGCATTATGCCGAGACCACCGAAAGATAGATCTATTTTCGGTGGCCTTGATTATACGCTGTAGCAGCTGTACAGAAAACTCGATTGCGCCGAAGAAACTTCGGCGCATTTGTACTCCTTTTTTTTTTTTTTTATAGTGTTCGATGAATAATTTGTTTGGATATTAGATGTTTAATGTTATACGTACGATAAGAATGTTATTGTGGTTATTGTTATTGTATGCTAATTTTAGACTCTGTGTTACAAAGTGAAAATTACATTAATTTATGATGAATATTTTGTTTGGTTGTTAGACATTTAATTATGTTTAATGTTACTCTCGTATGCTGTAGTCACATTCACCTTTTTATTGCATGAACATTTTCGTAATTTCCAGTGTTGATGTCATCCTTGCATTTGAGTATCTCTCTCTCTCTCTCTCTCTCTCTCTCTCTCTCTCTCTCTCTCTTTGACCTTCAGACAAAATGAAAATGTATTTTTATCATTTATCAGTGAAGTATCATAGAAGTTGCTGTAATCTTTCTGTAATATTCTTCTTTTCAAACATTACTTTTCAGTTCCTCTTTCAGACTTTACATTTTCCATAATTTTCGATGTCATTTTGAAAATCATCGTTATTTAGCGCTCTATCTGAAGTGATGTAGATTTCGCGTCTTCTGCGTAAAGACCTATTACTTTTCGGTATTATAATTTCAAGCCAATTGCCCATTTTAATTTTATTTTTTTAAATATTTTAAGTTCCGGTATGGATTTGATCTTTTAGCATATATATTTTGATATGAAAGCATTTGGCTTGGCAAGAATTTCTGATCTTTTATCTTATATATTTTATGTTATGAAAGCGTTTGGCCTAGCAAGAATTTATGTTTTACTTTTTTTTCACATTTCTTGTTGTCTAAATGCATTATCTTAATGTTTACCCTCGACCTTACGTTTGCAGATTGCCCACAAAGAAGGAGATTCCGTTCATCACATCATTAAAAAACTTAGTAGCAAAACATTGGAGCAGATATTTGTGTTCTGCTGAACGCTAATGAGTCTCTCTCGAAATTGGGTACGAAAGCTTATGTAGTTGTAAAATTCGTGTTTAGAAAAGTCAGTTGGCTCTTGAAAACCTTCAGGTAACAGTAGAATGATTTGTCTGTTTCGGGGCTTTAAGGCCGTGTGTTCCCAAGACCTTTACTATTAAAACGAGCTTGATGGCGCGCGCTACGCTGCGCTGGAACCCAGCGCTGCCCCGTCATTCTCCCCTACCCTCCCGATCCCCTATGTATCCCGTCCAGGGGCGGACAAACAGGTTTGCAGGAGGAGGGTGGATGTGTCATGTCTCCCCTACCCTCCCGATCCCCTACATATCCCGCCCCAACCCGGGGCGGACAAACAAGGAAGATCCACCGGGATTTCATTATTATAGATTTATGCTAACCTTACAGTATATCCAGTATAAGTTGCTTCTCTCTCTCTCTCTCTCTCTCTCTCTCTCTCTCTCTCTCTCTCTCTCTCTGTGGAGAGCATTACCGACCCCCTCCTTTGGAGGATGCGATGCTGAGGTGATTCTTATCCTTTCATCAGCTTAGTCACTCTCCAGCAGCTTTTGCCGCGTGTTTTGGTTAAATGGATTTGGTCTCTGAAGCGTTCAGAGATTGGGAAGTCTTCTGAAAGGTGAGAGGAATATGCGAAATGCTGCTGTAGAAGCTAGAGAATCGTGCGGATCCAAATGATTTCTTTTAGTTTTCTCTAAAGAAAACTAGTGAGATGGCTATTTGTCCGTCCGTCCGCCCTCAGATCTTAAAATCTACCGAGGCTAGGGGGCTGCAAATTGGTATGTTGATCATCCACCCTCCATTCATCAAACATACCAAATTGCAGCCCTCTAGCCTCAATAGTTTTTATTTTATTTAAGTTAAAGTTAGCCATAATCGTGCGACTGGCCCTCAGATCTTAAAATCTACTGAGGCTAGAGGGCTGCAAATTGTTATGTTGATCATCCACCCTCCATTATCAAGCATACCAAATTGCAGCCCTCTAGCCTCAATAGTTTTTATTTTATTTAAGTTAAAGTTAGCCTTAATCGTGCGACTGGCCCTCAGATCTTAAAAACTACTAAGGCTAGGGGCTGCAAATTGGTATGTTGATCATCCACCCTCCATTATCAAGCATACCAAATTGCAGCCCTCTAGCCTCAATAGTTTTTATTTTATGTAAGTTAAAGTTAGCCATAATCGTACGTCTGGCAACGATATAGGACAGGCCACCACCGGGCCGCGGCTCATACAGAAATCTGGATTGAGCCGAAGAAACTTCGTCGCAACTTTTTACTAATTTTATCTGATATTCAGTATCTAGTTTGTTTCAGTTTTCTGTATTTGAAAGCCAATGGCTTGTTTTTCTTAGCCCACCTTAAAAAAAAAAAAAAAAAAAACTTGAAAAGGTTACGGATTAAGTATGTCGATTTCTTGCTTTAAACCCTAAAAAACGCTGTCAGTTACTTAATGGCTTTTATCCTTTCCAAGGGCAAGGTTTTTTTATCATTCTTGCAGCAGTGAGCATATAAGCATCTTTACTTGAAAGGAATATCTGTTCAGGACACAGATAAAACAGATAGTTCCTTGTGCAATCAAATGCAATGATAACATTGCACTGCCTTTCAATGTATATCTTACTTCCTAGGACGAGAGTTGGTGAAGTAGATTTCAGGTAAATGCGTAAAATGAACGACCATTCTCCCCTGGGGGAGTTAGTGCCGTCAGTGCACCTCGTGCGGTGCACTGTAGGTATTACTTAAGGTTCTTTTGCAGCGTGCCTTCGGCCCCCAGCTGCAACCCCTTTCGTTCCTTTTACTGTACCTCCTTTCATATTCTCTTTCTTCCATCTTATTTTCCAGCCTCTCCTAACAATTATTTCATAGTGCAACTGCGAGGTTTTCTTCCTGTTACACCTTTCATTCTTTTTACTGTACCTCCTTTCATATTCCCTATCTTCCACCTTACTTTCCACCCTCTCCTAATTTTCCTCCTGTTACACCTTTCAGATCTTTTACTGTCAAGTTCCATTTCAGCGCTGAATGACCTCATATAGAAGTTAGGCCTTTGGCCTAAATTCTATATTCAGTTCAGAACGAAAATTCTAAGTCTGACAGGCTGTAAGTCAAATATGCTTTTGGCATTTGCGTCTTCAAAAGGTTATATGCTCTAGAATATCTCCTGTTGAAGCGATAATATTCAGAAATGTTAGCAGAACTTTGTTAGAGAAACAGATGAAACGATTGCTGTCATCTATCAATAACAGGGAAGAATGATAATTGATGTCATGTTTAACATATTAGGGTTATGAATACCTGGAGTGACACCCATGTCTTGCAAGATGAGGTTATTAACGAAAAGAACCAACAATCGAAGTGGCTTGATTAAACTCCTGGAACAGGTGTTGACTGAAAATGATCATAATAGTTTAAAAACAAAATGGCGGAGTGATTGTGATGGTGGCGAGGAACGTGTAATTAATAGTGCGTCTTAGGCGTAACGTTTATTCACGCTCCTTCTTGAGACATTGTGAAGATTATGATAATGAAGGCGGCACAAAAGAGATGGTCATACGGTGTCCCAAAGGTGTGTGACGCTCCTTTTAATTAGGGGTTAACGAGGTTAATTGAAGTGTAGAGTAAGAAAAAGTGAGTGTTCTTGACGAATTACTGTTGAAAATGTATGATGTGTAGTGTGGAAGTTTGTTTTCTTATTTACTTGATAATTGCACCAGCTCATTTTATCTATTCATTAATTCAGTGCGTGTACTATATATATATATATATATATATATATATATATATATATATATATATATATATATATATATATATATATATATATATATATATATATATATATATATATATATATATGTATGTATGTATCCATAGACGATGTTTTGTATTTGTAAATGTTTATAGATTTTCAAATAATATATATATATATATTTTTCCCGATGTTTTGTATTTGTAAATGTTTAAAATTTTAAATTTGTAAAGAAGTTTTTCCCGTTGCACAAGTGACGTTTTAAGTGTTTATAGTTTGTAATTTTCCAGCCTTGAGGATGAGGCATCGTGTGATGTGAAACGTTGGCATAATCAACTGGATCTTGTGAGAGACATACATGCCTTAACCTCTTCGACCTGAGGTATACATATGTATATATATTTATATATTTATATATATATACATATATACGTATATATAGATATATATATTAACTTTATCAATTACACAATTGTTCTGTGCATTAGTAGAGTTACTAAAAGGACCTCATTCAAACTGGACGGTATCAAATGGAGTATTTATTCAGAAAAAGTTACAAGCTTTCTTGATAATGTGGACTGTTTGTCCAAGAAAGCTTGTAACTTTTTCTGAACAAATACTCCATTTGATACCATCCAGTTTGAATGAGGTCCTTTTAGATATATATATATATGTGTGTGTGCGTGTGTGTTTGGAACAAATACTGTACGGAGCGAGGCAGAGGAGCTCTCGGTAATAAAAAAAAATGTACATCATGTAGGGTAGTAAATGTCACCTAAATGGCAAGGGAGTCTTCGTATTATTTCCAGAAGATAAGGCGTTATGAATAATATTATTCTCCCCCTCTGTGCGTGTCGTGAATGCCGGTAAATACAGGGGCGTAGGATATTTAGTCTTACGCATTATTGTACATTTTCAGACTGTAGTTTATGTGGAGGAAGGAAGAGATACTTGTGAAGCTGCTAAATGCTGGATGATTGTGTTTGTAGTTTAAATTGAGAATATATATATAAGATTGTAAAGGGGTAAGATTTTTTATGATTTTGGGGGAAAAGACTGAAGAATATTATGAGTCAGATGGCAAAATATTCCGTAGGGGGTAATGCCGTCAGCGCACTTCGTGTGGTGCACTGTAGGCATTGCTTACGGTTCTTTGCAGCGCGTCTTCGGCCCCTAGCTGCAACCCCTTTTCGTTCCTTTTACTGTACCTCCTTTCATATTCGCTTTCTTCCATCTTCCTCTCCACCCTCTCTTAACAGTTGATTCATATTGCAACTGCTTTGAGGTTTTCCTCCTGTTACACCTTTCAAACCTTTTACTGTTAATTTCCGTTTCAGCGCCGATTGACCTCATAGGTCCCAGTGCTTGGCCTTTGTCCTAAATTCTATATTCAATTCAATTCAGAAGGCAAAATAGTGTTAGAAATGATATCATAATGGAAATTACAGATTAAGATAGTGATGAAAGGGAGACGGAGATGGTTTGGACATATCCTTTGTTCAACTCCTGGGAGAGTAGCATTTGGAAAATACTAAGAAAATGTAGGCTGGAGATGAGTGGAGATTCGTGCAAGACAAAGCACAGGAAAAACATGATTGGTGGAATTTCCCAGAGACCCTATGCGTCAAGTGGATTTGGAGGTGATGATAATGATGACAGGAGATGATAAGAAGAGAAGGAGATGAGTGTAAAGGAATTACTGTTATTATTCATTCTTGTCACGAGAGATGGGTTATTATTATTATTTGGGAGCTGCAAGCGATGGTTGGTGTAGAATATTTAGTGGGTTCGACATGCAGGCGATGGAAGTTTCTCTGCATTATATATATATATATATATATATATATATATATATATATATATATATATATATATATATACGTATACATACATGTGTGTGGGTGGTGGGTGAAACTACATAAAATTTCTTGCAGAATCGTTGTAGGAATTTATCCATAAAAAAACATTTTGGGATTTACACATAAAAAACATTTTGGTCACTAGAATTTTTTTTTATATATATTTTCAGAAAAATATATGGTTCTCATCTTTCCATTTTTCTTATGCTGTTTCAATCTGTCATTCCTGTCGAAAGCAATGTGGGATGCTTACAGCATTTTGGAAATCCTGCTCGTCTTGACGCTATGCTTGAGGAAAACAGCGTAGTCCAGGCACCGATCTCGAGAATTTTTTTTTTTTCTGTCGGTAAATGAAAATAGACAGTGATTGCCTCGGCGTTTCGAGAAATCCTTGCTTGGTTTGTTATATCCCTCTGAAAACATCCAGGCATTTGATTTTTTGTGCTTGATTGTATTTGCAATATCACTTTAAAATCAGAGGAATTCAGTCCATTGTGCTTTACTCTTTTTGCAATACCACTTTAAAATCAGAGGAATTTAGTTCATTGTACTTTGCTGTCTTTGAAATACCACTTTAAAATCAGAGGAATTCAGTCTATTTTACTTTACTCTTTTTGTAATACCACTTTAAAATCAGAGGAATTTAGTTCATTGTACTTTACTTTCTTTGCAATACCACTTTAAAATCAGAGGAATTCAGTCCTTTGTACTTTACTTTCTTTGCAATACCACTTTAAAATCAGAGGCATTCAGTGCATTGTACTTTACTGTCTTTCAAATACCACTTTAAAATCAGAGGCATTCAGTGCATTGTACTTTACTGTCTTTCAAATACCACTTTAAAATCAGAGGAATATAGTTCATTGTACTCTACTGTCTTTACAGTACCACTTTAAAATCAGAGGAATTCAGTCCTTTGTAATTTACTGTCTTTGAAATACCACTTTAAAATCAGAGGAATTCAGTGCATTGCATTTTACTGTCTTTGAAATACCACTTTCAAATCAGAGGAATTCAGTCCATTGTACTTTACTGTTTTTGAAATACCACTTTAAAATCAGAGGAATTTAGTCCTTTGTAATTTACTGTCTTTGAAATACCACTTTCAAATCAGAGGAATTCAGTTTGTACTTTACTGTCTTTGAAATATCACTTTAAAATCAGAGGAATATAATTCATTGTGCTTTACTTCTTTGCAATACCACTTTAAAATCAGAGGAATTCAGCTCATCTTTACATGCCTCATTAGCAAAGCATTATGGGTCTTGTATTTACTGTTTCTTTAAAATCAGAGGAATATAATTCAGTTCTACTTATATATATATTTAAAATATATATTCATATATTTACATATATATATATATATCTTATTTATAATATATTCTTGTCATATTAAAAAAGACAAGTAACCATTAAGGGCTATCTGGTATAGTATTTAAAAAGGCCTATGCTGTTTCATTTCATATTGATTTATTTGTTTTGTCTCTATCTACATTTACAGCATACGTCTAATAAGCTTTTTTCAAACTTCTGAAGATGATGTTTTATCTTTGCGATTAAAAGTAATGTATTGGTTCTGCTCTTAAGGTTTATTGAGCGTGTGGGAGCCACTTTGTCAGTAAGTAAAGTTTACATTGTCCCACTCATATAAAAAAAAAAGATTATCAGTTCATTATTAGACTAATAATAATGAAATGAATAGGCAAGAATCACCGCGCGGCTATTTCATTCCTCCGACTCATTGCATAAGCACGGAGGGTTTTTGGAAGTCCACCATTACCCACGCATTTTCATTGTCAACAGCTACTTGTCAATAGCAACCCCATTACCGTGTTCCCATCCAATCCGTCATTGTAAACATCATCCCTCGCGAAATCGCGAATAGTCGCATGAAACTGTTTGCTCCTCTTAAGAGCAGGAAAACGGGAGACAAATTGTGTCAGCATTGTCGAAATATAAACAGGGCCTTCTCTCTCTCTCCCTCTCTCTCTCTCTCTTCTCTTCATTTCCAGCAGCGATGTCTGAAATACTTGTGACATTAGCAGTACTGGCATCTCATCAGTATTACGGTATATTACGTGGCAGTCTTGTATTTGTGTGGTACGTATGCGTGTTATGAAATGGTCTTGGGTGAGTAATCATGTGTAATAATATATTTGTGGGTTAAGTAATGAGGGAAATTTGACAAGACTTAAGCGCGTGTTTGTTGTGTGGTTGAGGAAGGGTCATGACTGAATGGTAGAATGGCTATTTGAGCAGAGAGAGAGAGAGAGAGAGAGAGAGAGAGAGAGAGAGAGAGAATGTTTAAATATGAATCTAGCTAACGTAATAGAATGGAAATTTAGTGCTATGGAAACTCTGGAAACTAATAATAATAATAATAATAATAATAATAATAATAATAATAATAAAAATGTTTAAAAAATATGAATCTAGCTAACGTAATAGAATGGAAATTTAGTGCTATGGAAACTCTGGGGAGACTAATAATAATAATAATAATAATAATAATAATAATAATAATAATAATAATAATAATAATAATAATAATATTGGGTTTGTGATTTGTGTGGATATGTAATAATTACTGATAAGTTGCGACGGCCTAGTGGTAGGGGGAATTAAGTCCTAGAACAATAATAATTTCTTTAAGTTCTCTTTATGCAGATCAGAATTGCCACTGAAGAAGTAAAGGTTTCATTCTACCCTCTTTAATTACTAAGCTGCTCTGTCGTGGTGAAGGTTAAAAATACAACGTAGGAGAGATTATGATACTGTTTCATGGGCTAAGGTGGCTGCCTTTCCTTCGCTAGTTAAAATGTGTACGAGTGGATTCCTGTCCAGATCTGGAACCAAATACTTCAATAAACTTTCCAGCAGAAATTAGTTTAATTTTGTAAAAAAAAAAAAAAAAAAAAAAGTTGGCCATCTGTTTAGAGAGCTCTGAATATTTCTCATATATATGAAACAGTGAAGTGTATTTATATAGGTATCTTTTGAAATTGAGATGTTGGTGGTACTTATCTCTTTTATATTGCTCTTTGTATATATTAATTGACTTTAAATTCAAGTCCTGTATTCAGAGAATTTATTTTTATTCTTCTTTATACCTGAAGAACCTCAGGTTGTATGTTGACAGATATAAATTTTTTTTCTCCAAGAAAATACATCGTCTTGAGCCATCAGTTTTTTTTTCAAAGAAAATACATCGTCTTGAGCCATCAATTTTTATTTTTTTAAGAAAATACATCGTCTAGAGCCATCAATTTTTTTTTCTAAGAAATACATCGTCTTGAGCCATCAATATTTTTCTAAGAAAATACATCGTCTTGAGCCATCAATTTTTTTTTAAATACATTGTCTTGAGCCATCAATTTAAAAAAAAAATGCATCGTCTTGATCCATCAATTTTTTTCTAAGATAATACACCGTCTTGAGCCATTTTTCTCAGCTTTGAAAGAAATGGAACCAAGTCTAGTCTACATTAACATTCTAAGTATGGAATCAATGAAACAAACCAGCTATTACTTAAAACATTTATTAATATAGTTCCATGATCTACCCACTTAACGCGTACATCTGCACCACAACTTTATACACTTATTGCTCCTTTTTGAACCTTTTGATCATTTTTATTAAACATTTTTTGGGGGGGAATAATAATAATAATAATAATGCAACTAGCGGCAAAAACTCCTCGACATTACATGGAACACAGAGAAATGCAAAAACAAAAGCAGCCTACTTACTGATAAGCAATTAGTGCATGATATACAAGCGGTAGTGCTTGAAGTCTGTGCTTGCTCGGAGTTTGGCTCATAAAAGAGGTACAGGTTGGCTTTCATTTGGCTTCCCAATGGGCTTCAGCACTCTCATAATTGTATCACAGGACGGGAGAGAGAGAGAGAGAGAGAGAGAGAGAGAGAGAGAGAGAGAGAGAGAGAGAGAGAGAGAGAGAGAGAGAGAGGGGCGGGGGTATGGCTGAAGAGGACGAACAGTACTCCTTGAATATTCGTGTTTTGTGTTCCACTGTATTAGTTAGAGAGAGAGAGAGAGAGAGAGAGAGAGAGAGAGAGAGAGAGAGAGAGAGAGAGAGAGAGAGAGAGAGAAGGCTGAAAGGGGCTGAAGAGGACAAACAGTACTCCTTGAATATTCGTGTTTTGAATTCCACTGTATTAGTTAGAGAGAGAGAGAGAGCTTGCAGAATATGATGATGAACACAACTTGAGTGTATATTGGTAAGCTTAATTTTCTTTCGTTTTGTCATTTTTCCTTAGGTTCGATTATTGTTGCCGTGTCATTGTATTACAATGATTTAATGTACACGGTATATTTAGTTACTACAGTGGAACCGTGTATAATTCATAAGCATTACATTGTCTTTCATTGCTTTATGTCTTTAATGGGGTGTACCCCTTAGGGGGATAGTGCCGTCATTGCATTACTTAAGGTTCTTTGCAGCGTGCCTTCGGCCCCTAGCTGCAACCCCTTTCGTTCCTTTTACTGTACCTCCTTTCATATTCTCTTTCTTCCGTCTTACTCTCCACTCTCTCCTAGCAACTGATTCATAGTGTAACTGCAAGGTTTTCCTCCTGTTAAACCTTTCAAACCTTTTACTGTCAGTTTCCGTTTCAGCGCTGAATGACCTCATAGGTCCCAGTGCCTGGCCTCTGGCCAAAATTCCACATTCAATTTAATGCTGTTAATTTTGATAGAGATTAAATTTCTCGTATACATCCGTCACAAAGAAAGAAAATATAAGCACGTATTCTCTTCAGACATTTTAGGCATTTCGTCCGACACTCGCTTGCTGAAGCGAAAGAGGTGGCTCGTTGTTTCCCACGTCGTAATGCAATACGACGGCGGTTCCTCGCTTTGTCGAGAAACTATGAAAACAATAAAGTAGGCTTTCCATCGCGCCATTCTTTTGTAACTTTCAAGGTTTAAGGACTCCGGGAGCCATTGCGGGACAAGGAAGGTGGGAGTGGTCGCGGCCTCATTTTTAGTTTTCTGTATAAAAGAAAACTATTGTGCCGGCTTTGTCTGTCCGTCCGCACTTTATTCTGTGCGCACTTTTTCTGTCCGCCGTCAGATCTTAAAAACTACTGAGGCTAGAGGGCTGCAAATTGGTATGTTGATCATCCACCATCCAATCATCATTCATACCAAATTGCAACCCTCTAGCGTCAGTAGTTTTTTTTTTATTTTATTGAATGTTAAAGTTAGCCATAACCGTGCTTCTGGCAACGATATAGGACAGGCCACCGCCGGCCGTGGCTAAAGTTTCATGGGCCGCGGCTCATATAGCATTATACCGAGACCACCGAAAAATAGATGTATTTTCGGTGGCCTTGATTATACGCTGTACAGAAAAATCGATTCTTCGGCGCCTTTTTTACTTGTTTTCTTTATACTTCTCTTAAGAAAGAAATAAAGAAATGGAGAAAGAAAGGAAGGAAGGAAGGAAGGAAGGAAGAGAGAGTCCGGCCAACTAGAAAGTAAAGGAAAGGCGCTGTGCGGCGCCTCTAGCCAGTGTGGTCATTTGGTGCTGTTAATCATGAATTATTTTTTTTTTATGCGTAGAATGTAATTCACTTGATTGTTTTTATATTAGCATTATGATATGTGTATTTCATCTCTTGATTACCTCTAGGAATGCAATTTGTTGCTTTTAATTTGGTTGCCTCGAAGTGATTTCAAATCAAATTTGTGTGTGTGTATTTTTTTTGTTTGTCAGAACAACATAATTCATGCGCTGTTTTTAGTTTTCTGTAAAATAAAACTATTGTGCCGGCTTTGTCTGTCCGTCCGCACTTTATTCTGTCCGCACTTTTTCTGTCCGCCCTCAGATCTTAAAAACTACTAAGGCTAGAGGGCTGGAAATTGGTATGTTGATCACCCACCTTCCAATCATCAAACATACCAAATTGCAGCCCTCTAGCCTCAGTAGTTTTCATTTTATTTAAGGTTAAAGTTAGCCATAATCGTGCGTCTGGCAACGATATAGGACAGACCACCACCAGGTCGTGGTTAAAGATTCATAGGCCGCGGCTCATACATCACTATACCGAAACCACCAAAAGATAGATCTATTTTCGGTGGCCTTGATTATACGTTGTAGCGGCTGTAACAGAAAGCTCGATTGCGCCGAAGAAACTTTTGCGCATTTTATATTTGTTTGTTTGCTGTTTATTTTAAGGCGGAAACTCTGCTTTATTTCTTCATTACTTTATCCGCTTGAGGAAGATTGCTAAGTGCGGTGCCCTCATTCCTTTCCTTGTGAGGAATGTATCCGTATCGCTATTATTTGTAAGATATTTCTCTCGGTATCAAAATAAAATCGCTAAATATATTCAGTTGATGAGTCTTATCAGGGCTTTGATTATTACGTGTAAATTCATATTTCTTTTGTTATTCATCAGCATATCGCTGCAGTGTGTTTGTGTGCATGTATTATTGTTGGAATATCCAGGAAATATGTGTATGTATTTTCGTAAGTGATATTCAGTCAATACATTGCCGCAGTGTGTTTGTTTCATGTATTATTGACGTATCTAGGTATTAATAATATACATATTATATATATATATATAATACATATATATGTATCTATATATTTATATATATTTATATATATATATGTATATATATTTCTATTTATATTTATATACATAAATATATACATATATATATATATATATATATATATATATATATATATATATATATACGTGTGTATATATAAATATATATAAATATATATACATATATATATATATATATATATATATATATATATATATATATATATATATTATCATCAATGATATCAGGGTACTCGTCAAGATATAAAAAGAGATTTGCTGAAGCCCTTATTCATGTGTGAAATCATACATCACCACCTTCCGACACATTCGTAACCATTCCCGAAGCGCCAATCGCTCTTTGGAGAGAGGCCGTGCAGCCTAAATACTTTACAAAATAAAATACGGCCCGCTTATCATAGCTTAAATGAAAAGCAAAGTGATCATTTTACAGGTATGATATGTATCAGTGCGGCTCGCTTGTAAAAAATGCAGCCGGTATATCTTGAGCGAAATTGCAAAAGTAAAAATTTTTTTTTTTTTTTTCAATTTGTTTTGCATTTCTGGGAGACAGATGTTCCTGGCTTTTAAATCATTGTTTGACAGTCATCATGCGCGTCGTCTGGTATCACGTCTGAATTATGGTTATATATTGTTGTTCTTTATTCAAATTATTTTTTATTGGTGGTTATTTTCAGTGAAGTAATTAAGAGATGTTTATTTCCCGAAGTTGTCAAATCTAAAGAATAACTTTGTCGTTCTTTACTTTATTATCTGTGAAATATAAAGAGATTTTTATTTTCTGAAGTTATCAACTCTACAGAATAACTTTATAAATTGTTGCTCTTTACTCAAATTATTATTATGGTTACTTTATTATCTATGAAATATAAAGAGATGTTTATTTCCTGAAATGGTCAACTGTATAAAATAACTTTACAAATTGTTGTTCTTTAATCAAATTATTTTTATGGTTACTTTATTATCTCTGAAATAATTAAGAGATGTCTTTTTCCCGAAATGGTCAAATCTGTATAACAACTTGATAAATTGTTGTTCTTTATTTTATTATCTGTGAAATAATTAAGAGATGTTTATTTCCTGAAATGGTCAGATGTATAGAATAACTTTATAAAGTTCAACAAACTTTATCCATATTCACCACACTCATGAGATGCTGTATAATCCAATGAAACTCCTTAACTGAACATATAATTAACACCTTGAAATGTATACATCAGGAATTAAATGAACTCAAGTAGACATTAACAAAATTGAACAGTGATCATCAACAACAGTTAAGTAATGAATCAATCTAGTACTAAAATCAACTAAGCAAATCAAAGGAAATTGAGATTGAATGGACATTCCAGCATCCCTCCTGACTCAAGCCTGAGTTAGGCCTATGAAACACCATCCATCTATAGTTTTATAGTACAAGAGATTTTGACACAGTCCAAAGTTTGAAGGCATTGTTTCTTAAGGTTACCACATTCCATGAAAATGCATGTGTAATAATAATAATAATAATAATAATAATAATAATAATAATAATAATAATAATAATAATAATAATAATAATGGTGAAGAAATCCACAGTGGGGTGAATGTAGGCATATGCTAGGAATATATTTACAAGTGAAATATATATTTCTAATATATATTTACATTTACACCATTGTGGTTTTCTTCGCCATTTTAGTGACTCATGCAATTGTGAGACTTTTTATGAATAATAATAATAATAATAATAATAATAATAATAATAATAATAATAATAATAATAATAATAATATTTAACATTTATGAGAACTGACTACAAACCCATTTTATGAGTTATTTTAGTCTCGAATTTTACGCAACCATTTTCCTAATGTGTTTCAAATTGTTGAATTCCAGTGACTGAACAAGATTTTGCAATTGGGGTATTTGATCGCGTATGCACTTAATGCAAATGTTCTGTTTCCATTTGCCATTTTTCTTAGGGTACGTCACCTAAGCTGTGGGTCGTTTCTTTCAGAAGAATCTCCTGCAAGCCACTTAATAACCTGCAGAGTGGTAATAGCTGTGTGTGAGAGAGAGAGAGAGAGAGAGAGAGAGAGAGAGAGAGAGAGAGAGAGAGAGAGAGAGAGAGTTACAGTGAAAATAAGCCTCACAAACAAATTGTACTGGAACTTACAGAAACAGTCTACTGAAATGAAAACGCTTCACTGAGAGAGAGAGAGAGAGAGAGAGAGAGAGAGAGAGAGAGAGCTCTTGTGTGTGTGAGAGAGAGAATGCGCGTGTGTCTATATATATACTGTATATATATATATATATATATATATATATATATATATATATATATATATATATATATAGAGAGAGAGAGAGAGAGAGAGAGAGAGAGAGAGAGAGAGAGAGAGAGAGAGAGAGAGCTCTTGTGTGTGTGTGTGTGAGAGAGAGAGAGAGAGTGAATGCGCGTCTGTCAATAGAGAGTCTTATTATAGAATAGGAATTAAATTCCTGGCAGGAATTTCACATGGAATTAAGGGCAAGTCCTATTTTCATCTGCTAACGTGAGGGAGTGATTGTCCCGGACGTGAATTTTTCCCCCCCCGTTTATTTTTGCGTATTGTGTACGTGAAGTTAATTAAACTTCCCGTGAACCCAAGAATATTTTCTTTGCGGAACTAATCACATACTTGACAAAATTCACTTTTTCAGTGCAACGATAGAGGTTACTTTTTCCGAATTCAGATATGATTTGGCTACCCCCGGAATAATTACGCGGTACATTTAAAAGAAGAGAAAAGAAAAAGCATTATAATTAATTAAATTCAAGGAAAGAGCTCCATTCCGAATGCATTTTCGTCGAGTATTATTCCAAACAAGGTTGAATTTTTCTACTAGACCGTTTGTTGTAATTATTCCTGAGGACAAATGCCGCCCTGTGCATTTCTTTGTACCTGTGCATTTCTTTTGCGAGAACGTAAGAGTATAAGTAACGTAATTACAACATAATTAACTTTCTAGAAAAATTTTCAGGTCTCATAAAACTTTCTAGGAAAGAATTTCAGGTCTTATTTGTATCGTTTCCTTAGTAGAGACTGGGGAATGTGAATTTTAGAATTTGTTATTATATATGCTGATAGTGTGTGTGGATCCTGCGTATTAAAGTACGTAAGTATATTTACGCATAGCGTACCTAATTGAGATTGCTTTTGTTGAAGGATTTCAAATTATGTGTGTGTATATATTATGTATACATTTATATGTATATGGTATATATATAAATTATATATATATACACATAATATATATACATACACATACTTTGAAAGCCTTCAACAAAAGCAATCTCAATTAGGTACGCTATGCATAAACACATTTTTATACTTCAATACGCAGGATCCACAAACTATCAGTATATGTATATGTATATGTGTGTGTGTGCTGTAAATACATATATGTATCTGTTAACGGGGTCATAATTGATTTTTAGGCAACGGGCCAAAATCGTCACATTCCAATTAGAGACTATTTCCGAACTTGCCTAAGAGGCAAGATTATTGGCAGTCCCTGGGATGACGCCTCCCCCCTCGATGCCTGTCCGCATATACGCCACTTCTCGCCCCATTGGTGTTTTGTTAAAAGATATTAAAGGTTTCCAGGGCATTCTGATTAAAGTAGAAAGGTGGAAATAGGCTTTCCCCGTTTTGTTTCCTGTATTTTTTTGTTGTGGGCTCAATCAGTTGATCTCTCTTCTTAAAAAGCATTTTCTCGGGTGAGTGGAAATTTCTCTTCTCGCTCTGATTGTAATTTTTGTGTTAGTGTTTGGTTCACGTGCCTTGTTTTATATATATATATATATATATATATATATATATATATATATATATATATATATATATATATATATATTGTGCGTGTGTTTGTCTGTGCAAGACGCGTGCCAGCAAAATCTGTTACCGTGTCCACCATTACTGCTTTACTGCTGAGGGGTGCTCTCTCCACCAAAATCGATCATTGTCACCATATCCTCAGGATTAATCAGTCTGTTGAGAGTGCTGGCCAGATCCTAAGATGTAATATCGAGAGAGAGAGAGAGAGAGAGAGAGAGAGAGAGAGAGAGAGAGAGAGAGAGAGAAAACGGAATAACAGAGAGATCACGGAGTTACATAGAAAACGGAATAACAGAGAGATCACGGAGTTAGATAGAAAACGGGATAACAGAGAGATCACGGAGTTAGATAGAAAACGGGATAACAGAGAGATCACGGAGTTAGATAGAAAACGGAATAACAGAGAGATCACGGAGTTAGATAGAAAACGTAATAACAGAGAGAACACGGAGTTAGATAGAAAACGGAATAACAGAGAGATCACGGAGTTAGATAGAAAATGGGATAACAGAGAGATCACGTAGATAGATAGAAAACGGAATAACAGAGAGATCACGGAGTTAGATAGAAAATGGGATAACAGAGAGATCACGGAGTTAGATAGAAAACGGAATAAAAGATAGAATCCTCCGGCAATCTTGGAAACAACCTTATCATTCACTGAAGAACATCTGATCCTAGACACTTATTGTTATTGTTATTGTTATTTATGGTTACTGTCGTCCGCTATAGGTCATCATTTTGATATAAAGAAACGATTCATCTCCATATATAGTAATAATGATAAGAATTTTCTCTCCGTCGAGGTCAAATGTATCTCAGATTTGTTATTCTTTAGTTTTATGGGGAAATAAGATCTTAGAATGTGTGACTTATATTTGCTTTTCTTTAGTGTTATGGAAAAATAAGATCTTAGAATATGTGACTCAAATTAGTTTTTCTTTAGTTTTATGGAAAAATAAGATCTTAGAATATGTGACTCAGATTTGTTTTTATCTAGATGAATGGAAAAATAAGATCGTAGAATATGTGACTCTCATTTGTTTTCCATTAGATGTATGGGAAATAAGATCTTAGAATATGTGACTCAAATTTGTTTTTCTTTAGTTAAATGAAAAAATAAGATCTTAGAATATGTGACTCAGATTTGCTTTTCTCTAGTTGTACGAGAAATAAAATCTTAGGATATGTGACTCAAATTAGTTTTTTTATAGTTAAAACGAAAAATAAGATCTTAGAATATGCGACTCAAATTTGTGACTCGAATTTGTTTTTCTATAGTTGTATTAGGGAAATAAGATCTTAGAATATGTGACGCATATTTATTTTTCTTTAGTTGTGTGGGGAAATAAGGTCTTAGAATATGCGACTCAAATTTGTAACTCAAATTTCTTTTTCCTTGGTTGCATGAAAAAATAAGATCTTAGAATATGTGACGGAAATTTATAACTCAAATTTATTTTTCTTTAGTTGTATCGGGGAAATAACATCGTGGAATATGTGACCAGTGTTTTTATGGGAAAGGGGGTTTCCTTACCGAATGGGAAACATGGTCCCTGTGGGAATATTAACGTTAGATGGAGAGATATCGTCTATAGGGAGAATTATACGTGTTCTGTATTATTTGATGAGGTAAACACACGTGGGACTCGTTCGTAATTACAGAACGAGGCAAGATTACACACGAGTAGCTTTCTACGGAGAAAGAGAGGAGAAAGTATTCCAAGTATGTTAGAGGAAGGAGTTCGTGAAAAGGTACAAGAAAGTTAAAATGAGAGAGAGAGAGAGAGAGAGAGAGAGAGAGAGAGAGAGAGAGAGAGATCATTCTATGTATGTCAGATAAAGAAATGAATGTAAAGGTATGTGAAAATTAAAAAAAAATTAAAATGAGAGAGAGATAGAGAGAGAGACCATTCTCAGTATATCAGAGGAAGGAATGAATGTGAAGTAAATGAAAATTAAAAAAAAAAATTAAAATGAGAGAGAGAGATAGAGAGGAGACCATTCTCAGTATATCAGAGGAAGGAATAAATGTGAAGGTAAATGAAAATTTAAATGAGAGAGAGAGAGAGAGAGAGAGAGAGAGAGAGAGAGAGAGAGAGAGAGAGAGAGAGAGCGCATTCTAAGTATATCAGAGAAGAATGAATGAAAAGGCAAATGAAAATTAAAAAAGAAAATTAGAGTTAGAGGGAGATAGAGATAAACCATTCCAAGTATATCAGACAAATGAACGAATGAAGAGGAAAATTAGAATTAACGAAAAAAGAAGGCAGTACGAGAAATCGAGTAACACCTAGAGGGAGAGAAAATGTTGAGAGAGAGAGAGAGAGAGAGAGAGAGAGAGAGAGAGAGAGAGAGAGAGAAGGTAAAGATAAAAAAAAATATAAAAAAGAATCTCCTTTTGCGATGCTGAATACCAAAGAGAGAGAGAATTCTTCCTGCCGGGGACTAAACGCCAAGAGGTTAAACAGGGACATAAATATGCGGGAAGCAGAGAGGAGGTTCCTTGCAAGCATGGAATTAGTTTAACTTCCATCACATGTGTTTCTTCTTCTTCTTCTTCTTCTTCTTCTTCTTCTTCTTCTTCTCCATTTTCTTCTTCTTCTTTTGTTCTCCTTCTTCTTTTCTTCTCCTTCTTCTTCTTCTTCTACTCCTTCTTCTCCTTCTTCTTCTTCTTCCTCTTCTCCTCCTCTTTCTTTTTCTCCTCCTCCTCCTCCTCCTCCTCCTTTTTCTTCTTCTTCTTCTCCTCCTCCTTCTACTTCATCTTCTCCTCCTTCTTCTCCTTCTCCTTCTCCTTCTTCTTCTTTTCACCTCCTTCTTCTTCTTCTGTTCACCTTCTTCTTCTTCTTCTCCTTCGCCGTCTTCTTCTTCTTCTTCTTCTTCTTCTTTATCTTCTCCTTTTTCTTCTTCTTCTTCTTGGGTATTTTTAGATATCCGGGTTTAAAGGCTTTAAGTGGCGTATCAAGCTTTTTGACTCATCGGCGTTTCGTTAATATTTTTAATGATGCCATTTCTAATGTTATTTATTTTTAATGTTATTTGTTTTTTCATGAAGAATGTTAGCAGTGTGTTCACTGCTTGGGTTTTGAATATTTTTTTCTAGTGTCGTTATGATTTTGTTTAACCAAAAAGACTTCTGTTGTTGTACTATGAGGGACTATATTTTTTGCATTTTGGCTGGTTGTGTGTGTGTGTATATATATATATATATATACTACGCCCATAAACTCCTTTTTTTATCAGGGGTAGTGTTAAGTCGTACTCAGAGGAATGATACCCATTGAAGGCCTTGCGTAGTTGTCGGGGAGATATTGCTATTTTCAGTATTATTAATTGAAATATTGAAAGATCTGAGGTTTAGTATTTGAAATGTTTTGAAACATGAAAAGAGAAACCTAAGATATATTGTAGAGAGAGAGGGTTACATCAGAGAGAGATAAAAATGTAAAGGTATGTGAAAATTGAAAAAGAAAATTAAAATGAGAGAGAGAGAGAGAGAGAGAGAGAGAGAGAGAGAGAGAGAGAGAGAGAGAGAGAGAGAGAGAGAGAGAGAGAGAGATCATTCTAGTTATGTCAGAGAAAGAAATAAATGTAAAGGTATGTGGAAATTAAAAGAAAATATATTAAAATTAGACAGAGAGAGAGAGAGAGAGAGAGAGCATTCTAAATATATCAGAGAAAGGATTGAATGAAAAGGAATGAATTTTTTTGCCACAGTTCAAGAGAGGTCAGCATCCATATTTTTAGTGAGAAATCACAGTGGAAACTTAAGTCCTTTGATATACCCTTGTAGTGCGCTTGTGTCAGTTGTAATTTATTTTGCATTTCATAGGAATCGTTGGTTACCTTAAGGTTTATGAAAGTCATAAGCCCTTTGGTGTTGAAATTGATTTTCAGAATCTACTATGAATATATATATATATATATATATATATATATATATATATATATATATATATATATATATATATATATATATATATATATATATATATATATATATATATATATATATACATGTGTGTGTGTGAGTTTATCTTGCTTGTATAGTCACATCTCTTTAATAGTGTGGTTCTGGCTTCATGTTCGGACAGCTTACACTTCCTTAATGAGTTATTTCATTGCTCTTATTATCAGTATATAGAACAAAAAAAGGTAATAATTAAGATGCAAAACCTTACCTAGGAATATTAATAAACTTCTAATTTGTTAACAGTCAAGAAATTAAACCTCCTATACTTGCACTCAAGTAAAGTGAAACATAAATAAATAATGAACTAAAGTGAAACGTAAATAAATAATGAACATCGCGATTTGACCGAGATGAAAAAAAGATTTAAAAAAACAAAGCGTCAAGTACAAACATCACGACTTGATTGAAATGAAAAACGAAAAGTGTAAAAGTGTTAAGTAAAAGGGAGCCGAAACCCCCACGTCCTCTCTTTCTCTCTCTGCTGCAATAACCATGACGTCACAGGGACGCGCGCGCCCTGGTAATGAGAGATCATAAAATGAAAACTTACGGCTGGAAAACATCCAACCATTTCATGAAATTACTCTCATTAAATTTCGTGTCGTAATTGTGATTCCATGTAATTTTCTGGTGAATAAAAAGGAAAAAGTTTTTTTATATTACGTTTGCAGATTTGAGGGCCTTTGTTGGGGGGGAGGGGATGGAGTGGGAGGTGATGGGGGGTGTGGGGGTTATGGGGATTGTGGGAGAAACCTGTAAGCTAGCTGGCCTCTGCTACTGCTGCAGTCCTCTTCTCCCTGCTCTTTGCAGTCCGTTTGGCCAGTCCCAAATGCAGTCGTTCTTTTCATTATCAGCAGTCCATAAAAAAAAAGCTACGCTCTTTGTCAGATTTAATACGTTGATGGAAAAGGAACTTCCTTTAGTCCCTTTAAAGGATATTTTACTGGTTTTTTTTTATCTTGTGTCTTTTATTTTTTTATATTTAAGAAAATTATTGGAGCATTCATTTAATAATGACTTTATTCTGTGACTTTTTCTATATCTAAGAAAATTATTGAAACCTTCATTTAATAATGCCTTCATAAAATAATTTTTCAATCAGTAAATTTCCGAATTATCAGTAGACGTAAATATGAAAAAGGAGTTTCTGTCACATCCACTTGTATTTATTCCTTTTTTTAAATCACATTTTCATTTCCATTTTCACTTTTCTATGTTTATTCATTTGTTTATCATTCTTTTCATTTGGGTACATCACCAAACTCCTTCCCCATCCACCCCCACACTCCACCCCCACCACCCCCGTCACATAAAAAGAAGATAAATCTGTCTCTTCAGACGAAAGATCTGTTTATCACTTAGAGCCTCTCCCAGTTTCATCTTGTTCCCGTGGCACGATCGAACAGCCTTTCCCAGACTTTGATTCTTTTTAGACTTTCAGACTTTTTTTAAGACTTTGATTCTTTAAGACTTTCAGACTTTTTTTAAGACTTTGATTCTTAAAACTTTCAGACTTTTTTTAAGACTTTGATTCTTAAAACTTTCAGACTTTTTTACTTTGATTCTTTAAGACTTTCAGACCTTTTTCCCAGACTTTTATTCTTTAAGATTTTCAGACTTTTCTGGACTGTGATTAAGACTTTCAGACTTTTTTCAGACTTTGGTTCTTTAAGACATTTCAGACTTTTTCCCAGACTGAATCTTTAAGACTTTCAGACTTTGATTCTCTAAGACTTTCAGACTTTTTCCAGACTGATTTTCTTAGACTTTCAGACTTTTTCCCAGGCTGATTTTTTAAGACTTTCAGACTTTTTCACCAGACTTTGATTCTTTAATACTTTCAGGATTTTTTTCACCAGACTTTGATTCTTTAAGACTTTCAAAATTTTTCCCCATACTTTGATTCTTTAAGACTTTCAGACTTTTTTAAGACTTTTAGAATTTTAAAAGCGCTTCCGTCTCTTCTACAGGCTGCGCGAGACGAGATATTTTTTTCTGTATTCTATTACGAGCCGTTGTTTCGAAAGCTTTCTTATATTTATGTACATTTAAAATAAAAAAAGAAAGGAAATAAAGAAAGGAAAATAAAGAAAGTCAAAAGCTTTCCTATAATTATGTACATTTAAAAAAAAGAAAGGAAATTAAAGAAAAGAAATTAAAGAAAGGAAACGAATTGAGTGATTCAGATTCAGCGAATGTTTTGGAGAGAGAGAGAGAGAGAGAGAGAGAGAGAGAGAGAGAGAGAGAGAGAGAGAGAACACTGCTGCTCATATTCTTCATCATCATCAGTATCATCATCATCATCATCATCAATGTCATTATCATCATTATCATCATCATCACTTTTACCGCCGTGTTTGTCGCTCTGATCACTATCACTGATATAAGTAACATGTCAGTCTGAATTATCACCATCACTGGTATAAGTATCATGACAGTCTGTTATCATCATCACTGATATAAGTATCATGACAATCTGGCTTATCACCGTCACTGATATAAGTATAATGACAGTCTGATATCATCACTGATATAAGTATCATGACAGTCTGAATTATCACCGTCAATGGTATCGTCACAGATGTCATAATCATCATCTCGATTATTTTCTGAATCATCATCATCGCTTTTTTCATCACTTTTTCGAGACATCACTATCATCATCATCGTTATGACTGATGTGATGTTAAATCACTATCGCCACTGTCATCATCAGAATTATCACCATTAATGTACCATCGTTAGCATCATCCTGATCCATTCACTATCGTCATCATCAGAGGAACACCATCATTGATAATCGCCCTTGGTGTTGTCATCATCAAAATCACCGTCACTGTCACTGAATCATCACCAATAATGTATCATCGTTAGTATCATCCTGATCCACTTCACTACCATCATCATTAGAGGAACACCATCACTGATAACCGCCCATGTTGTCATCATCAAAATCACCATCACTGTCACTGTCACTGATTCAGAATCACCACCATTTCACCATCATCATCATTAGAGGAACACCATCATTAACAACCGGCCTTGTTGTTGTTATTATCAAAATCACCATCATTATACTGTCACAATCTTCATCATCATCATCATCATCATCATCCCCGGCCGTCGGGAAGGATTAATCACATCTTGTGCAGCGGAACACACACGCACACACACACACGCACAAAAAATAAATAATAAAAAAAAAAAGCATAGCAGTCTCGCAGGCGGTAATTCGCAACTGGCATTGCAGGAGAGAACAAATGGCACGTCCATTGCAGCCACGGATTGTGCAAATGCAGCTCTCTAAATCTGTTCCTTTAATTTGTCTTTTCTAATGCCTTTTGTGTTTCACTACCTCCAAGTGTTGGCTGCAAGGAGAAAAGGAGAGAGAGAGAGAGAGAGAGAGAGAGAGAGAGAGAGAGAGAGAATCAAGGAGAGTAGGTGAGAGAGAGACAGAGAGAGAGAGAGAGTTAAAAAAAAAGTGGGGAGAAAGAAACATGGCGTTAATGAGTTCAACTTTGCTTTGGGTCTGATATATATATTTTTTTTATGCCTGACAAAATATAGGATACTTTAACTTGCCGAATTAGCTGGGCGCTGTTCTATTTCTTTACAGGGGCCGCTTTACTTTACTTTATTAACTGTTTTACACTTCCTTTTTACTCTGACTTTAACTTTATATCTTTTTTTATACTTCTGATAATTATACCTCTATGAATAGTAACAATATGTTTCTTATATTTTACTCTAGATTAATATACATTAACATTTTATTTCTTATTATACTCCAGATGAAAATTCTGAGTGGTTCTCATTACGTCAAACATGTCGTTAGGTGTCACTTCTGTCTAATTTTTTTTTTCTCAACTAATATGATATTTCTATATTATACCCTTGGCAATTCTTCCTTTTCGCCTTACGTGAAACCTCCTAATTACGTTCTCCATCCATACACTCTCTTATTCCTCTTTCCAGGATGCCTAAAAATCTACTGTCAAATAATAATAATAAAAATAATAATAGTAATAATAATTATTGTTATTATTATTATTATTATTATTATTATTATTATTATTATTATTGTTCAGATCAGAGATCGCAATGACTCTCTCAAACTAACCATATATTCTTACTGCTTCTATTTCTTACTGAATGGCATATCTCATCCCCCCTTCCCCCCCCCTTCCCTCCATAGGGCATTCTCACTACCATGTCCAACTCACGTGCCCTAGATACGTGCCCCATTAAGTACTTTGTGTTGTCAATTTTTTCTTCAGTCAGACAACGATACAAGCTTCCAGGCAACGATACAAGTTTCCAGGCAACGATACAAGTTTCCAGGCAACGATACAAGCTTCCAGGCAACGATACAAGTTTCCAGGCAACGATACAAGCTTACAGGCAATGATACAAGCTTCCAGGCAACGGTACAAGTTTCCAGGCAACGATACAAGCTTCCAGGCAACGATACAAGCTTCTTCCAGCCACTCCTTTCCCAACAGTTGCGTCCACCAGCTTGATATATGTACCTGTGTTTTTGTGTGTGTTAATAGCCACAATGAAGTTCGAACCCGACCGAGGACGGAACAGCTTCTTCATTCCATTAAATGTATATATATATAATATATATATATATATATATATATATATATATATATATATATATATATATATATATATACTCGTATATATATATACTATATGTATATATACTTACCAATATATACACATATATATGTATGCATGAATGTATACCGTGTGCCTGTGTACTTGAATACGGGTATGTTGTGACTGTATTTTACCTTATAACAATATAATTTAAAATAAACAATTATGTATTCTGTGTTTCAATGTTAGTTTAATTTTTTCCGTCCTCCTGTACAGTGTAATTCATTTTCATTGCGTACTAAATATTATACACTGTTTGATATTGTACTAATAATTTTTTTTTTGAAAATAGCTAAATGCGTGAGAGGGACTTTAATTAACGAAACATTATATGTATGTATATATATATATATATATATATATATATATATATATATATATATATATATATATATACTGTAATGTGTGTACATATGTGTATATAAGTATATATATTATATATATGTATATATACATATATATATATACGTATATATATATATATATATATTTATATATACATATTTATATACATATATATATATTTATGTCTATATATATTTAGTTACTGCGTTGTTTGTTTATTTAATTTTATAATGGAATTCAGTGAACTCATGACAGTTTTACTCATTCATGAGAATGTTTAAACCATGAGAATACATGAGTTATGATGTTTAAAATATGTAAGCCATCTTTTCAAGGAACCTTGGGGAACGTAACTGTCAAGTTTATTAAATGTGGCTTCTGGAAATTATGTTTCAGTCTCTCTCTCTCTCTCTCTCTCTCTCTCTCTCTCTCTCTCTCTCTCTCTCTCTCTCTCTCTCTCTCTGTCATTATCATTATTATTCTCTCTTAGTAATTAATCCCTTCATAATTAGGCGTATAGTCTTTTATTATCATCATTACACCTGGTTATTGCGTATCATAGCACCTGGCAGCTGCTACCTGTCTCCTACCTGTATTCACTGTCTTAGTCTAGCCGCTCTCTCTCTCTCTCTCTCTCTCTCTCTCTCTCTCTCTCTCTCTCTCTCTCTATCTCTCTCTTTCTCTCTCTCGCTCTCTGCCCGAAAAAATTACCTATTATGATTACTCTCTCTCTCTCTCTCTCTCTCTCTCTCTCTCTCTCTCTCTCTCTCTCTCTCTCTCGATGTCCGAAAAATTACCTATTATGATTCCTCTATCTCTCTCTTTCTCTCTCTCTCTCTGCCCGAAAAAATTACCTATTATGATTACTCTCTCTCTCTCTCTCTCTCTCTCTCTCTCTCTCTCTCTCTCTCTCTCTCTCTCTCTCTCTCAATGCCCGAAAAAATTACCCATCATGATTACTCTCTCTCTCTCTCTCTCTCTCTCTCTCTCTCTCTCTCTCTCTCTCTCTCTCTCTCTGCCCCCAAAAATTGCCTACTCTCTCTCTCCATTTAGTTATCACCTACATAATCACCCATTTCCCCCATCCCCCCACCCCCACCCCCCGCCCCAATCTTACCCGTGTAGTACATCTGGGGCGCCATGGATGGGCAGTGCAAGTGCCGACTATTCGTGAAGTCAATGTTCGTTCGAAGTGGACGGTGGTACAGCTGTTGCGTCGGGCGGTAGTTGTTGACCATTTTGGCTTTGGGCATGTTCTTGCTCCCCTGGCGCACCTGTCGAAGCCCGTGCATCTGTAATGGTCGTATTTTGTTAATGATTTAGCTGCGTAAGGGCCGGAGGAGAGGGAGGTTTGAAAGGGATACATTTTTAATGACTGCTGTGGGTTGTGAACTCCTTGGGAGTGGAAGGGATGATATGTTGTGCTTTAGGGTAGAATGGGTCAATCACTTTACTGTTAAAACAGCTGTCGCAAAGGTTGTTCTTTATCTGCATGCAGTACAAAGACAGGTAAGCACAAACATATATATATATATGCATATGTATGTGTATATATTTATATATTACACACACATATATATATATGTAATAAAACTATTTATAGTCCTATAAACAAATACACTCACATGCACAGAAAATTATGTATATATATATATATATATATATATATATATATATATATATATATATATACATATCCAAAATACTGTATGTATGTATATGCTAAATTGTGTATAAACAAATGTTGCTAATCATTATAAACAAATTATGTATATATACATAAATATATATATATATATATATGTATATATACACATAATTGTGTATGTTAGTATATGTGTGTATGAGGATTAGCATCACACTTTGGACTGTCTGGATATATGTATGAGCTAAAACAGGCTCGTCAACGTAGGGCAGCTTCATGCAATCAAGAGATTGTGCACAATCGCACGTAATTCAACCTCAGAAAAAGAAAAACAATCACAAACCGCAAATCACATTCACAATATCAGAACGATATTTGCGGTGGAAAAACCAATACCCTTTTTCGGAGAAATGTCACGAGGTCATTTATAGTAACCAATAATAGTAACGGTACGGTGAAAAGACTTTGAAGTGGCGCTTCTATGAAATGCATACGGTGTTCCTGGAAAAGGTTTTTTTTTCTCTCTCTAAACTAAAAAGGAAATGATTCCAAAGAGGTTAAATGGCAAAGGTAGACTGGAAACTATTTAGTGTGGAACGCATATAGCGCATAGTCTTTGGAAAGACTCTCATAATAAGAGAAAAGTAACGTTTTCAGAGGTAGATTTAGAGAGTTTTAAACTCGCTACACTTTCCACCCGCTGATGTGCCATTACGATGGAAAAGGCGAACCTTAACGTTCCTAAAATAAGAAAATGCGAAGGGAAGAGCATAAGAGACATGAAAGCATTAAGCTTAGTGCCTGATTACCTCGAAATGCCAAAGGTTTCGGCTGCCAAACAGATTGAGGCGAAACTTGAAAAATCCAGTCCGAAAGGTGGAAGATTAACCCGGCGTAGCAGCACGATTGAATTAAATGGGTTTCTGAATACTTGTGTAGAGGGGAAGTACAAAGATATGTCGAGATCAATTAACACATGAAAGAAGTGGGATTTTGGGATCCCCTTGGGTGAATGAAGAAGGGGTTTGGGATAGGACGTAAGCCCTTGCAAGCTATTCAGCGCTGTAAAAGTGAAGATCTTGTGATGTCAGCTGAGGTCACTGTCAGCCTGGATACCAGAATAAGTTCAGGGTGGTCTGGATTTGTAAAATGAGGTTTCAGTTACTCTGGGTTTTAAGAAATGGTTAAATGTTGATATAGGTTATAAAGCATCGGGGGAATCGTTAGCAAGACAAGTTTCATACCAGACTGGAGCACGCTGACTGGATTATCAGTCACTTCGATTAGAAGGGATGGACTGGAAGGACTGGTTGGTACTGTGTCAAGTTTTTGCGAACATGTTTTAAAGTTGCTTTCACTTTTGAAAGGAAAGTGAGGAGAATTAGAGAAAACCAAGGTGTCGATGAAGGCCATATGATTAGTGAATTAACATATTGTTGAGACATTCTTAATGTAAATGATAAGTCGATATCTTATGTATAACTCGTACAAGAGAAAACGCAAAAGAGAATTGACGCGGTGATTTTTGGGAGAAAAATATGACCAATTTTTTATTCCATTAATATATTTTTGTGTGTTTGTTTGTTATCCATTCAACGAAAAGTAGATTTTCCGCTGCATTACATTAAACGGTCATCAGCAAAATGCGTCATTAATTTACTGGAAAAAACAGTTCGTTGTGTTACAGCACGCTTCATTTGATCTTGTTTATGCTAACTAAAACTAAAGCATTAGCGTGCACGAAGTCTTAACAAAAAAAAATTCATTTAAAAAAAATTGTTTTTCGAAACGGGAATTTCTCTCTCTCTCAAATTTCTCTCTCTCTCTCTCTCTCTCTCTCTCTCTCTCTCTCTCTCTCTCTCTCTCTCTCTCTCTCTTAGAAGCACTTCCTATCCGTGTTTTCCCTTTATAAAAACAAAGTTTCTCTCTCTCTCTCTCTCTCTCTCTCTCTCTCTCTCTCTCTCTCTCTCTCTCTCTCTCTCTCTCTCTCAGAAGCACTTTCTACCCGTGTTTTCCCTTGATAGAAAACGCGTCTCTCTCTCTCTCTCTCTCTCTCTCTCTCAGAAGCACTTTCTACCCGTGTTTTCCCTTTGTAAAGACAAAGTTTCTCTCTCTCTCTCTCTCTCTCTCTCTCTCTCTCTCTCTCTCTCTCTTAGAAGCACTTTCTACCCGTGTTTTCCCTTAGTAGAAAACACGGCACAGTATATCGCTCTCTCTCTCTCTCTCTCTCTCTCTCTCTCTCTCTCTCTCTCTTTTCTACTAAAAGCACTTTGTACCACCTGTTTTCCCTTTGTAAAGACAAAGTTCTCTCTCTCTCTCTCTCTCTCTCTCTCTCTCAGAATCATTTTGTACCCTCTGTTTTCCCTTAGAATCAAAACACAGAATCATTTTCTCTACAAAAAGCATAGTTTCAGTTCTCTCTCTCTCTCTCTCTCTCTCTCTCTCTCTCTCTCTCTCTCTCTCTCTCTCTCTCTCTCTCTCTCTCATAGAATCATTTTCTACTAAAAAGCATAGTTTCTCTCTCTCTGTCTCTCACCTATAGAATCACTTTCTACCCGCGTTTTCTCTTTGTAGAAAACAAAGCCAGTCTCTCTCTCTCTCTCTCTCTCTCTCTCTCTCTCTCTCTCTCTCTCAGAAAACAAAGCCAGAATCTCTCTCTCTCTCTCTCTCTCTCTCTCTCTCTCTCTCTCTCTCTCTCTCTCCACAAATTTTACCTGCTGCTTGGTGATGTAAACAGGCCTGTTGAGCAGAATCCAGGTGACGGTCTCGTGACAGGGAGGCTGCGTGAGCGACCCGTCGTAGGTTATGTAGTGGTGACTATCCGGAAGGAGGCCCCGGATGCTCACTCGCTCCACTACAGACGCCGTTCCTGCCCACTGCACCCTCTGGATGCCGTCCGTGAGGGGTCGCAGCCCGGCGTGCCCCTGGAGCCCGATCTGGAAGGGTCAAAAGAGAAATGTCCCTCAGCGGTTTCACTCTGCTGGAAAGGAAAGGAAATTCAATGGGCGAGTCTTTCCTCTCCAGGGGAGTGGATCATTTCGGAGGGCTCCCCTCCCCCCACCCCCACCCCCCACCCACTCCCCCTTGGCTTTTATTTTTGGTCCTTTTTTTTTAAGGGGATGGGGTAAGGTGTAGTAGGGGTCCTACCCCTCTCCCTCGTGGAGAAATATATATAGAAAATAAAAGGAAATGAACAAATTTGCTGGACTGCGTTCCAAGTCATTTAATGATATAGGAAAAGAAACATATATATATATATATATATATATATATATATATATATATATATATATATATATATATATATATATATTTATATACCCATATCGGAATCGAACCCGTCTCAAAATGAAAGGCCATGGAAGAAGAAACCTCCGTTACAGAAGTATATATAATCTTATCTTCTTTTATAGGCAAATGTGTGGGTTAGATTTTCCAGTGCCCTGGCTTTTTTTGGTTTTTGAAACTTGAAAGGGTTCGGTGCAGTTTGTAGTCAGAAATAATTTATTTCTATATTTTTGTGAAAAACGTGCTCATGTTTTAAATAGTTCAATATATATATATATATATATATATATATATATATATATATATATATATATATATATGAATATATATATGTATATATAGATAGATGTATATAATATATATATATATATATATATATATATATATATATATATATATATATATATAATTATTTGTTATTCCATAGACTATTCCCAGTATTTCCATCAAATCAGGTATTAAAATCCCATGTGTTAAACCTTATTATGAAGAATCTTATCATCTGCCTTATAGGCTGAACTCGTATGGTTTCTATGGGCCAATTCTAATATAAATTTCCGGTATGCGTTGTCTTTTTGCTGAAAAAATGTTTTCACATTTTCTCTGTAATTATATTATTGGATATCAGTGTATGTATATATATATATATATATATATATATATATATATATATATATATATATATATATATATAAAATATATATATATATATATATAAATATATATACTGGAGTGCTGGACCTTTCGACAGTTAAGTCCTTTGCTTAGCAGACGTAAGTGTCGAAAGGCCTGTTAGCACTCCAGTGTTTCATCTTCCTTCGTGGATTTTATCTTTATTTTCTATTCATCACGTTCCATATTTTCATATGATTCAGTTATACATTATATATATATATATATATATATATATATATATATATATATATATATATATATATATATATATATATATATATATATATATATATATATATAGAGAGAGATATAGAGAGATAGAGAGAATTTCTATGGGCCAATTCTAATATATATATATTTACATGCAAGCATATATACATACACCCATATTTCTCAATAGTGTGATATATGTTTCTAATTGAACCGTTGGTCCAAATACATTTAGTGTGTGTATATACATACATTATATATATATATATATATATATATATATGTATGTATATATAAAATATACACTAAATGTATTTGGACCAACAGTTCAAAGGCCTTTACATACTGTGTCCTTCGTGAGAAATTATCTTTATTTGTATATTCATCACCTTCTATATTTTCTCTGATTATATATATATATATATATATATATATATATATATATATATATATATATATATATATATATATATATATATATATATATATATATAAACCTGAATACCAGTATATACTGAAATGCAGTACGTGTGGTCAAGTCATAGAGTTTAAACAATAAGACATAAAGCTCTTGTAAGTATTGCCAACTTACACTGCATTTCGTTTGCCAACCACACCGAATGATGTTTCTGCCTGCAAGTACACAACGAATACCATTTCAAAACATAATTATTAAACTTTGGCAGGATGCTGATGTGGCAAAGGTATTCCGGAAGGGGTGGAACACAGAATTAAAAGGTCGTCCCTGAAGAAAACAAAATAATAAGGAATTCCGAATTTCGAAAATAAATGTATACCTTTTTTTTAAACACGCTTTTATTCTACCGAGTCGAAGAAGGTATGAAAAATCCGAAGAGTTAATCACTTCATAAAAATCCTGAGATACTAGGGAGAGGTCACTGTAGGGTCACTAGAGGTCACTGCTGACCTACTGATCATGTAAGGTTGTATTGTCACCGGGATTGAGCAACCATGCAAAATTTCAAGTCCATCGGACGGAGGGAACAGGTCGAAGATTGAGTTGCAAGATTTGACCCAAACAAACAAACAAAAAAGCGAGCCAAATAAAAGCGTATAGAAAAGAGGGACGCAGGGCAGCAGCTGTGACTGTAGTTCCTCCGAATCTGCAACAGAAATAGATGCTACCATTTTTAAATGTTGGATGATGATCTGCATACGGAGAAAAGACCGCAGGAGAGTTTTAAGGTTCTTTATTTAATTTCCGGAATCTCGTATCAGACCCGTTTTGAAACGTCTCCCGACGTATTAGAGCTGGTGACATATTCCGAGAAGTTTTTCTGCGGGAAAGGTTGATGTACTTCCAAACGTTTGTGAGGTTAGATAAAAATAAAGATTTTTTTGAGGCAAATGAAGGATGAAATTCTTTGTCTTTGCTAATAGCTAACTTACTTACTAGGGCTTTGGTCCTGTATATTATAGATTCAGGAATACGCGATAGTACTTAGTACCGAGATGTAATATCAGTTTCATAAGTTTTTTCCTTTTTATTATATGGAGGATGAAATTCTGCGTCTCTTATAACGATCGACTGACTTATTGGTTACTGTATTTTATTAGATTATGAATAAGTGACAGCTTTCAATACACAGACGTAGATGTAAGATCAATTTTGTAAGCGTTTTTGTAAATAGTAATAGAAAGTTACGCGAGAGTGTAATTAAATAACTCATAAGTTATCCTGCAAGCTTCACATGCTGGCTCTGTTATTCCGTTATAAAACATGTAACGTTTTCTTTACCTGCGTAAATGAAAATGTCGTTTGGTTGATGTACCATTTTTTCATATTTTTATAGACGTAAGATAGAACTGGATCCCCTTGAGATTCTTCAGTTAGATGTTTAAGTTCAACGGTACAATCGATTCGGCATAACATTATAAGAAAAGTTAATGTAATTAATATTTTTTGATTGCAGATCGGAAGAAATGGGAACTTATTCCTTGTGCCTTGAATATGGACCATTAACCGCACTCAAACAGTAAACTGGATCTTGCCACAGACTGTAGACGACTGTTGCTATTGGTACTGCCCAGTATGACAGAGGACAATTAGTAAAAGTGTAGCACTGTACAAATGTAATACTGCATTACGTATTCATAGTTGTACATTTGCATAGCGAAAAAATAATATTTAGTATACCTCTTCCAATATTAATCACTGTAGTTTTTTCTGTTTATACAAATAAAAGCGTTGTAAATGGGATTTTAAATGGTACTACTTACTGAATATTATCAGTTTCCTGAACCAATTGCGGGCTCCCCCGGAGGGGGCTAGTGCCGTCATTTCACCTCGTGCGGTGCACTATAGGCATTACTTGAGGGTCTTTGCTGCAACCCTGTTCGTTCCTTTTACTGTACCTCCTTTCACATTTTCTTTCTTCCATCTTACTTTCCTTAACCCTCTCCTAACAATTGATTCAAAGTACAACTGCTTTGAGGTTATCCTCCTGTTACACCTCTCAAACCATTTACTCTCAGTTTCAGTTTCAGAGCTGAATGACCTCATAGGTCCCAGCCCTTGGCCTCTGGCCTAAGTTCTACATTCCATTCCATTCCAATTGCAGGCCCATCGACCTCCCAGTAACATTCTCCTCTCGACCCCAATAATTTAATTAGGCCTCGAGAGAAAAACCTCCCCCTTTGCAAAGCCGGCCATTTATAAAGCTCCTCGCATCTCCGTTCTTAAACTTGGGTATTTCTCAAGACAACTTAATTTGCGCCAGCAAACTTCTTCCTCGCTAAACACCTGCCCTCCCAGCGTCTCCTTGCAGTTGGGAATTCCGGGAATCTGGGAATCTTTCATTCATAATCTTTCTCATCTCCGCAACGAGCGGGCGTTTTTCTTCCCGTGTTTGTGTGTGCTTTGTCCATCTGCTGTCTAGAGAGGATTATTTTAAACTGTATGGATAGGCTGGCGGGGTTTTCCGTGAGTTGGTTTTTTTTTTTTTTTTTCACAGGACGAGCTATGGATTAGGTTTGCTTGGTGACTGGATTCCGTGTGGGGATTGGCTGCTGTTCAGTTTGGGAAGATTTTTATATAAGTAATAATGTTCGTTTATATATATATATATATATATATATATATATATATATATATATATATATATATATATATATATATATATATATATATATATGTGTGTGTGTGTGTGTGTGTGTGTGTGTGTGTGTGTGTGTGTGTGTGTGTGTGTGTGTATGTGTTCAGTAGGAGAATAGGTACCAGGCCTCTGGCTGGGGAGTTGAACAGTGGGCCTAGCGACACACTGGCCACGTGTCATAGCCATTGGGATCCTGTCCCCTCTCCTGGCTGTCGGCCTAAGAAACAGGAGATCAGCGCCTGCCCTATGAGCCTACAGGACTTTAACTTTAACTTATATATATATATATATATATATATATATATATATATATATATACACACACATGTATATATATATATATATATATATATATATATATATATATATATATATATATATATATATATATATATATAAAGTTATGTTTTCGCTTATGCTCCTTAGCTAAAAATAGATTCAATAGATACTGATAGAGATTTCCATTGGAAAATGTTGGGTTTAAAATCGGCAGTAATCAGTGTAACTGTACAGTGACGTTTGAGGTTGACATGCAAGAATCCGAGGAAAAATTTTATTTCATATTTCTGTTCAGTATATGTATGAAATGTACTTTGAACTTAGGTTTGTATTTTCTCGAAGCGTATGAAAAGTTTATTTTGTGGAGAACGAAAAACAAACTGTACAGTAAAAGTTGACGTATACATGCAAGTGTCTGAGGAAAAAAATTGTATATGTTAAGTATATATTAGAAATGTGCTTTGAACTTTAATCAGAATTTGTTTTGTGAAAACTTGTGAAACGTATTTGGTACCGAACAAAACAACTGATACTGTACAGTAACAGGTGAGGTTTTCCTGTAAGAATAAACTTAATTAAAACTGCTTTTTCAAAGCTTGCGAAAAGTTTATTTTGTGCAGAACAAAACCTGTACAATAACAGCGGAGGTTCTTATGTAAAAATGAAAATAAATAACCAATTTGGTTTTGATAGATTCTGTTTTTCCAAAGTTTGTAAAACTTATTCTGGACAGAACCAAAACCTGTACAATAACAGCTGAGGTTTTTACGTAAGAATAAAGCGAACTGATGTCGATAGATTCTGTTTTTCCGAATTTGTAAAACTTATTCTGTACAGAACCAAAACTTGTACAAAAACAGCTAAGGTTTTTACGTAAGAATAAGACTAAATGACTAATTTGGTTTCGATAGATTCTGTTTTTCCAAAGTTTGTAGAACAGCTTTGTTGTGCAGAACCAAAACCCGTCCAATAACAGCTGAGGTTTTTACGCAAGAATAAAACTAATTGATGTCGACAGATTCTGTTTTTCCAAATTTTATACAAACTGCTTTATGGTGCAGAACCAAAACCTGTACAATAACAGCTGAGGTTTTTACGTAAGAATAAAAACTAACTAATATGATGTCGACAGATTCTCTTTTTCCAGAGTTCGTAAAACTTATTCTGTACTGAACCAAAACCTGTGCACTAACAGCTGAGGTTTTTACGTAAGAATAAAAACTAACTAATATGATGTCGATAGATTGTTTTTCCAAATTTGTAAAACTTATTTTGTACATTAACACCTGAGGTTTCTACGCAAGAATAAAACTAAAATGCTAATTTGGTTTCGGTACTGTTGCCCAGATTAGCTCAGTGATGCCTGCCCTTACGAGAATGATTACATGAAGCCTGTAGCACTGTGACTGGGGACCGAAAGATTCTCTTTAAGATCATTTTCGTTCTCTCTCTCTCTCTCTCTCTCTCTCTCTCTCTCTCTCTCTCTCTCTCTCTCTCTCTCTCTCTCTCGGTAAAGAAAGAAAGAAAGAGAGAGAAAGGAAAATAAGGATAAGATGAGCTCGCCTCTATTTTTTTCCTCATAATTATTTGGTAGTATATTAGTGACAGGGAACCACACTCGACTGTATAGTCTTTGTGCATTAATGACATATTTACTTGCAATCTCTCTCTCTCTCTCTCTCTCTCTCTCTCTCTCTCTCTCTCTCTCTCTCTCTCCTTTGTACATTAATAATAACCTATTTTCTCTCTCTCTCTCTCTTCTCTCTTTCCTTTCTACATTAATAACATACTCTCTCTCTCTCTCTCTCTCTCTCTCTCTCTCTCTCTCTCTCTCTCTCTCTCTCTCTCTCTCTTCTTTGTACATTAATAACCTATTTTCTCTCTCTCTCTTTCTCTCTCTCTTCTCTCCCTCCTTTGTACATTAATAACATATTTACTTTCAATCTCTCTCTCCTCTCTCTCTCTCTCTTGTACATTAACTCTCTCTCTCTCTCTCTCTCTCTCTCTCTCTCTCTCTCTCTCTCTCTCTCTCTCAGTCTTTGTACATTACTAACCTATTTTCTTTCTCTCTCATCTTTCTCTCCTTTGTACATTAATAACATATTTACTTTCTCTCTCTCTCTCTCTCTCTCTCTCTCTCTCTCTCTCTCTCTCTCTCTCTCTCTCTCTCTCTCTCTCTCTCTCTCTCTCTCTCTCTCTCTCTCTCTCTCAGCACCTAGGAAGATGTTTTGCTTCGCCGATCTGTTAATTTCGTTACTCAAATCTTGACGCGGCTTTTCATGCTCCCTTAAAGTTCCTCCTGGCCATCTCCTAATTATAACTTTTCCATCTCTCTCTCTCTCTCTCTCTCTCTCTCTCTCTCTCTCTCTCTCTCTCTCTCTCTCTCTCTCTCTCTCTCTCTCGCTGGCCATACTTTTGGCCCCTCTCCTTTTCTCTAAATATTTCCTCATCATTGCGTTCCAAGTGGGTCTTTTCCTTTGGGGTC
>NC_089767.1:38764508-38822008 GCF_040412425.1 Macrobrachium rosenbergii
TACACACACACACACACATATATATATATATATATATATATATATATATATATATATATATATATATATATATATATATATATATATATTTTGTAATATATATATATATATATTGTATATTTTTTTATTTATATATATTGCTATATATATATATATATATATATTTTTTTTATATTTTTTTTTTTTGTAACGATATCTACTTGTCCGATTTTTTTTTTTTTTTTTTTTTTTTTTTGTTGTAAGGATATCTACCAGGCCGATTTTTTTTTTTTTGTAAGGATGTCTACTAGTTCTGATTTTTTTTCTTTTGCTATTTTTTTCTGGATGTGTCTACTAGTTCTGATTTTTTTTCTGTAATGATGTGTCTACCAGTCCGATTTTTTTTTTTTTTTTTTTGCTGTAAGGATGTCTGCTAGTCCTTTTTTTTTTTTGTGCTGTAAGGATGTGTCTACCAGTCCGATTTTTTTTTTTGTAAGGATGTGTCTACCGGTCCGATTTTTTTTTTTTTTTTTTTTTTTTGCTGTAAGGATGTGTCTACCAGTTCCGATTTTTTTTCTCAAGAGTAGCATTACACACTCGTTGCGCTCATATCTTAATTGTTTTCTGCCAAAATGGACTAAGTTTTCCCTCTTTTGGCCTTGTTGAGTTTTATTTATATACTTCCTGTGTGAACAGCTGTTGCCGTGGAAACCCTTACAGTTTTGCAAACACATTTTCACACAAATCTGTCCATGTTTTTCTTTATATATTCTCGTTTTCATATGTTATATTTCATGAGTTTATTTATTTATTCCATTTTCTTGAGATTTGTTCTAAACTGTATTAATTTCTTCCCTTTTGATTGTTAACACTGCTTTCTCTCCCATTATTTTCAGTGCAATGATTCTTTGAACGTCTTCAGAATTGTTTTATTCCTGTCATTAATATTGTTTTTTTTTTATCATTACTGTTGGTTTCCATTTCTTTCAATTGCATTATTATGTTTATTCTTATTATTGTCCTCTTATTTTGCTGTCATCGCCGTCAACATTATCAATGTTATGCATTCAAAAATAGGAACAGATAAAGAACTTAAATGATTTGGTAAGGTATATACTGCATTATGCTTATGTGAAAAGTGTTATGCTTATGTGAAAAGTATTATGCTTATGTGAAAAGTATTATGCTTATGTGAAAAGTGCTATGCTTATGTGAAAAGTATTATGCTTATGTGAAAAGATTATGCTCATGTGAAAAGTGTTATGCTTCTGTGAAAAGTGTTATGCTTATGTGAAAAGTATTATGCTTATGTGAAAAGATTATGCTTATGTGAAAAGTATTATGCTTATGTGAAAAGTATTATGCTTATGTGAAAAGATTATGCTTATGTGAAAAGATTATGCTTATGTGAAAAGTATTATGCTTATGTGAAAAGTATTATGCTTATGTGAAAAGTATTATGCTTATATGAAAAGTACTCTGCTTATGTGAAAAGTATTACGCTTACGTGAAAAGTGGTATGCTTATGTGAAAAGCATTATCCTTATGTGAAAAGTACCGCCCCAAACCCGTACTATTTACCGTCCCCACCTCCCCGGTCCCACAACGGAAAAGAAAATAACAGAAATGAAAAGAACAAGCGGAAAAGAGCCAATGTAGGCAATGGTGCCGAAGAGGAGAGACAAGGCGCACTGCAATCTTCTTTATGGCTTATAGAAAGATGAAAAGGGAAGGATTCTTTTCCATCTCGCTATTATTTTCTCTGCTGCTTTCATCTCTGATGGGCTGGTATATATTTTTTTCCCCCTGTTGATTAATGGAGGAAGAGATAAATAAGGAGAGAGAGACAGAAAAGGAGAGGAAGAAAACAGAGATGGCCAGACCCGATTAATTGGGGAAAAATTGAACAGCGGCGAGGGACTGTTTTTGAAAATGTGTGTTTTTCCTGTGAGATCGGTCCTTGTGAAGATGTTGTGCTGTTATGCACCTCAAACAGGGCAGCCGGAGGGAGAGAGAGAGAGAGAGAGAGAGAGAGAGAGAGAGAGAGAGAGAGAGAGGAGAGGAGAGGAGATTGCTTCCATAATTCCCTTAGAGAGAGAGAGAGAGAGAGGAGAGGGAGAGGGAGATTGCTTCCATAATTCCCTTACTCTGTATATGTACAGGAGATAGAGAGTGTCTCCATAATTCCGTCATTTTATATATATATATATATATATATATATATATATATATATATATATATATATATATATATATATATATATATATGTGTGAGTGAGAGAGAGAGAGTGAGTGTGTGTGTGTGTGTGTGTATAGAGAGAGAGAGAGAGAGAGAGAGAGAGATTGATAATTCCCTTGCTCTGTATATAGAGAGAGAGAGAGAGAGAGTTTTCCATAATTCCCTCATTCTATAAGCAATGAGAAATAGAGAGAGAGAGTATCTCCATAATTCCTTCATTTTATATATATGTAGCAAGAGAGAGAGAGAGAGAGAGAGAGAGAGAGAGAGAGAGAGAGAGAGAGAGAGTTTCTGCAATTCCCTCACCCTGTATATGTAGAGACAGACAGACAGACAGACGAGAGAGAGAGAGAGAGAGAGTTTCATAAATTCCTTACAGTGTATCATAGGTAAAATTTTGCTTCAAACAACGAGCGACCAGAGCTCAGTCCTGAAAAATCCACTGTACCTTGGTCAAGGTCAACCTAAGCAGTGACTTTAGTAACCTGGTGGTTAGTCAACTTTGATGCGCGCAGCCAGGGTACAAAAAAAAAAAAAAAAAAAAAAGGCCATGGAGCTTACAACCTCATCCCATAAGAATTACTCAGAAACAGGAAGGTTACCGCGCTCTGGGACCTTCTAACTAAGGGATAAAATATATAGTGGAATTTATATATATATATATATATATATATATATATATATATATATGTGTGTGTGTGTGTGTGTGTGTGTGTGTATGTATATATATATATATACACACACACACATATATATATATATTTATATATATATATATATATATATATATATATATATATATATATATATATATATATATATAACATGTGTGTGTTTGTGTGTATTTTAAACAATCTTGCCTAACCAGCTTGGGTCCGTTTCATGAAAAATGCAATTTCGCTCTGTTGACACAAGCAGTCAATTAGGTACTTGCTCGTATGTGTGCAGGTACTAAGCATAGTTTATAACATTTTAATGGAACTGAACTACAAAAAAATATAGTAGGCGTAAGTTCGAAGTAACCAACTAAGTGACAAAGCCAGCCTCAGTATGTTATTATCATTATCTTTAGAGACGTTCATTGGAGGATGTAAGTACACATTATATCAGCAGGTTTTAGGTTTCATCAACAGGACGTTTCGTGACTTCCTTCGGCAATGATGATGGGGAGATATTTGCATGGATGAAAATATGCAGGCAAAAGATTTAAATTGCTTATAAAATCAATCAAAAACAGTGAAGTTCTTGTGCTTAACGGAAATCAGTTGATATCTATAATAAATGCATGTTTTAAGGCACTTCAAGATATGGCTTATATAATTTTTTTAGAAAAGGTGCCACTAGGTACCACTTTGCCATCGGTATGATAAAGTTCACTATGGAATTGCATAGGGAACTTCTGATGACTAAAATGTTTAGCAGTCTCGTAAACTAATAAGATGGTTTCATAAACATGTTCTCTCTCTCTCTCTCTCTCTCTCTCTGTGTGTGTGTGTGTGTGTGTGTGTGGCTTTCCTGCGCACGCGCGCACACACACACACACACGCACGTACGACGATCACGCTGAGAAATTCCCAAAATTTGATGTATTTGGTGGAGGAGGACGAAGAATGCCGAAGTGTATTTAATTGCAGTGCAGTGTAAAATTGGATTAGGGAGGGATGAAGACTTCGAGCTCTCTCTCTCTCTCTCTCTCTCTCTCTCTCTCTCTCTCTCTCTCTCTTGTGAAAGTAGAAACAGCACTACCGACAGGGTTTAAAGGTACACAAATGGTTGAGACATTAATGAATAACAAAATAGGGTCTTAATTCGTACAGAAGAGAAAAATGATCATTGTCATGAGAACAACATGGCGACGAAGCGAGGTAGAATGATAAAAAAGGGGAAGAGAGAGAGAGAGAGAGAGAGAGAGAGAGAGAGAGAGAGAGAGAGAGAGAGAGAGAAATGCTAATGGTCATGAGAACATATGCTAACGATGAGGTGACGTGGAATGAGAAGAGGGTCAGAGAGAGAGAGAGAGAGAGAGAGAGAGAGAGAGAGAAGAGAGTCACTTCGGAAAGAAAAACGATGACATTTGATGAGCTGGAATTTAGGGAATAAAAGGAAGGGTGGGGACGATGCTGAATGCCGGAGAAGTGGTGAATAAGAATAAATAGCAAATGAGGAAAAGGAACCGTCATGTTCTTTTGGGAAATGAACCGTTATTTTCTCTATTCCTTTCATGACAGAATGCGGTGATGATGGGAAAATACATACGCATTACGGACATGGAAAGGGTTTTATATATACAAGATTTACAGATTTAAACAAACGAGAATAAAAATGAAACAAACTGAAAGCGCGGGGACGGGAGCCATAATGAAAGTTCTCATGAAAGGTTTAAATGGTTTAGTAAGGATGATAGTTTAAATTTTGAAATAAGGGTATGAATGTTACTGATGACATATGTTGATGAGAATGATAATGAATAGATGAAAATAAATAAAAATAATGCTGTTGTATGTAATTTATTCTTTCCGTATCCAGGACAATAAAATCAGTGTGTCACCTATATAAAATTTATATGATAGTAAACATTACAAAACATTTGTCTTTTTTGAATGAACTAAATTTATATGATAGTAAACATTACAAAATATTTGTCTTTTTTGAATGAACTATTCACAGTATGAAAGATCAGATGAATAATACACCTGTATAAATTTATATGATAGTAAACATTACAAAACATTTGTCTTTTTTGAATGAACTAAATTTATATGATAGTAAACATTACAAAACATTTGTAATGAACTTTCTATAGCATATAAGATCAGACGAATAATATTTATCGAGGAAGTATGAGATTCAGATTATTTAAACTTAGATTTACTAGAAATATTGTTTATCAGCTAGAGAAAAAAAATATTTACGACAAAAAACTAAGATAGATTTATCGAAGGTAGTTATGTACTATAAGATATTAATTCTAGTGTTTCCACGAGATAGCATAAATAATTATGACAAGGAAATGTGTAATAATAATTATATATATACATACATATATATATATAATTATATATAATTGTATATATATAATATATACAAAGAAACCCAAACTCTAATTTCAATTACCAGTAATCAGCCACTGCATTAAGTAATTAACAAAGCGGTAATGCGAATTAAACAGCGAATTTGCCTAGGGTTAAGAAGTAACAGTGTTTAAAAAAAACGAATAATGTTCAATAATCATCATCAGCAAGATCTAGGAACCAATGCAGATAAAGTTGAGGAAGAAATAACCGCGTAACAATTAGAGCGAAATAATTGCCCCATTAGCAGTTGCAGGGAGAGAGAGAGAACGGGACCTTGTTTCTTTTTCTTTGTTTCTTTCTTTATTTTCTTACTTTTCTCTCTCTCTCTCTCTTTCTCCTCTTCGAGGGTGAGGTGTGGCAGTTTAACAACCAGGGAGTTTCGTTAGGTGAGGAGGAGTGAGGGGGGGCGGCGGCGGGTGGCCAATTGTACCGTGAGTGTAAGAATTTGGTAGTAATTGGATTTCATACGTTTCAGGAAAATTTATTATTATTATTATTATTATTATTATTATTATTATTATTATTATTATTATTATTATTATTACTGGAGTAAATGGAGTACTGATGTAGCTGGTATGGCTCATTGGCAGTCATTACTCTCTCTCTCTCTCTCTCTCTCTCTCTCTCTCTCTCTCTCTCTCTCTCTCTCATTATTATTATCATGGCTAATAAAGCTTATTGGCAGTCATTATTCCTAGTCTCTCTCTCTCTCTCTCTCTCTCTCTCTCTCTCTCTCTCTCTCTCTCTCATATCATTATATCATTATTATTATAATTAGAGTTACTGGAGAATGTAATTAGTAGTCTTGCTCTCTCTCTCTCTCTCTCTCTCTCTCTCTCTCTCTCTCTCTCTCTCTCTCTCTCTCTCTCTCTCTCTCATATCATTATATCATTATTATTATAATTAGAGTTACTGGAGAATGTAATTAGTAGTACTTATTAGCTCTCTCTCTCTCTCTCTCTCTCTCTCTCTCTCTCTCTCTCTCTCTCTCTCTCTCTCTCTCTCTTATTATTATTATTATTATTATTATTATTATTAGAGTTACTGGAGAACGTAATCAAAGTACTTATTAGCTATCATTGCTCTCTCTCTCTCTCTCTCTCTCTCTCTCTCTCTCTCTCTCTCTCTCTCTCTCTATTTATTATTATTATTATTATTATTATTATTATTATTATTTACTGGATTAATTAATATTATGAGAGTTACTGGAGAACGTAATCAGAAGTACTTATTAGCTATCATTGCTTTCTCTCTCTCTCTCTCTCTCTCTCTCTCTCTCTCTCTCTCTCTCTCTCTCTCTCTCTCAAGGCAACGAAAGTGCTTACCTGTAGCAGAACCGAGAGCGCCACCACTCCATGAGCCCGGTTGACGGCCTCCGAAAAGTTGCTGAATAGTTGCGAGTTGAACCCGTAGACTTGTAGCTGAAAAGTAATTTGGGTCAAAAAGTTAATATTTTGTTTTTCTTCCTTCTGAATGTTTATGAAGGAAAATGAAGTGAATAAAAGTAGAAATAAATAAAACAAGAGTAGAAATGCATAGAAATGAAATGATTGCAAAGCAAAATCAGAAACAAATAAAGCAAGAATAGAAATTAATGTGAGACAAGAGTAGAAACAAATATCAATGTAAACAGATAAAAATAAAGGACGATTAAAATAAATAAAAGTAAATGAATATAATTCAGAATGAAAATAAATTAAATTGAATAAATACACATTAAGTAAGTGAAAATTTAAATAGATATAAATTAAAATAATTGAGAATAAAATAAATACAAATTAATTTACGTAAAAATGAATGAAAATAAATAAAAATACAAAGGAAAATAAATAAAACGAATATGGAATTAATGTATTATAAATATAGAATAAAATCTATTTTCACCTTTAAAACATCTACGAATGAATGGGTATAGGATAAGTTTTATTTTAATCTCCAAAACCGTGGTCTAAATTTGGCTAAATATTTTGGATTAAGTAATTGCAGGTAATATAATTATATAATTACTGGTGCACAAAGAATCGACTTATAGCTGTTAAAGTTATCGACAAAACAATAAGCAAAAGTTCAGTTCGATAAAGCTTTAAAATTCCATCAACTTGTGACCTTATGAATTTTCACGACAGCGTGTCCAAACTAGGGGAAAAAAATATAAGTTGTATCAAACTTATTTTCATAATATCAGCCAGATATTCTAATATATAAAAATTTTTTTCAGAGGCTCTTTAGGGAAAGTGGATTTAGAAATAGGCAGTTTTTATGACAGTGGCTTCATAGATCATTCCTTTGAAGATAGTGATTTTTTTTTTTCTGGGTAAGATATGGTTTATCTAACATTTATAAGCAATCTTTAGAGATGTCAGGAAGAGGTTTTTCTGATTTTTTTTACCATTGAGTCGTTTCTTCATATTTTCATCGTATTTTTTATTACTTTTACATTGGATATATATACATATATTACATATATATGTATGTATGTATGTATACTGTATATACCGTGTAAATATATACATTATATATATATATATCTATATATATATATTTATGTATACATACATACATATATAATATATATATATATATACAGATATATATATATACACATATATAGTGTATATATATAATGTATATATATATAATATATATATATATATATATATATATATATATATATATATATATATATATATAGTTATATATATAGTTTGTGTAAATATATAGAAAGATCAATAGATAGATAGCTAGGTAACGTTTGAATCTGTTTATTTGAGTTGCCACAACTTCCTTATTCCTAACGGTGCGGAAGGCTAGGCCTACTTTAAATGCCGTACATGTACTTATAACGCTATATATCAGATTAAGGCAGTGCTATATTTAGACTTGCTGTTTCCAGCAAACGCGGGCGCGTTTGTTTCCCGAGAGGGGAATCCATTTCCCAACAGTGGGCAAGTTGAATAGGAGGGAGTTTATTTCGATTTAATATTAATGTTGACGGTCTGCGCTGTGAATAGCATACCAAAAATTTAATAAGCGTGAGTTATGGGGTTTCGTGTAGGACCCATTGTGGACGGTCTTGTCTTATTCAGTGTTTAAACACTTATTTCATTAGTTTCTCTCGAATGAATTTGGGCAACGTTTGATTTCATCGGTTAAGCGGATGTTGGAGTAGTCTCTAAAAGGAACTGTGCTTTCAGGAAGGATGTCAGTCCACTAGCCCCCTCCTGGTAACTAGTCCCCGTAGTGGGGGATAGTGCCGTCAGTGCACCTCATGCGGTGCACTGTAGGCATGACTTAAGGTTCTTTGCAGCGTGCCTTCCTTAGGCCCCTAGCTGCAACCCCTTTCGTTCCTTTTACTCTACCTCCATTCATATTCTCTTTCTTCCATCTTACTTTCCACCCTCTCCTAATAATTGATTCATAGTGCAACTGCTTTGAGGTTTTCCTCCTGTTACACCTTTCAACCCTTCTGTCAGGTTCCTTTTCAGCGCTGCATGACCTCATAGGTCCCAGTGCTTGGCCGTTGGCCAAAATTCTATATTTAATTCAAAGAGACCTTAATCTCTGCCTCTCACTATTACATTTCAGTTAATTTTATATATTAAATTCAATTACATGTATGTGATTATTACTTTTAACCCTTCTCCCGCCACAAATAAGCGCTGATTATGATTGACGAAACTCCCGAAACGTGGCGTCAGTGACCTCAGTATTTGTGACGCCAGAAAAATCGCAACAATGAATCAATTACTCTCCCCAAAATCAAAGTCTTAGATAAAAAGTCACTGAATTATAGTTTGAATTCTTGTCCTGTTTCCTGCATAGAGTTGGAGGATTGAGTTACACTCAAACCATACTTGTTTACTTTGGAAATGTGAGATTTTAAGCTATCTTTCATCTCTTAGTTTGTTACTTTTCTAATTGACTTTCGCAGTTACTTTTCTTGCACTTAAGAAAGAGATTTTTAGTGTGTTCGTTATAAAGTGAGAAGTATTTCATTTCCTTTTTTAATCATCCTTGAGATCATTTTTAACGGTGTATTTATTTATGTACAAAGTCACTTGGTTACGTGGCTTGTTAAATCACGAAAATGAAAAAGAACGTCATTTCACTCGTTTTTTAATAAAAAAAAGAAAACAGGTCAAACCCGAATAGCGAGAATATACAAATGTACATAACCATCTATGATACTTACCAGCCAAAGCCGCCGTTATTTATTGCATTGAATAAAACAAGATTACTCCGATAAACAGTTAAAGTTACCCCCACACATCTCCTTTCTCCTCCTCCTCCTCCTCCTCCCTCCTCCTCCTCCCCTCCTCCTCCTCCTCCTCCTCCTCCTCCTCCTCCTCCTCCTCCTCCCCTGGGCTTTGACATCGGACACGCCATGCCTTTAAAGGCTTTTCGCTTTGAGCGCGTTTCAGATGTTTTTTGAAGAACAAATCCTATTACTGTGGCGAGTAGATGCAAACTACCGCTCGAGCTCTAATATATATATATGTATATATATATATATATTCAGCTAACATCATTTTTTTTTGTCTCCCTTTTATTTATAGAGTTAAGCGCATGAACCGTATTGAAAATATACCCTTTGTGAGTCCATAGTTCTCTCTCCCTACCTGGTGGAATGGTGGCGTATACGCCGTAATTTGATATATTCTGTTATGCGTCTCCCGGGAGTTGGGTGGTGCCGCACGTCAGTGCACCCCACGCGGTGCGCTGTAGGCATTACTTGAGGTTCCTTGCAGCTTGCCTTAGGTCCCTAGCTGCAACCCCTTTCATTCCCTTTACTGTACCTCCGTCCATATTCTCTTTCTTCCGTCTTATTTTCCACCCTCTCCTAACAAATGATTCGGAGTGCAACTGCTTTGAGGTTTTCCTCCTGTTACACCTTTCAAACTTCCATTGCTTTTAGTTTTCCGTTTCAGCGCTGAATGACCTCACAGGTCCCAGCGCTTGGTCTGTGGCCTAAATCTTGTATTCCTTCCTATCTGTTATGCGTCGGGGGGTTTGTTTCCCTTAAAAGGATTTAGAACAGACAGAGAATCCCGTAGATTAATTTCGTAATATCGTAATATCGTTCCCCGTCGGTTGATCCCTCTACGAAGCGATTTCTTGCGTTGCGGTGGGTGGGGGTGGGGGGGGGGGAAGCAAAATAACCTTACATATTTATCGTAGACGTCGGCACTAAATTCTTTTTTATGCCTCTCCCGGAGAAAGGACGACCCATAAGGAACAAAGTTGTTGAGTTCTTGCCACGGAAGGGATTTGTTTGCGTGCGTATAAACTGTTTCTTGTATATATTTGTTGGTGCTCGCGTTGTAAAGATGACGAGTGTGTTTTAACCCCGGAGAGCTTGAAAAAAAAAAAAATACGAAAAATATCTGGAGAGACACCACCCCACCCACCCACCCCCAAAACCCTGTTTAATTTAGACATGGCGGTTAATACTGGGCTTTATAAGTTGGAATGCCTTGATTCATGCCGTCCCCGCGAGAACTCTAGAAGTTTCTATTAAATTCTACTGTTAATGTTCCGCCTATCCCAGACGATCTCGGGAAAACCCAGCGTGGATATTAAACGAGTCGGGAAGTTCCAGCATAACATTAAGGCATATTTCGAATGTCGCTTCTCCGGCCCTTGCGGAACTTGCCGCCGCTGCCGTTTCTCACGGAGGTATCTTAAGTCTTGCGAGTAATTGCCTGGGTCCTTGGGTATAGCAGGATGTAGATGGTGCTTGAAAGTTTATAAAGAAAGTGTTATGGTCCGGTTGTAGATCTAAATGCGGTGTGGGTTGTACATTTTTTCCCACCCTTCCTCTCCTGTAGGAGATGGATATTGATTTTTTTTTTTTTTTTCTGCGGGTGTTCAAGGTCACTTAATTGCATACTTAATATTGTAAATTAAATAACGCTGTTGTATCCCATTGCCGTTGTTCTTTTATTTGTTTCTTAAAACTCATGATAAGAATTAGACCTTTTCATACCGTTCTAGTTTTCCTTCACTCAATGGCCCCGTTAGTCCCAGCGGTTGGCCTTCGCCCTAAATTCTACTGTACATTCTATTCTGTTCTAACGCATGTAAAGCGCGACGGTTATATATTACGTATATATATACATTACACATAAGATTTCATGTTTGTTTACTCGGCTTTCACCATCTATTCGTTGCTTTGGCGTTGAATGGAAAGGAATGAAAGCGGTGACTGTCAGTATTTTAATCATGGGAGTCAAACTCGCACATGAAAATTTAATTTTACGTGAGTATTTAAACAAAAAAAACTCCCTCTCGGTGATTCATTTTAAGAAATGCAAACGATAGTGGCAGCGTTAGGATAATTACAATAAAAATGTAGATAAATATAAGAAAAAAATTTGATAAATATAAAAAAGAAAATGAGGCAGTTATAGACAAAGCGCATTTGACAAATTTTACCAGTACAGACAAAGTGCGTTTTATCCAAAAGAGCATTGTTATTGTTATTGTTATTACTCAGATTACTGTTTGCTGCATCATTCTGACACTTGTCATAGGTTTTTTTTTTTTTTATTTAACTTAAGACAAAATGCCAAGATTTTTGACAGCTGTCAAAAATCTCCAGTAGTTTACGAGTACAAGTTTGACTGCTTAGCCGAAGAAGAATGCAACTGACATTTCTCAGAACCTAAAAAGAAATGAAATCGCAGAAAAGACCTGACTAGTCGATATGTAAGGACGTAATTATTATTTTATCGAACCGAGGCATTCGACCACTAGAGAAGTGCCGAACAACACCGGCCCACAAACTGTATCAAAAGAACGACCCCATTCTCGCGAGAGTTAGCGCACACATCTTGAGCTGACGATAATGGAGTCGGTTTCGGTAAAAAGTGAAAGCCGACGTTGGATTGGACGTTGCGGTCGATTTTTTTTTCCTTTTTTCGCTTTTGACTGTAACAGTTTACGCGTAAGTCTTTTATTTACATGTACCGTTCTTTTTATATTTATTCAGGTCTTCATTTACATTAATTTAGGTTTTCCTTTTCTCCTTCTTTGTATTTTCGTTTTGGTCCTTGGTTCGTTGAATTGCTGATGTGTCTAAATGCTGTTTGTTCCTCAACCTCTTTACTGATTATATTAATTTATGTACTTTTTTTACGTTCAGTAAATGTATGAGATGATTGTGTTCATGATATCAAATTGCTTTTTTTTTTTTTTTTTTTTTTTTTTTTGCCGAAAATGTTTCTCTGTTATTTTACGGAGTACAATACCTTAATACTTTATATCTCTTACCCTGTACAGTTCTTGTTCTGCGATGCTGGAATGAATTGTATGTACGTATTGGCGTACGTGCATTACATTCGAACTCTGTACGGTTTATGACTGTTTTATGTACGTATTCATATCTGACAAGCATGAACGTAATACTACACGGGCGTGTATGTCGAATCATCCGCGTACATCTCGTGTAGACATCTTACCGTTTGAAGTTAACGAGAATGGCAAATGAATGGAGAGAGAGAGAGAGAGAGAGAGAGAGAGAGAGAGAGAGAGAGAGAGAGAGAGAGAGAGAGAGAGAGAGAGAAGTGACAACATACTCTTCAAAAGAAAATATTATGATGTTACATCTGGTGGCTGGATTTCCCCGGGGCCGGGAAACTTCAAGTTTTTGTAGTCGCGAACGATGCTCGTTTCATAACTTCGGGTCTTGGTAAATTATAATTTGTTGGCTGAAGCTCATGTGGGACCCTAGTTTTATTCCGAAAAATTGCCTGGTAGGTAAACAAAACAGAGAGTACTTTCCTAGTTTTTTTTTTTTTTTTTTTTTTAGCGCCTGCATTGGAGAACGAGATAGTTGCGTAGTTGTAATTTTCAGCTCTATTTTTGTTTGTTTATTTGTGTATTTATTTTTATTTTTTTTTATACGTTTGTAGAGGCGAGGAAGGGTCCCAGAATTTGCTTCCATTATGCAGATGTTTGATCTAGACAAGATGTATTTTAAATATGACTTGTGTATTTTATTTGCTTTATTATATTCGTTTTCATTTTTTTTTTTGTTATGTCTGCAGAATTTTTTTACTCATTCTTTATGTATTCAATTACGCCTTGCTGTGTATCTTTTTATTTTATTTGAATAACTCGATTATAAAAATATTAATAAGAATTGTCTGTAAACTTTTCCGTTCTGAGACTTAGTATTGTCTTCATCATCATCATCATCATCATCATCATTACCGTCACACTATCAATCATATTCTAACTTTCCTCATTGTTATTCGAGAGTGTCTTCGCTTTATGATGAATCTCCATTCATTATTCCTCATTATCTAACTTAGTATCTCTTTAAAGAAGGGAAATAAATTGAGAAAAATTCGATCTTTCATATCCCATTCCTCTTCTTCTTGGCGACCCCCACCCCCGTTCACACACCAGTCTCAACACCCACCATCCATACTCCCCAATTCAACCCTAACACCCACTCCACCCCCATCCATACACCCAATCCTCCTGTCCTGCCCCATCCACATCCAAAATTCACCCCACCCCCACAGCCCAATTCACCCCCATCCACACCCAAAATTCACTCCCACCCCATCCACACTCCTAATTCACCCCCACTTCCTATCGCCACCCCTAATTCTCCCAAACCCCTACCTCCATCCACATCTCCAATTCACCCCATCCACATACCCAATCCTCCCCCACTCCACCCCCATCCACACTCCTAATTCACCCCACCCCCATCCACACTCCTAATTCACCCCCATCCACACCCCCAATTCACCCCCACCCTCATCCACAAGTCAAATCCTCCCACTGTACCTATATCCACATTCTTAATTCACCCCCCACCCCCCCCCACCCACACTCCTAATTCACCCCCACCCTTCACCCATCCAGGGAGACCGCCCCCTTCCTTCCTTCCAAAGATCCCAGCGAAATCGTATATCAATTCCAGCGAAACCAATTGGGCGAATATATTCATACATTGAGATTTATGTCACGACCGCGTCATTTATTGTGATGAATGATCGCCGATGCCAGAATTGGTTGAAAAGTTTGGCAGCTAAAATGACACTTTTTCAACAACTCTTTCCAGAGGGGAAATTGACGCCCCCCTTTTTTTTTCCCTAGATGTAAATCACGTTTGGGAGGGTTTTTGATGATTTTTTTTTTTGAGAGGGATTTTTTTTATTTCACTTTTTATTTCTGTGGTTAGAAGTGTGTGTGTGCATGTGAGTTTTGAGGACGTAGGCGTCCTCTCTCTCTCTCTCTCTCTCTCTCTCTCTCTCTCTCTCTCTCTCTCTCTCTCTCTCTCTCTCTCTCTCTCAAGTCCAGAAAAGAGAAATTTTTCTTGTATGCACGTTCTCCTTTATATCAGTTGATGGTTTCCTATTTAGCTTTTAGGTCATTACTAATGGCACATCACGTGACATTTATATTCCGGATAATCTTAAGTAAGCATTTTCACTTTATTTCTTCAATATTTTTTTACTTTATTTTTTTCCTGTCTTTTATTTTATTTTATTTTGATGATGGAGCAGCGATTTTCATCGCAATATTTATTAAATTGATTTTTTAACCTACCGAATTTATCAGTCCTCGGTATGTTAGATTATCCACGAATGAATAATTGTTTGGTGTTCCTTACACACACACACACACACACACACACACACACACACACACACAACTCGGCCGAGCTCACGCAACCGAACACATGAAAATATTATGTAAGGTCTCCATGTAGCAACAGAGGCAAAATACATTTCATTGCAATTGTTTACAATTCCCTAGAGACTGGACATATCTCATGTGATTGCGCTAAGCACCCAATGCCCCCTTTTCACCCACGTGAGACATGGTTAAACAAGACACTGGCTATGAGTGACCCGGCAGGGAGAGACCTACGCGCTTCTCCAAACCCACAATCCCTAGATTACAGAAATTAGGATCGTGCTTTTGGACAATCTGTCAGATTTATCAGGAACTGTGTCAGATTTATCAGGACTTGAACTGACGACCACCACAGTGGAAAGTCTTCGGCTGTTCCAGTGAGCCTAGCAGTCCAGTGTTGATGATATTTGCCTCGCCATTGTGAAGTTCTGAGTTACATTAAGCTGTGATATATAAAGTTTTTCTCTTTATTTTTATCGTAAAATGAGATGTTCTTCCTTTCATCTAATTGTTAGTGGATATTGCCATGCTTCCCATGAAAGACCCAAGACTTCCCGCGCATTCCCTCAGAGTGTTTGGCAGAGTTGTGATGAACGTGAAAATGGGCCGTTCCGGTTGTAAGTTAGCGTTGTAGGGCGTTAGTGCCGTCAGTGCACCTCACTGGGTGCACTGTAGGCATTACTAGAGGTTCTTTGCAGCATCCCTTCGGCCCCTAGCTGCAACTCCTCTCATTCCTTTTACTGTACTTCCATCCGTATTATCTTTCTTCCACCTTGCTATCCAACCTCTTCTAACAGTTATCTCATAGTGCAACTTTGAGGTTTTCCTCCTGTTACACCTTTCAAACCTACCTACTCTCAATTTCCCGTTCCAGCGCTGAATGACCTAATAGGTCCCAGTGCTTGGTCTTTGGCCTAAACACTCTATTCCATTCCTTTCCTTTCCATTCCATTCCATTCCATTCCATTCCATCCCATTCCATCCCATTCCATTCCATTCCATTCCATTCCAGTTGTAAGTCAGAATATCAGATGTTCAGTTACACCTAAAATAATAATTGAAACATAACTTAATGTTTATTAATAATCAGTTGTTGCTACAAGTTAAAATTAACCTAATACTATACCTTATGCCTCGACCAGTGTAGTGCAGTACAGTATTCATGTGATATCTTGAAAAATGTTGAATTTTAATTTTAATTTTTTGTCAGTTTTACACAAGAACTTTTTCCTCTCTTCATTTACCTCAGCTGGGAAGGCTGTGCCGTTCACTGTGTGCTCTGAGCCCCGCTGGTCACCAGCCCCGAAGTGCAGCTGCACGTGGCTGACCTGTCGTGGAAAGAGAGAGGGAGAGAGAGAGAGAGTGAGGTCAGCAAGGTAAGCCATGTTTGATTCCCTGTTTTTTTTAATTAGAATTTTTTTTATATTATTTATATGCATATTTTGTAACACTATTGATCAAAATGAGGTGGATTGTGTGTATGTATATATGTGTGTATTTTGTGTTTATATATATATATATATATATATATATATATATATATATATATATATATATATATATATATATATATATATGTATATATATATATATTTATATATCCAATATACATATATGTATATGTATGCATACATACACACACACATATATATCTTCTTCTTCTTCTTCTTCGTTTAACGTGCTTTTTCCCATTTTTATATGGGGTAAGCACGATGCCTTCTTTGAAGGACTTTGATTTGGCATTGGGGTAGGCCGTAGCCTCGATCGGCTGCCCTGCCTGACATCGCTTAGACCCCGGTAGCGCATGTGCACATGTATCGTACCAAATCCCCAGCTCCCTTTCTCCCAGCAGCGAGGAGAATTGAACAGTTAGGTCGACAGTTCGAGACGTGTGAGGTGTCTGTTATGTTTTTAGAAGATGTTGGAGTGGCTTTGTTTGTGTGTGTATTAGTCTGTAACACCCATTTGCTTTCAGCAAACCTATCCGCTGATTACATACATAATCCCGGGGTGTCTACACGGATAGCTAAGTGTCCGCCTCTCCGACCGGTCGGCTGCGGATTTGAACCCACGCCACAGACCTCTATGAGAGTCCGAGGCTGCTGCTCTACCGACCGAGCCATCGAGGCTCCACACACATATATATAATGTGTATATATATATATACACGCATTATATATATGAGTGTGTTATTTGTGTGTGCTCGCACGCGCGTTTACAGGATTAAAATATAAGTTCAGGCTTCTTACTGAACAACGATACAAATACTTAACATTTGATAAGAAAAAAAAAAGTCTTATGATATTTATAGAAAAGTCCAAGATACAGAACTTGGCCAAAGCTCTACATCATTAGGGTTCTTGAAAGTCTCCCGCTGCTGTAGAAATTGTACGGAAATAGCCTTAGGTATATATGGAATATTTCAAAAAGTATTAGGAGGTAAATGTTGGAAAAACTGTAGATTTTATTCGAGGAAAGTTTTGACGAGAGCCTGTTACTCTGTTCCTTACTATATTCCTTCCAAGTTGGTCTACTGATAGACTATTTATTAGGATTGATGTCTTTTAGCATATTAGTATTCACTGGCATTTGCTCATTATAATGTACATCCCGTTTTGCCGTCAGTGCACCTCATGCGGTGCACTGAAGGCATTACTTAAGGTTCTTTGCAGAGTGCCTTCGGCCCCTAGCTGCAACCCCATTCGTTCCTTTTACTGTACCTCCTTTCATATTCTCTTTCTTAAATCTTACTTTCCACCTTCTCCTAACAATTGATTCATGGTGCAACTGCTTTGAGGTTTTCTTCTTGTTAAACCTTTCAAACCATTTACTGCCAATTTCCGTTTCAGCGCTGAATGACCTCATAGGTCCCAGCGGTTGGCCTTTGGCCTTAATTCTACATTCCATTCAATTAACTAGAGTTGATGCGATATTAAGACAGCAAGCATTCATTGAGATTGCATTAAAAAAACCGCGGATCAGAAAACAGACTATTTAATTGATGTGTGAATTTCTGATAGCAATTTTTAATGAATATTGTAAACATCAGAAAATGCTATCTCCGATAATAATGATATAAATCATTAGCGAACTGCAAACAGCTACATTACACACGAAGTCCATTATCAGTAGCATTTATATTCAAATATTCACTTTCATAAATCTAAAGTACTAATTGGGCATATTAAGGCTAATTATGGCCCTGATATCGCCATTCCATTTCCTATTTTACGCCGATTAATATTAATGGAGGATGAATAGACTCCTATAAATGCATGGGTTGAAGATATTAGGAACGAATGTTGGTGTCAGTGTCCTTTTCGTATGTTGCAATGTTTTTTTTCGTAGGTTGCACTATTGTTTTCGTAGGTTGCAGTATTTTCCTAGGTTGGAATATTTTGCTAGGTTGAGGTTGCAATATTCTTTTCTTATGTTGCAACATTCATTGCCGAGGTTGCAATATTATTTTCTTAGGTTGTAATATTCTTTTCATAGGTTGCAATATACTTTTCATAGGTTGCAAGATTCTTTTCATAGGTTGCAAGGTTTTTGTCATAGGTTGCAATATTCTTTTCCTAGGTCGCAATATTTTCTATGTTGCAATATTCTTTTCGTAGGTTGCAAAATTCTTTTTATATAATAGGTTGCAATATTCTTTTCATAGGTTGCAAGATTCTTTTCGGAGGTTGCAAGATTCTTTCTATAGATGGAAAGAGAAACCCACAAGATTCTTGTGTATAACTTGTTTACTGGTAAATATTTACATATTACTTTGATCTCGAGCACTTTCAGGTCCTAACTGTGACCCTTTTTCAAGAGATGAGGTAGTCAGGCTGGTTCAAGGCCCAGCAATCTTCTGGAACTTCTTCTCCCTGAGCTGTCATTTATATGATGGCTGTCCTGGTTTCCATTCTCTTGAGAGTTGTTAATCTCCTCCTGTCGGTTTGATATCCTGATCTGATGGTCAGTGGTATTAATCCTTGTGGTATGTGAGTAGTCACCATCGGTCTGTTGGGCAGGAGACCTAACCTCCAGGTTTGCAATATTCTTTCTGTAGGTTGCAAAATTCTTTTCCTAGGTTGCAATATACTTTCCCTATGTTACAAGACTCTTTTCCAAGGTTGCAGGATTCTTTTCCTAGGTTGCAATATTCTTATCATAGGTGCAGTATTCTTTCCCTAGGTTGCAATACTCTTTTTTTAGATTTCAAGATTCTTTCTATAGGTTGCAATATTCTTTTCATAGGTTGCAATATTCTTATCATAGGTTGCAATATTCTTTCTATAGGTTACAAGATTCTTTTCCTAGGTTGCAATATTCTTTTCTTAGGTTACAAGATTCTTTCTATAGGTTGCAATATTCTTTCTATAGGTTGCAAGATTCTTTTCCTAGGTTGCAATATTCTTTTCTTAGGTTGCAAGATTCTTTCTATAGGTTGCAATATTCTTTCTATATAGGTTGCAAGATTCTTTTCATAGGTTGCAAGATTCTTTTCATAGGTTGCAATATTCGTATCATAGGTTGCAGTATTCATTTCCTAGGTTTCAGTACTATTTTCCTAGGTTGCAGTATTTTTTTCCTGTGTTGCAATGTTATTTTCGTAGGTTACAATATTCCTTTCATATTCAGCGTTTTCTTTGATACTGATAGCCAGATACTGATTGAAATGTTATCAGACGACCAATGAGGCTATTGCTGGTCTTTGCTCATAATGTCCAGGTGTCAAAGAAAGTAATTATGCGATCGCTTCCCGTGACAAGGTGATTACTGGAAGTGTCGGTATCATTTCCTCTTATTATTATTATTCCTGGAAGATTTGGTCGAACCTCATTCCAATTGTTTTGTGAGAACGATTGTTTTACCAGTCCGCTGGTATGGTGGCTAGGGTCGTGGCGTGCCGCTCAGATGTCGCGGGTTCGCGTCTCCTTCAGGGCCACGAAAAATCACTGGCTCTGTACCTTGATCAGTTACTGCCTCAGTATGGGGTCTGCAGGGGAGATTGAAATAAATATTCTTTGGAAGCTTGGATTTCAAATCAGTGCCCCCGTGGGCTTGTTCCATGTGAATAGGTTTCATCTAATAATAATAATAATAATAATAATAAATAATAATAATAATAATAATAATAATAATAATAATAATAATAATAATAATGAAATAATAATAATAATAATAATAATAATAATAATAATAATAATAATAATAATAATAATAATAATAACGGTTATATAAAACTCAGAGGCAAAATCCGCTTTTACTTGTTGTCAGAGGATTGGATAACGAGTAAATTTATCTTTCCTGGATATTTTTCAAGTAGTTAACTTTATCCCTGGACATCCATCCGTCGACGTAACGTGAAGAAAAATCATATGTTACGCTTAATCTTCTCCCCGTTTTAATCTTGGTACCGCTGTGAATCCGGAGGCGTATCAAGATACGTTTGACGGTGCGTGATTATCCTGAAATGGCAAGATTACCCCTGTTAGCTTGGTTTACTCAGTCTGCTATTTTTGGCGTCAGTCTTTGCGCTCCGTCGTTAGATGTTGATTTTGGTATCGCAGTGGGGAGTCAGTTTTACCTGATTGAATCGCGTAAAGTAGACACTGGTATTTATTGTTGCTTCGGCTCGTCTGTGCGTTTTGGTTTCAAACGAAGATCTTTTGTGATGTTTCTACAATTTTTTTTTTTTTTTTGTCAGGTCCAGTTTGAATTCAGATCTTTCAGGCTGTGAATTCAAATCTTTTGAATTCAGCCCTTTCAGACTGTTAATTAAAACCTTCCAGGCTATGAATTCAAGCCTTTCAAGTTTTGAATTCATACCTTTCACGCTGTGAATTCAACCCTTCCTGGCTATGAATCCAAACTTTTCAGGCTGTGAATTCAAATCTTTCACGGTTTGAATTCAGACCTTTCAGGCTGTGAATTCAAACCTGTCAGGCTATGAATTCAAATCTGCCAAGCTGTGAATTTAAACCTGTCAGGCTGTGAATTCAAACATGTCAGGCTGTGAATTCAAACCTGTCGGGCTATGAATTCAAACCTAGTCAGTCGAGTGGCAGTGAAATAAATAAATAAACAATTAAATCAATAAATATGTAAATAAATAATAAACGTATAACATAAAATACAAATTGAGAGGACTGCTGTCTCTGTCATTGCTCTGTTCAGTCTGTTCTTTTCAATTTTTTTAAAACCATTCTAGACATTTTTACGCTTAATTTCCTGGCATCAGCGAGGGAACCCGTTTACGCATGCGCAGAGCCCTTGTTATTTACGACGGAGCCGAAACTATAAGCGAACGTGTGTAATTCCAAGCAATGACGCTTTTAGGCTCGTCATTCACGGCCCGATGACTTCGTCGCGTGTGCTTGATTGCACGGTGCTTGATGTCTGTTTGTTTAGGCGTTAAATGGCGAATTTTAAAGACAAAGAAAAGGGGGGAAGTCAACTTGGCAGTCAACCGGGGCAGAATAAATTGATTAACTCTCCAGTTTTTCTTTCTGAGATGATCAAATCTGCTTCTTCTTCTTACTTCCTGCAGGCGTTTGGAAATTACGCAAAAGAAATTGCGCGTCTTTTTATCTTCTTTTTATTATTATCTGCTCTTGGAAGTGGGAATCGCCTTATTCCTTGAATGGAGTCGTTGGAATTTCCTCTTTCGCTTATTCGCCTGTGTATATTTTCATTTTGTGAAATGATTCATTTTCTGCCAAAGAATCCACTTGGGGGTGTTTGAATCTCCGTCCATTTTTTATCATCGGTCATGGCTTTGGGTTTAAAATCCGTGATATATCTTCGTGCTGTTGTTTAGGATCTTTAACTGCGTATCTTGAAATTTTATATTATATATATATATATATATATATATATATATATATATATATATATATATATATATATATACTGTATATATTTCGTTGTATTCCAACTATGAAAATGGAAGATTTTTGGTAGAATATGCCCAACAGTTTCGTCCTCCAATGGACCTCGTCTTGAAGAGCTTATGTGGAATATTACTGAATAACATATCATCGTGTGCCAGAAGATTACCAGTATTATTATTATTATTATTATTATTATTATTATTATTATTATTATTATTATTATTATTATTATTATTATTATTATTATTATTATTATTATTATTATTATTATTATTATAAATATATAAATAATATAAATATATATATATATATATATATATATATATATATATATATATATATATATATATATATATATATATAAAAAATGATCATTATGAAAGCCTGAGTTGGTTACAGAAACAATCCCAGTAGTTTTTGTAAAAAAAAAAAAAAATTCAAAAAGTACAAAAAAAAAAAAATAGAAATCGCAGGCTTTTATAAACCCGGGAAATCCCGTGTGGGATGGAGCACATGAGAGTTTAGTGTTATTGCATCATCGTTAAAAAAGAAATAAAATGGCGGAGAATTTCCCTACGAAAATCTCTGCAAACTTTTATTGCTTTAGCACATGAAATATGCTCTCAGACCACGGGAGGGAGGAGCCTCACTCTGCCGTAATTATTATTATTATTATTATTATTATTATTATTATTATTATTATTATTATTATTATTATTATTATTATTTAATGTGGTCAAGATTCTATATGTTATTACTGTTCACTATATTCGGTATGATTAATTTCTTGAAATTTAAATACTTTATTTTTTTTTGCCTGATTGTCACTTGAAATCAGTACGAGTGACCTTGACTTATGCCATAAGGTCAGACCTTTTATGATGCTAGATGGCAGCATTAAAATACATTTTGTTAATGGACCTGCAAGAGCGGACCTTTCAGTAATCTGAAAGATGCATTATTGACGAATGAACATTATTCAGTGTTTCATTTGAAAAATATAGTGCAATTTTCAATTTCCCAAAAGTTATAAATTCAACACAATTTGGGGAAACGCCAGAATATAAAGCTTCTAAGAATAAGCCGACCTATTCTTCAGTGAAGAATGCAGGCGTGGAAGTTATGGTTTTGAGATGTTTTTAATGCTTTGATATTTATAGAAGTTTTTATTTTACCGGATAAGAAAAATAGATATAAAATATTGGAAAGAATTCTGAAGTATTTTAGGTCATAAATACGTGAAAGGTCTAATGAATACGGAACCATGTTTTTATGTACAATAATAAAAATGTTGAATATCTGTATGTTTATAGTTGGCCTTGTGTACTCATGTAATCGTGGACTGTAGTCTTTCTGTTTCCTGATGAGTTTCATAGTTACTTAGGTTTTCATTAACATAACCAAAACTATCTATGAAATGTTAAAATTTAAAATTTTCAAAAGAATATAAGTATGGATTGTTAAAATTTACAGTAATTAAGGAATATAGGTATGGATTGTTAAAATTTACAGCAATTAAGGGATGTGAGTATGGAGTGTTAAAACTGACAGTTTTTGATGAATATAAGTATGGATTGTTAAATTTACAATAATTAAGGAATATAAGTATGGGTTGTTAAAATTTACAGTTTTTCTTAAATATCAGTATGGATGGTTAAAATTAACTATAATCAAGGAAAATAAGTATGGAGTGTCAGAACTTGCAGTTTTTAAGGAATATAAGTATGAATTGTTAAAATTTACTGTAATTAAGGAATATAAGTGTGGACTGTTAAAATTCACAATCTTTAAGGAATATAAGAATGGATTGTTAAAACTTACTATAATTAAGGAATATAAGAATGGACTGTTAAAATTTACTGTAATTAAGGAATATAAGTATGGACTGTTAAAATTCACAATCTTCAAGGAACATAAATATCGATTTTTAAAATTTCCGACATTTAAGGAACATAATTGTTCATTTTCAGTAAACAATTAATTGACCGGATTTGATGACTGACAGCGGAACGAACAGCAGAAACATTACCTGGTACTTATAGGATAGCGGTCCTCCTGTGATATTGATGGCTGTCTGGTGACTGGAAGGGGTTCCTAACGTTAAAACCACGCTGTGACCTGTGTTATTGATGACGCCATCAACCTGTTGATGAGAAGAATAATTTTATTGTTGCGATTCAGGTAGGACTTGTGGTTTGGTCAAGCAGTGCTTGAATGCACACATGTATATGTGTATATATATGTTTATTTATTTACATATATACTGTATATATTTTTTTATCCTGACTCACATCGGGACCCAACCTCGGACTTGTGTATGTATATGTGTATATATATGTGTGTATATATATATATATATATATATATATATATATATATATATATATATATATATATATATATATATATATATATATATATATATATATATATTTTTTTTTTTTTTTTTTATTATATTTTTTTTTCTGATCCGTCGCGACCGAACCCCGGACTTTTTCGAGTGAGAGTCCAGGAGTTAGCAATTCCACCCGTGCGGAGGATTTGCTAACGCCTTGGACTCTCACTCGAAAGGCCGGTGTTCGGTCTCGAAGTGAGTCGGAAATTTATTTCTGTGAAAGACTTTCCCATGTGTTCATTTCCATATATGTATATATATATATGTAACACACACACACACACACACACACACACACACACATATATATATATATATATATATATATATATATATATATATATATATATATATATATATATATATATTCAGTAATTCAGTGATAGGGCATTAGGCTCGTGTCATATGGGGTCAAGAAAAGGCTTCAGGTGACCTCGTTCAATGAGTCTCGAATCCAAGTTTGTATTTTTAAAAAAGTAAAACTTTCAGTATATTTGCCGCTTTAACTAAGAAGTGTTTATGTCGGAAACCTTGGGCGATGCAAAGTGGATCATGCACAAAATTCGAGACATTTGCATATGCAACGGTGCCTGTTCATGGGATCTGAATATATTTATAAATTCACCGGTGAACGCAGCCTTCAGGTATTAAGGAGAATGTTAGCCATGGACATTATCTCATGCAGCTCAAGGTATGAATGAATGAATGAATAATTTATCTGGCGTCATGATTACCATGACATGACGACATTATCATTGACATAATGTGATAGACATTGTTTATAAATTAAAATCTAATTTTGTTCTAGAATGCCTCAAGGAAATTACTATGTTTGGGTTGTAGCATGTCCTGGAAAGCGCAGATAACAGTGGAAGATTATACATAGAGTTATCATAACAGTTGTTGATGTCTTGTAGCATGTCCTGGAAAGGGCAGATAACAGTGAAGATTATGTATATATATATATATATATATATATATATATATATATATATATATATATATATTAGTTATCATAACTGTTCTTGATGTAGAATGTCCTGGAAAGGGCAGATAACAGTGGAAGACAATATATATAGTTATCATAACCGTTGTTGATGTCTTATAGCATGTCCTGGAAAGGGCAGATAAGTGGAAGACTATATATATAGTTATCATAACCGTTGTTGATGTCTTATAGCATGTCCTGGAAAGGGCAGATAACAATGGAAGATTATACATATAGTTATCAAAACAGTTGTCGATGTCATAATTATCAGTCGGTTTGGAAATTAGGATTTTCGTCAGCCATATTTAAATCGAAATATGTCTGGAAGCTTTTATCACTTTTATAGGAATCATACTTATAAATATTATTATCATGAATGCAGTTTATGTCATAATTAGGATCTTTGACCTTCGCGCATTTAATTACTACTTAACCGAAATAAAGTTGTATTGAAGCAGATCCTTTCTATTAGCAAATGATCCATAGATACCGGATAAAGACAAGAGGAAATGTGGGCATCATTCCAGTCACTTTTTTTTTTTTTTTTTTTAGCTGGGTGGACGTCGTTTATAAAGAGCCAGGTAATTTAGAATTAATCAGTCAATCAATTGCCAGATAATTAGCATCCGCTGCAGATTTAAATTTTTCATGCCGGGTAGGGTCACTCTGCCGTCTGGGTGGGGATTTGCTCTTTTGCTTTTTTTTTTTTTTTTAGTTTTCTGTGGAAGAAAACTATTGTGCCGGCTTTGTTTGTCCGTCTGACCTTTTTCTGCCCGCACTTTATTTTGTTCGTACTTTTTTCTGTTCGCAATTTTTCTGTCCGCATTTTTTCTGTCCGCACTTTTTCTGTCCGCACTTTTTACTGTCCGCACTTTTTCTGTCCGTACTTTTTCTGTCCGCACTGTTTTCTGTCCGCACTTTTTTCTGTCCGCCCTCAAATCTTAAAAACCACTGAGGCTAGAGGGCTGCAAATTGGTATGTTGGTCATCCACCCTCCAGTCATCAAACATACCAAATTGCAGCCCTCTAGCCTAAGTAGTTTTTATTTTATGTAAGGTTCAAATTAGCCTTAATCGTGCTTCTGGCAACGATATAGGGTAGGCCACCACCGGGCCGTGGTTAAAGTCTCATGGGCCGCGGTACATACAGCATTATACCGAGACCACCGAAAGATAGACCTGTTTTCGGTGACCTTGATTATACGATGTAGCGGCTGTATAGAAAACTCGATTGCGTCGAAGAAACTGCGGCGGATTTTTTACTTGTTTTTTGTGATTATTGCTTTGAAAAAGACATTTATTTAACCGGGATATTTATACTCTGAGGATTAATTACTGAAAGAACTCCTCTTAATTAAACGACAGGTCAGGTTAGGTCGTTTTTAATTAAGACTGTTTTTGTGGAATAATTATTGATGAAGATACGAATTTATAGATATCACATGTCTGAGGATTTATATTGCAACTGATGGACTTTGTCTTTTAATCTTGCTTTGTTTAAGTTGCTCTGTACAGAATGAATTCGTCTTTTATGGGATTTATCTTTTGATGTACTTTCAATTTATACATTGTAAAAGGTTCATCTCTACAGAGATTAATACAGCATTAACTGATTTATGGTTTTTGGTGTAGTTATATCAGTTCTATTTATTTTTACCGAATGAATTAATTTTGTATGAGACATCGATTAACGTACTTTCAGTTTATTATTGTAAGAGTTTTAACCTCTACATGTTTATATAGCTTTAACTGATTAATGACTTTTGGTGTAGTTATTTCGATTGTTCTAAAAATATTAACGTTACTAGTGAACATGTGATATAGGTTGTGTAAGGTTATGTGAAATGAGAAATATATATATATATATATATATATATATATATATATATATATATATATATACATATATATATATATATATATATATATATATATATATATATATATATATATATATATATATTTATATATATATACAATACGTATACTGTATATATATATACACGTATATTCCTATAATTGTGCAATATATGTGTGTATGTATATATATTCATACTGTATATGTATAACTGAATCACGAAAATATGGAACGTGATGAATATATAAATAAAGATAAAATCCTGCTAAGGAAAGGACATAATTTTATCTTTTTATATACATATATGTATTAAATTTGAGAAAAAAAATATGGGCTTCTGTAAATGTCATTTAGACAAGCAGAGTAGCTAGGACGAAAAGGCCAAGAAGAAAATGGTTAAAATATGGACAGCAAATACTCAATGATTCGTTTTTTTTTTTTTTTTTCTCACCGCTTATAAGAACAAACAATATCCATGACCCAGTGACCCCAAAATGGATTTTATCTTTATTTATATACAGTCCTGGCCCATATGTCTTAAATTTGAGAAAAATCATATGGGTCCAAATTGCATTTGCTGAAGCCCATATTTTTTTATATTTATTCTCAATTTAATATATGCATATATATATGTGTGTGTGTATGTAATATACAAACATATATATTACACAAATATATTTATATATAAATTATATATTATATATAAATATATGTATATATATATATATATATATATATATATATATATATATATATATAATATATATATATGTTTGTTTTTGCGCCTTCGCATAACGGACTCGGTTCCTTGCTTATGTTTATCCATAACCCGTACGAAGTGTGCCATCGCACGTCATTAATTACGCCCCGCCGTTTGTATTACCGCATACATTTGTCCCCACCCGCGACTTCTGCAAGCAGCGGCAGCCATCATGAATAAATCTATATATATACGTGCATATAATTATCGGCCCGGGAGCCGTTGAACGCAATGTGATATTCAGCGAGACAAGTAGGACGCTGATAATTGCAATTGCATCGGTTGTCGCAAGTTCAAGCAATTACGACGTGCTTGTGACGTTCAAGTTGCTTGTTGCTCCGTTCATTATCTTGTCGTATCTTCTTGTTGTGGGGTTGGCGGGTGGCGGTGGCCGGGTCATGCTCGTACGACGGATGAAGAAGAACTGCTCATCCGTAAAGGAGGAGGCGATGGTTCTTATTATCATTATTATTATTATTATTTATTATTGCTGCTTTACTTACAGCTACTGATGATGATATCGTCATTAACTTTGATGCTTTTTTTTTATGTCATAATGAACGTCTTCATTATTGATATTATTAAAGGGTGAGCTGTCAACTTGCCTTATTTGTAGACTGAAGTATCAAGTTCTCTCTCTCTCTCTCTCTCTCTCTCTCTCTCTCTCTCTCTCTCTCTCTCTCTCTCTCTCTCTCTCTCTCTCGTATTTATAAACTAAGGTATGAAATCCCGTCTCTAAAGTATGAATTCTCTCTCTCTCTCTCTCTCTCTCTCTCTCTCTCTCTCTCTCTCTCTCTCTCTCTCTCTCTCTCTCTCGTATTTATAAACTAAAGTATGAAGTCTCCTTTCTAAAGTATGAATTCCCCTCCCATCTCTCTCTCTCTCTCTCTCTCTCTCTCTCTCATGTCTCTGATGATAAGAAGCAATTGATTCAGTGCTTGATTAAGTGTCTGTCTATGAATATAAATTGTAAGGATAGTACTGAATGATATTATGTCTGCGTCGTACAAACAATAACGATAATTTACAATTGAGATAAGAGAAGTTTCGAAGGGAAATGCTATAGATATCAAGCATTCAAGTACACGTATTAACACGGTTTATATTTTATACATACACAAACGCACATACATGTGTATGCGTGTATATATATGTCTGTGTGGGGGGTGGTAAATATATGTATGAAATATATATGTATATGAAAATTTCTGCGTCTTGACATTAATTCTTCACAAAATATTCTCTCTCTCTCTCTCTCTCTCTCTCTCTCTCTCTCTCTCTCTCTCTCTCCATAAAAAGAAATGAAATTTTCCCCCGCAGCGGCTCATTCCGCCGATGAGGAGAGGCTGGTCTTCAACCTCCCACGAAACATTAATAATAATCAAGTTACATTTCAGTGGCTTTGGGGTCGAATGTAATCTTCGAATGTAATCTTTGTAATCCTAATTTCATGGTAATGTGATTAAAGTTTAATCAGTTGTATTCGGTGAGTTATCGTCCTCTGTAATTATACGGCGAGATATTGGTAGGAAGTTCGTCATTACATCTGAAGTACTTTGCTTGTGTGCGGTTTTATGGAACTCTATAGAGTACGAGGCACCTGCTTTTGTTCGTGCAATGAAGCAAGGTGCTTTCAACTGTGGTCAGTAATGCTTTATTGATGGTGATTTTATGCCTGTTTGTGATTTGCGTAATTGTGATTGTATTTACAGACACACACAGACGTATACACATGCATTTATATATCTTTCTATCTATATATGCTTGTATGAATATATATACATTATATATATGTATGTATGTATATATATATATATATATATATATGTGTGTATATAATATAAATGAGTTCTTAGAGAAACGTGTTGAGTCCATATAACCCAATTTTTTTTTTTTTTTTTTTTTTGAGTCCATATAACCCAATTTTTTTTTTTTTTTTTTTTTTTTTTGCTATAAAAGATTGGTCTTTAATGACCAGAGTGCATAAAATTTGATTCAGGCAACTGGATAGTCAAAGTTGGGTGTACTGATAGCAGTAATTCGTTGTAATTTTATAATATTTTTTTTTAAACATTAGCTCTGCAGCTCATTTATTTTGGATTACAGTGACTTTAAACCAGGTCAGACTTCGCTGCAAGATAATGATCCGTTATTAGTTGGAAATCGGTTTGATGTATCGGCTAAAATGAGGAAGTTGTGTTGATATTTTTTTTCATACCGTAATATTTTTTTTATAATTTCGTTTTAATGGTTATTATTATTATTATTATTATTATTATTATTATTATTATTATTATTATTATTATTATTATTATTATAATCAATTGAGTTCTAAGATGGTGACGAAATCCACAATAATGTAAGTCAATATATATATATATATATATATATATATATATATATATATATATATATATATATATATATATATATATATATTTCTATATATATATTATTATTATTATTATTATATTATTATATATTATTATTATTTCTTATTATTATTATTATTATTATATTATTATTATTATTATTATTATTATTATTATGCTAAACACGTTGCGTTCCCTGCATAATCTGCGTTATACGTCAAGTACAGAAGGCCCTTTGAACTGGTGTCTTTTTTCAACAGCCGATAGAAATTCGTCCTTCCTTCAGTTGTGCCTACCGGAACAAGTAGGCATCTTCATATCTGCCCACCCCGTCGCCCGGGGTCTTTCGTCTTGAGACCAGGAGACGGAACCCAGTGGTAACCCAGGGAGAATGTTCCACATAAAAATACACGGGTTGGCCCCAGGCAGCGGATTTAGGTTGGGGAAGGGACCTATTTGTTTTTTTTTTTTCTCGTGTATACAGAATCAGAGGGAATCATTCTGTTCTCGAGGGAATTCTGGCGAACGAATAGATTTAACGAAGAACTAAAAGTATCTCTTGATTTGATGTGAGTTTTTGAAATTTGCCGTAGTAGATGTCTGCGTGGATATAAGACTATCTTTGCCGTAGTAGAAGTCTGCGTGGATATAAGACTATCTTTGCCGCAGGTCTGCGTGGATATAAGACTATCTTTGCCGCAGTAGAAGTCTGCGTGGATATAAGACTATCTTTGCCTAGTAGAAGTCTGCGTGGATATAAGACTATCTTTGCCGCAGTAGAAGTCTGCGTGGATATAAGACTATCTTTGCCGCAGTAGAAATCTGCGTGGATATAAGACTATCTTTGCCGTTAGAAGTCTGCGTGGATATATAAGACTATCTTTGCCGTAGTAGAAGCCTGCGTGGATATAAGACTATCTTTGCCGTAGTAGAAGTCTGCGTGGATATAAGACTATCTTTGCCGTAGTAGACTGGATATAAGACTATCTTTGCCGTGGTAGAAGTCTGCGTGGATATATAAGACTATCTTTGCCGCAGTAGAAGTGTGCGTAGTTACAAGACTATCTGTATCTTTATGGCTGCCAGCTTTACAGTATAGCGTGACGGTAAAAGTTCGTTTCCTGTCCAAACTCCAGTTCCACATTTCAAACATTTTTTTCGATAGTTTTCTTGCTGTTTTCAGTTGTCCAAGATCTCAACCGGAAATCATTTGTTGTAAAGTTTCCAAACCTCAGACCGTAAGCACGTTTACAATGTGCAAAATGGGCGCCGTGTTTAGTACCAGCCCCTTGGGGATGTACGTAAAACATAAAATAATGACTGTAAATACCATAAACATAATTATGTACTTGAAAATAGCTACCAGAATCTCCCCTTGTATAGACCCGGAGTAAGCATTTAGTTTGGCCATTTTTATGATGTCGTCGTACTGTTCCAGAAATTGGAGCATTTATGGAACATCAAGTACTAAAGGCGTTAAATTGATTGTAAATATGATTTTTTTTAATTTAATCAATAAAAAATATGAGATAAGACGTTATACTTTTTTTATTTATGGGCAGTCATAGAGAAGACAGATGAGTTTTTCGTTAATGCGTGGCTGATTTGAAAGACACTTTTTTTTTTTTTTTTTTTGCATTCCTGTCATTTTGGAAAGGAAAAATATGTAACACTTAAAAACGGTTATCTAATTTGAAATAACAAGAGTATATGGAGAGAACCCTCGTAGGGAAGTAGCGCCGTCAGTGCACCTCATGCGGTGCACTGTAGGCATTATTAAGGTTCATTGCAGCGTCCCTTCGGCCCGTAGCTGCGACCTCTTTCATTTCTTTTACTATACCTCTGTTCATATTCTCTTTCTTCCATCTTCCTTTTCACCCTCTCCTAACAACTGACTCATAGTGCAACTGCGAGGCTTTCCTCCTGTTACACCTTTCAAGCCTTTTCATTGTCAATTTCCGTTTCAGCGCTGAATGACCTCATAGATTCCAGTGCTTGGCCTTTGGCCTAAATTTCATAGTCTCTGTCTACAAGGAGAAAAACGAAGAAATTGCTTGTAATTGTAGTTAATTTAAACAGTCATTCAAAATATCTCCAAAGCAAGGACGTCCCGAGGCGCACTTGATATTTAACACTGGTGGATCGTGTACTGAGCTTAGTCCGATTTTTCTTTCGTTGTTCTTGTAATCGAACCCCCGTTAATCTCTCTCTCTCTCTCTCTCTCTCTCTCTCTCTCTCTCTCTCTCTCTCTGAGAGAGCTTCTTCAGTAAATGAAAAACCTAAAGGAAGGATGACCTGATTCGCAATTGAAAAGAAATTCTCTGCGAAATATTTTTTTCTTCCATTAATTTTTCCATTTTCCTCCTCCTCCTCCTCCTCCTCCTCCTCCTCCTCCTCCTCCTCCTCCTCCTCCTCCTCCTCCTCCTCCTCCTCCTCCTCCATCCTTTCCTCATCATCATCATCCGTGTCTTCTTATTCTTCCCCATGTCTTTGTCTCTCCTAACTCCCCCTTCCTCGGAAACAGGGACGGATGAGGTTGGACGACACATTGAATTATAGATATTTTCGGAAGCTCCCAGTTACAAAGTCTTTCTTCTTCTTCTTCTTCTTCTTCTTCTTCTTCTTCTTCTTCTTCTTCTTCTTCTTCTTCTTCTTCTTCAGATGCGACCTTTACTCTTTCGGGAAACCCAGACGTATTCGAGTCCGCTGGGATAACAGTTTTTATGCTTAGTTAAGGGTTGGTAAGGGAGATGCGATGACACTGGTTGAGGGAATTGAGGGCGATTGAATCTTGGGGGAGATTGAATTCTCTCGGGGCTGGCTGAAGTGGGGGCGTTTATTTTGGTGTGTGTTGTCCATATAATCAGACATAGAAGCGCGTTCGCTCACGCTCACACACACACTATACACACACATATATATATATATATATATATATATATATATATATATATATATATATATATATATATATATATATATATATATATATATATATATATATATATATATATATATATATATATATATATATATATATATATATATATATATATATATATATATATATATATATATATATATATATATATATATATATATATATATATATATATCATATATATATCCTGGGGTTAGGTCTGAAGAAAAGATAGGAGAATGATCACATGAACTGCTGAATCGTGGATTAAAAATCTGTGCAGAGTACTTCCATAGAATTAGCCGGCCCATACACTTGCACAAGAGGTTCACCAGCAGTTTGTCGAACCCTTTATTCTTGGATGTTGATGGCCATCTTTTCCAGTACTTCTTTTACCAAATATGACCATCCATCTGTGTGTGTTTTTTTTTTTTTTTATCTTTCGAGGAGTTGACCTCTGGTGGCGGTTCCTTCTTGGTACAGGCAATAATTTTTGAGGGATGAGGCTGCTAGGCCATCGCCCAAGCCCGATATGTCGGCTAGGATTCTTTTGCAGTGATGTGCTCACTTGCTGACACAACTCTGTTCAACATTTTTACCTGCACGAAAAGTTGATAATCATTGGTCAAGTAAATCTTTTAAACTTCCCTTTCCTTTCGCTGTGCGTCCAAGGAGATTCTGATTGGTCCTGTACTAGGGGTAAATTGGTCAATGATTGAACTTTTACTTTGGTGGGAAACCGTTTTCTGTCTCGTGAAGTCTTGTGAGGAACGAGGCAGCTTTCTCGGTAATTCACTTCTCTTATGTCCTAAAAATTTTTCACTGTTTTTACTGATATTATTATTATTATTATTATTATTATTATTATTATTATTATTATTATTATTATTATTATTATTAACCCTATTCATAAGGAACAAACCCACAGGGGCCAGTGACTTGCAATTCAAGCTTCCAAAGAATATTATTATTATATTATAATATTCATTAGAGTAACCCCATTCATAAGGAACAATCCCACGGGGGCCATTAACGTGAAATTCAAGCTTCCAAAGAATATTATTATTATATTATAATATTCATTAGAGTAACCCCATTCATAAGGAACAAGGCCACAGGGGCCATTAACGTGAAATTCAAGCTTCCAAAGAATACGGTGCACATTTGAAAGAAGTAACGGAAGGTAATAGGAAACACAGAAAGAAGTCACCAGTAATCAGGTTTTTAATTAGTGCGGTGTCGCCGGTTTATGTTTCCTGCTAAAAGAACAGTTGTTTGTTTTGGAAAACGCAACAGTTTTGTAAAATCAAACAGCGAATGAAACTTTCTAATCGTACCGAGAAGTTTGTCATTAATTGAGCTGGGAGAAGGAGAGTTTCCTCCGCCTTTGTTTCGTCTCAAAAAAAAAAAAAATTGGAGAACATCTACGCTGAAACGCACACGGAAGAGTATTATTTACACGAGTGATAAGTAAGTAAAGACTTTTAATTAAGTGCAAGAATAAGCAATTCAAACAGGGGCCGGGGGTTGGGACTGAATGGATAGCGAAATTGGATGTGACGGTGAAAACCGAATCTCTCTCTCTCTCTCTCTCTCTCTCTCTCTCTCTCTCTCTCTCTCTCTCTCTCTCAGTTCGGGACAATAGTAGCGCCGATCAATCGGCTTTCCTGCACGAACTGGCTTGTTGTCTGTCGAAATGTCCAACATTTCAAAATGACTGTCGTTGGCAACAGAACTCTCTCGTTGAACGGACGATTTCGTCGTGGTTTGAGCTCCGCTCTTGTGGCATAGGACGGTGGGTGATTCTTTTGTCTCTCTCTCTCTCTCTCTCTCTCTCTCTCTCTCTCTCTTCTTCAATAAATGAAAAACCTAAAGGAAGGATGACCTGATTCTCAATTGAAAAGAAATTCTCTGGTGTTTTTTCTTCCATTAATTTTTCCATTTTCCTCCAAGTCCTCCTCCTCCTCCTCCTCCTCCTCCTCCTCCTCCTCCTCCTCCTCCTCCATCCATCCCTCATCATCATCATCCGTGTCTTCTTATTCTTCCCCATGTCTTTGTCTCTCCTAACTCCCCTTCCTCGGAAACAGGGACGATGAGGTTGGACGACACATTGAATTATAGATATTTTCAGCTCCCAGTTACAAAGTCTTTCTTCTCTTCTTCTTCTTCTTCTTCTTCTTCTTCTTCTTCTTCTTCTTCTTCTTCTTCAGATGCGACTTTACTCTTTCTCCCAGACGTTTCGAGTCCGCTGGGATAACAGTTTTATGCTTAGTTAAGTGAGATCAAAAGAGGGCGATTGAATCTTGGGGAGATTTGGTTTATTTTGGTGTGTGTTGTCCATATAATCAGACATAGAAGCGCCTTCGCTCATGAGATCTGAAGAAAAGATGGAGAATGATCAACTGCTGAATCGTGGATTAAAAATCTGTCAGAGTACTTCTAGAATTAGCTCTCCCATACACTTGCACAAGAGGTTCAGTCTCCCTCTGTTCTTGGATGTTGATGGCCATCTTTTCCAGTACTTCTTTTACCAAATATGACCATCCATCTGTGTTTTTTATTTTTGTTTTATCTTTCGAGGAGTTGACCTCTGGTGGCGGTTCCTTCTTGGTACAGGCATTAATTTTTGGGGGATGAGGCTGCTAGGCCATTGCCCCAGCCCGATAAGATGTCGTCTAGGATTCTTTTGCAGTGATGTGCTCACTTGCTGACACAACTCTGTTCAACATTTTTACCTACACGAAAAGTTGATAATCATTGGTCAAATAAATCTTTTAAACTTTCCTTTCCTTTCGCTGTGCGTCCAAGGAGATTCTGATTGGTCCTGTACTAGGGTAAATTGGTCAATGATTGAACTTTTACTTTGATGGGAAACCGTTTTCTGTCTATCTTGTGAGGAACGAGGCAGCTTTCAGGTAATTCACTTCTCTTATGTCCTAAAATTTTTCACTGTTTTTACTGATATTATTATTATTATTATCATTATTATTATTATTATTATTATTATTATTATTATTATTATTATTATTATGGATTAACCCTATTCATAAGGAACAAACCTTTAACGTTTTCAAGCTTCTCCAAGAATATTATTATTATTATTATAATATTCATTAGAGTAACCCATTCATATCAAGGCCACAGGGGCCATTAACGTGAAATTCAAGCTTCCAAAGAATATTATTATTATATTATAATATTCATTAGAGTAACCCCATTCATAAGGAACAAGGCCACGGGGGCCATTAACGTCTTCAAGCTTCCAAAGAATACTGCACATTTGAAAGAAGTGACGGAAGGTAATAGGAAACACAGAAAGAAGTCACCAGTAATCAGGTTTTAATTAGTGCGATGTCTTTATGTTTCCTGCTAAAAGAACAGTTGTTTGTTTTGGAAAACGCAACAGTTTTCAAAATCAAACAGCTGAAACTTTCTAATCGTACCGAGAAGTTTGTCATCAGAGCTGGGAGAACCTGGAAAAAAAAAAAAATTGAGAACATCTACGCTGAAAACAGTAAAGTCAGGTGATATAAAAAGACTTTTAATTAAGTGCAAAATAAAAATAAAAAATTGGTCGTCATTCTCTCTCTCTCTCTCTCTCTCTCTCTCTCTCTCTCTCAGTTCGGGACAAGATCTCAATCGGCTTTCCTGCAAACAGGCTTGTTGTCAACATTTCAAAATGACTGTCGTTGGCAACAGAACTCTCTCGTTGAACGGACGAAGCTCCGAATCGGGGTGATTCTTTGTCTCTCTTTCTCCTCTCGTTTCTTGGTGTTGTGGTTTGATTTTTATGAGATCTGTGGAAATCTTGGTGTCAAAAGTCTAATTAGAGCTGTGGAAGGGCAAAGTAAGTATGCATCTTAGTATTCCAATCATGCTGTCAGATTTCAGGAGAACCTGGGGATGAAAAACAGTAAATCAGGAATAAAAAAGAAAATAAAAAAATAAAAGGTCGTCATTGTACAAGATCTTGCAAGCAGCCTCAGTCTTCAAAGGAGCTAAAGAATCGTCTTCTTTTCCTACGTTTCTTATTGAAGTCTCTCTCTCTCTCTCTCTCTCTCTCTCTCTCTCTCTCTCTCTCTCTCTCTCTCTCTATCTTAAAAGTAAATTTCAAGGATGTTGCAGGAGGAAGCTTTTGAAGCCTCGCTCATTCAAGTTTCTCATTTGTGTTTAAGGTGTTTTGGTGGAGAGAGAGAAAGAGAGAAGAGAGAGAGAGAGAGAGTTGCTCCTCTTTTTCTCTCCCCTTTCTTACTTCGTTCTGTTAAACTTCGCCCGGCCGTTTTTAGTTCCCAGCGGATGTAAATAAGAATTATTTTAAGTTTTGGGAGGAGGGCTCTCTGCTGTGGCTCGCGTCTCATCGTGAATTTCGTGTCTCTTCTTCACAATGTTGATGGGTTCATTCGTAGGACCTTATTTCTTTCTTTCTTTTTTCTTTCTTTCTTTCTTTCTTTCTTTCTTTCTTTCTTTCTTTCTTTCTTCTTCTTCTTCTTCTTTCTTCTTCTTCTTCTTCTTCTTAATGTTGATGGGTTCTTTCATACGACCTTCTTTCTCTCTTTCTTCTTCTTCTTCTTCTTCGTAATGTTGATGGGTTCATTCATAGGACCTCCCTTCCTTCCTTCCTTCCTTCCTTCCTTCTTCTTCTTCTTCTTCTTCTTCTTCTTCTTCTTCTTCTTCTTCTTCTTCTTCTTCTTCTTCATGTTGTTGGGTTCATTCATAGGACCTTTCTATCTTCTTCTTCTTCTTCTTCTACTTCTTTTTCTTCTTCTTCTTCTTCTTCTTCTTCTTCTTCTTCTTTTCTTCTTCATTGAAATAGATGTAATTTATCTCCCAGGGCCATGGTCGTTGAGATAACAAGTATTCCTGTGTCAGGTATTGCTTCCTAGAAACCGTCTAAGTATGAAAACATACCGTTTGTTATTGTTGTTTGTGTCAGTATTCCTCACATGTTGTTTTATTTGATTCCAATAGGCTGTCACTGAAAATTAAAATGCGACAGTGAGTTGATTTGACTCCAGAATTACCACCGTGACGTACAAATTTTCACTGCAGTTGAATTGTTGCATACCTGTGATGATTGTCAGATTTAAGACAGGCGCCAGTTTTCCCGATGCGAACAATTCTTCGTAAATTCTATAAACGTTTGCATCTTATGTGATTACCATTTTATGCTAACTCACGGAATTCTGATCCAAAACTAATTGAATGTAAAAGTTTTATTGAAATGCTTGTCCTTGTATCTGACAGAAATTGCGAAGGGAATTGTGTAAAAGAATCAAAACACATATCCTAAGTGGTCATTGTATCCCAAACCTTTTGATTTCTTCCTGCTACCTTGTATCCCCCAAGGCTCAACATTCCCAATTTTCACAAGTCGCCATGTACCACTGCCATTCTGAAACGTTTCATGTTTCATGTTTCGTTCTCAGTCGTTTTGGATGCTCCCTGTCCTTGTATAAAGCCTGACTTTTCACCAGAACGTAACCTCAGACCAACACCATTATTTCTTTTACATTAACAAGTCACCCACTGCCACCACTTGCTGTAGTCAACAATTTTCCAGAGTATGGATTTTTCCGTTTACGTTTTTAACAGTTCACTGAGGATCTGGCGTAATTCTGTAAACTCTTGGCATTTAAATCCATAAGTATTGTTTGGTAGGGAAACTCACTGACAGAATTTTATACGTACCTCTTGTGTAGAATGTATAAGAAAAACAATTAAGCTGACTTTTCTGTATGAGACTAACAACGCCTGCCTGTATTAATAGTCATTATCTGCTACTGAAATGTTAATTGTACTTTTATCGAGATTTATGATTTAACCGCACTTTTTGAAAAAAAATTAATTTAATTGATTTTTTGTGTCAGAGTTTGGATAAATAGATTGCCTTACAGAAGTCGCCATCTTTAAAAAAAAATTATTGTAATTGTATTTTTTGTGTCAGAGTTTGGATACAATAGATTACCCTGCAGAAATCACCATCTTTGAAAAAAAAAATTATTGTAATTTTATTTTTTGTGTCAGATTTTGGATACAATAGATTACCATACAGAAATCACCATCTTTTAAAAAGATTAATGTTATTGTATTTTTTGTGTCAGAGTTTGGATAAATAGATTACCTTACAGAAATCACTATCATTAAAAAAAATCGTAATTGTATTTTTTTGTGTCAGAGTTTGGATAAATAGATTACCTTACAGAAATCACCATCCAAGCAAAACAAAGATCAAATCACAGTGGAACGAAGCTTGATTAACGAACGAGATGAAAATTGGGGAAGATGAAAACTGAATATCGTTACACTTTTGACTTTAACATTAATTAGGATTGATGGACAGATTTTATACGCGAACCGAACGGGAATACTTACGGCACAGCATATCTCGGGAATCTGTAGCAGTAAAGTTCTGTGATATTTCAATTAAATCGTCGCACTTTTGATGGTGAGAGATCATATTCTATTTACTTTTGACGCAGGTGAACTGACACTTAATGAATAGATAATCCTCGCCTCGCATAAAGTTATTCAGTTTCGAAAAACGTATACAGCTTTACTGCCTAGATTACAGATCACGTAATCTGTGATGCTTTTTTTTTTATTTCAAGATGATGTTAAAGAGGATAGGGACCGGGGAACGAAAGCTGAGTAAAATTGAATAATGGAAAATAGATTACGTTCTATTTTAACGTGTTGATCTATTTTTCACCTCTCCTGAAATGGAACTGTGAGCACGGGATGATTTAGAGGATTAAGTGAAAGTTGGAAGGTAATGATATAGATCTGATTTTGCAGAGTTGTAATGCAGATGTAGGAAATGAATAATATTAGTTATTTGGGACTAGTTTAGATATTACCTCAGTAATGTGTTCATAAACATAGTTAACATGTGTAGTGGTATCACTTACTGTGAAATTAAACAACTGAAACGAACTAAGATAAACTATGTCATTCTGTAGCTGAAATAAAACCAATGCTTACTTTTAGGTAAAATCGCCAGAACTGTGTACCACTGTTAAATCTTAAAACGACCAAAATAACTGTAGATATTTTAGTGCACTGACGCATAAAATTCTCTCTCTCTCTCTCTCTCTCTCTCTCTCTCTCTCTCTCTCTCTCTCTCTCTCTCTCTCTCTCTCTCAAACCCTGGTAGTGTAATAGAATCTCATCCTGATCTCCAATGTGGCGAAAATACCGCCACCAAGGGGTTGTACAAGCCCCAGGAATTCTGATTCAGCAAGGGGATATAAGGACCAATGTTTTTCTTTTCAAAATAAGTCAGTAAAAACCACATTTTTGTGTCTGTAAAGCTGTATAAGGATTTCACAGCATCAATAGACCAGTCAAATAAGGGATTAAAATGGTACGGGTGAAGTGACACCCCCTTACAGAAATAAGTTTTGGGAATTGACGGAATGAGGTTTGGGACCTACCACCTCAGAGAGTGGACCGTGAGTCTAGGCATGCATGTGTGGTGTCTAGACAGTCAGTAGATGGTCAGGTAGGTAGCTGCTGTAAATGTGATGGACGGATGGAGAATAAACGTACAAATGGGAAACATGAAAATCGTGTAAAAATAAAAACAGAAAAAATGTGATAAGGCATGGGTGTATGGCCACAGGTAACATATTGAGTTGAACGCAGTAGCTTGCAAATGTTGATATAAATCTCTTTTTGAGGATTTAACCGGTTTTGTGTAAGTCTAATAATTATACTCTTCAGGAAATCCAATCTTTAACTCCAGTCATAAAATTCGATCTTGACTGGTTTTGATGGTGGGGCTCAGTCTTATGTCATCCATACATGATTAGTTATCAAATGTTAATTAGCTTGATCTCTCTCTCTGTACTTTTTAGTGCACTTTATTCTCTCTCTCTCTCTCTCTCTCTCTCTCTCTCTCTTCAACCGGTAAACATTTTCTGTTTTGTTGTATCCGTACAAATATTATTCATCAGGATTAATAAGAGTGTCTATTAATCCTGATTATCCATTACCTTCCAAGGCTCTCAAAATGAATAATACTTCTTCAAGAGGCAGTGTTGTAGCTCCAAGTTATTAAGTTTGCGCGTTTTTCTTTATTAAAATACCTGAAACGAGATTTTGGGCTTCTGACGGCTCAGAATACTTTACATTGCAAAGCATATAAACTACTGACGAGCGTCTGGAAATCACTTTTTTTCCTAGTAATAAATTTCGTATAAGGATTTGTACAGGTAAATTTCGTTGAGCACTTTATAATGACTTAAAATAATCGGCTGGTCCGCTGGTATTGTGGTTAGCGTCGTGGGATGCCACTCAGATGCCGCGGGTTCGCGTCTCCCCGGGGACGATGAAAAATCACTGGCTCTGTATCATGATCAGTTACTGCTGCAGTGTCTGGTCTGCGGTGGGAGGTTGAAACCAGCATTCTTTGGAAGCTCTAATTTCAAGTCAATGGCCCCTTTATTGTGCTTGTTCCATGTGAATAGGTTTCATCTACTGAAATAATAATAATACCTTTTAAAGCAAAGTAAAGATCTCTTTGGATGTGATGTTGTACTAACATGTTTGGGAATGATCCGTCAGACAAAAAATCAATTTCTACAGCAATATTTTGATGTTTCAAGTGGAGTTGGGGACGTGATTGCTTCGGGGTCTCCGGTTCAAATCAAATATTGCAGCTTGTCAACGACGGTAGGGGAAACTGAAGATTCGTGGAGAGGTGTGTATTTTGCCGTGTCGAATTATTGCTGTTTTTATATTCCATTACAGAAAAAAATCCATTTTTGCTCTTTATAGGGAAGGTTTAGTAGTTAATTAGGTAGGGTGTGGACAGATGAGTGGCAACATCACTGTCAAATCAAGGTAGGATGTGGACAGGTGACTGGCAACGTTACTGTCTAATCAAGGTAGGATGTGGACAGGTGACTGGCAACGTTACTGTCTGATCAAGGTAGGATGTGTATAGGCGAGTGGCAACGTTACTGTCTAATCAAGGTAGGATGTGGACAGGTGAGTGGCAGCATTACTGTCTAATCAAAGTAGGATGTGGACTGGTGACTGGCAACGTTACTGTCTAATCAAAGTAGGATGTGTATAGGTGACTGGCAACGTTACTGTCTAATCAAGGTAGGATGTGGACAGGTGACTGGCAACGTTACAATCAGTAGGATGTGGACAGGTGACTGACAACGTTACTGAATCAAGGTAGGATGTGGACAGGTGACTGACAACGTTACTGTCTAATCAAGGTAGGATGTGGACAGGTGACTGACAACGTTACTGTCTAATCAAGGTAGGATGTGGACAGGTGACTGACAACGTTACTGTCTAATCAAGGTAGGATGTGGACAGGTGACTGGCAGCATTACTGTCTAATCAGAGTTTCTTGTGGGGGACGAAGGTGGAAAGAAAAATAGACCGGATTTGGGAAGTTTTTGGTTTCTGTGTCAGTATTTTGCAATGATTCCTTAGTTTAATGGTTAAACTGTATTTCTGTGTACCGTTAGTTTATTTAGTATATTTGTGATGCTGTCCAGTAGTTCGCCATTCTATAAAAAAAATTTTTGTGTTAAATCACCTTTATCATGCCATTATTCAGATACCTTCTTTTAGCGATTTACCCGAAACGCTTGAATGCATTTATCATAACTCATAATGCATATGTACAAGGTCGGTTATTTCAGTGACTCTCGAGAAGAGGACTATTATCTCATTGATTGGGGCTCTCTTATTTCCCAAGGTAGAAGTTTTGACGTTTCTTTCTCTCTTGAGATAGTTTTTTTTTTTTTTTTTGATGGAAAAGGTACATTCTGCAGTACTTCTCCTCTTAAGATAGTTTGGTTTGGTGGAAAATGTACATTCTAGAGTTCTTTCTCTCTTCTTAAGATAGTTTGTTTTGTTGGAAAATGTACATTCTAGAGTGCTTTCTCTCTTCTTAAGATAGTTTGTTTTGGTGGAAAATGTACATTCTAGAGTGCTTTCTCTCTTCTTAAGATAGTTTGTTTTGGTGGAAAATGTACATTCTAGAGTGCTTTTTCTCTCAAGATAGTTTGTTTTGATGGAAATTGTACATTCTAGAGTGCTTTCTCTCTTCTTAGGAATAGTTTGTTTTGTTGGAAAAGGTACATTGTACAGTACTTTATCTCTTCTTAAGAGAGTTTGCTTTGATAGTTTGTTTTGTTGGAAAGAGAGTTTGTTTTGTTGGAAATGGTGCATTCTACGGTACTTTATCTCTTCTTAAGATAATTTGTTTTGATGGAAAAGTATCAGTGGTATCAGTGGTATTAATCCACTCATTTGATCGAATCTCTTTAACTGCTTATATTCTTAATTTTGAATTCAATTTCGTGCATTTGAACGTTGTTGAAAATCTTCCATTACACCCAACGGGAGGTATATAAGGATCTTAATAAGACTTGATATTATATTGAGGCAGAAAAAATAAAGAGAGAGTTTAATAACACTTTTATACGCGACATAAACTCGAGTCTTTATTATTAAGCAAAGCAGAACTCATTATTTGAGGCTTAAAAGATACCGGGCAATAAGAGGTAAGTGCGTCGCCCCGCGGAAATATAGAACTTTCGTAAGGAGTCTCAGTATCCAGGGTAAATTATGCTGGTCTGGTTAATACATGGAGTTTCGAGCCAGCTGAGAAAACTTTATCGCAGACGCAGTTCTGATGTGGAGCTATCTTCCTGCTGAATCTTTTCAGTATTGTTTAATAGATACTGTTATGTATGTGTATATATATACACATACATACATACAGACATGCACACGTATGTATAAACAAACAAACGTGATAAGTGTCAGCTGGGCTCCTTTAGTGCCAGAAGAATTTTGAAGACCCAGACCTAGGTTAATGAGAAATATGAGAAGGATGGCTGGATACGGGTGGAGATTCATGAAAGATAATGCACAGGAAAAAAACATATATATATATTATATATATACATTTACATATATGTATATATGTTATATATGTATATATAAATATATATTTATAAATATGTTTGTGTGTATGTGAATGAATTTACATACACATGTCTGGGTACGTGCGTGTACGAAACAGGTATCAGTTATACCCCGGAAGAACTGAACCTGTATCAGCGAGCAGTTACTGCTGTTTTATGGGCGAAAATTTAAATCGGGTTGCCAACTGGTTCCTGGAAACTCTTCCGGGGCAGGTTTTCATTGCAGCTCGATTTTCCTTTGGTGGTTCTCCCCTGGGCTCCGTCGGTCCATCGCATGGTACAATTTTTAATTTCTCTCTCTCTCTCTCTCTCTCTCTCTCTCTCTCTCTCTCTCTCTCTCTCTCTCTCTCTCTCTCTCTCTCTCGTGTTCTCCATTTCGCTCTGTGTCATTTTGCGTTTTTTAATTTTTTTTTATTTTAATTTTTTTTTTACCTCCGGAAGTGGGACGTCAGTTTTAGTACAGTAGTTTTCCGTACGACAGATATTTTCTTTAGTCTTGTTTTTCTCGTAAAAACAATAAAAAAAACTATATGAAAACAATAGTGGCACTTAGTTCAGTATTAAGTAAGTTTAAAAATTAAAATTAAATCCCCATCTTCCAGTTCTTACCTTGTTATAGTGCCTGCTTTTTGTTTTTAGGCCTGTGTTCGATTAGAAGCAATAAAGAACAAATACTAGGCCTAAGCTCTTTGGACGCGATCTGTATTGCTTTATGAAAGATATAGATTGGGGAATGTGGAAAACGGAAGGTGGGAGGAAGTGCCAAAGTTAGTATTAGATGAAAGGAAACATTTCTCAAGTGGTTCTGAATATTTTTTTTTTATAAATAGTTAACATAATAGTTTAAACATCCGGTAGTGATTAATGATTATTTATTAGCTTACATGTATAACAATTACACAAAATTAGTAATTTTCTCATAAATATTCCTAACACTTTAGAGCGATAATTATTAAGGAATATGAGTTTACGTTCAAATAATGTTGATCGAAATAACTCTTTGTAGTAACCTCTCTCTCTCTCTCTCTCTCTCTCTCTCTCTCTCTCTCTCTCTCTCTCTCTCTCTCTCTCTAACAATTACACAAAATTAATAATATTTTCATAAACATTCCTAACACTTTAGAGCGATAATTACTAAGAAATATGAGCTCACGTTCAAATAACAATGATCGAAATCTCTCTCTCTCTCTCTCTCTCTCTCTCTCTCTCTCTCTCTCTCTCTCTCTCTCTCTCTCTCTCTTTTAATCTCGGTTGTTATGACCAAATGAAAAAGATCATTATGACTAGACCACTCTGATAGACAGTCAGGTATGGTTTTTGTACAGGTCACTTTTTCCTGACCTGAAACAGCGATCACTGCAACCTGACTCTGCAACAGATTAATTAGTACTTGTGGAGTACTCAATAATCCGCGACGGGCAGGATTTTTATACCTTCCGCGTCGTCGTGTTAAGTGACTGTGAAGTCGCATGATCTCGGAAAGTCAGTGTCACGAATTATTCCCAGACATCTTTGTTTTCGTACACGTAGGTAGTTGCCATTATTTTCAGACATCTTTGTTTTCATACACGTAGGAGTTGCCATTGTTGCGTTCAATAAAAGACATCTCTGAAACATCTCGCTAACGAGAGGTAATTCTGACGTCAGCTCGCCAGAGAGGTGGTGCCAGTTTTACTCGTGAAAGAGACTGTTTTCTATTGACGGGGAAAATAAATTGATTTTTAATCATTCACGTATAGATGATGTTTATTTTCGGTGGTCGTTAAAATATTAATTTATGTTTATGAATGGATTTCGTGGAAGGGACTTAACAGATTGGAATTTAGTTCTGGGGAAACTTGAAGTCATTATGTTAACTTACAACATAAACCCCCCTTGAAGGAAAACATTTTTATATTATCCACTAACAACTGTATTGCCTTCTGAAGGCTAACAATTAGATAAAAAAAAGAAACCTCGTTTACATCTCTCTATGACAGAGTTCGCTGTTATCTAATCCTTTAAACAAATGTGGTGTATGGTAAGACTGATACCTGTCATTTGTCAGATTGTGATAAAGTTCTCCCATGTTGCCACACACTAAAGGAGATGTTATGAAAAAGGGCTCTGCCAAAGCTGTACGTTGTTGAAATTAATCCTTTTTCAAGTGACAAAGGAGAGGATTAAAGTACCATGATCCTTTTTTGAGAGAGAGAGAGAGAGAGAGAGAGAGAGAGAGAGAGAGAGAGAGAGAGAGAGAGAGGTGGTGGGGAATCATTTCTTTTTAAGTGACAAAAGAGGGAATTAAAGTACCATGATCCTTTTTGAGAGAGAGAGAGAGAGAGAGAGAGAGAGAGAGAGAGAGAGAGAGAGAGAGAGAGAGAGAGAGAGAGGAAATCAATTCATTTTCAAGTGTTAAAGTACCATGGTCGTTCTTTGAGAGAGAGAGAGAGAGAGAGAGAAATCAATTTTTTTCAGAGAGACAGGAGAAGATTAAAGTACCATGATCCTATTTTTAGAGACAGGAGAAGATTAGAGTACCATGATCCTATTTTTAGAGAGAGAGAGAGAGAGAGAGAGAGAGAGAGAGAGAAAAGGAAAGAAAGATCTCGACCACGCTCAGATGCGCCAGTTCGCTTTATCCATTATTTCGATATAGGAACAGAAACCCCCCGAATCATTTTTAGAAATGGCAAGCGCCCGTTCCTCAGAATGCTTGACTGACAGCCAATTTATTTTTTGTAGCAACTGCTGATTTTGTTTTCGTAATCATTTCCAGACGGCTGGTTAACGCTGCGAGGAGAAACTGTATTATTGAGCGGTTAAAATTGCAGGGATTTTTATCAATGAATGATATGAGATTCTCTCTTCCTAGGTGGAGAGAACTGTAATTTTAAACATCGCAACTTTGGTGTTGGAGGAATTTATACACACACACACAAACACATACTCACACACATACACAAGCGCATATATATATATATATATATATATATATATATATATATATATATATATATATATATATATATATAGATAGATAGATAGATAGATAGATAGATAGATAGATAGATAGATAGATAGATAGATAGATATATTAGAAATAATCAGCACAGTTACGTGTGGAACAGATATAAATTTCTGACTCACATCAGGATCGACCCTGGTTGGCAGCGGTCTCGTCTTTCAATTGAAAGCCCTGGGTTCGATCCTGATGTAAGTCAGAAATTTTATATATATATATATATATATATATATATATATATATATATATATATATATATATAGATAGATAGATAGATAGATAGATAGATAGATAGATAGATAGATAATGGTTCCCTTTCGCAGTTTTGAGTGTGGTCGTAATTGGATGGTTTATTTATGCTTTTTATTTTTACTGATTTTATTCTTTAAGATCTACCGCCTTTAAAGATTAGAAAGCACAGTAAGTAGAAAATACAAGTCACATTCACTATTCGCTCTTTTCTGATAAGAAGGAAAGAATATCTGTCATGAGATTCGAGCAAGGGACTGAAGCTTAATTTCAATTTAAATTTTTATTGCATAGCCGATCTCGTACCATGCATCCTCACGCGGACTGTTGAGCCACCTCTCCTCCGTGGATGTTGATTGCCAAAAAAAAAAAAGGTAGAAGCTTTAGAGACGAAGTGGTGATGTAATTTAAGTGACATCAGACAAATTAACAATACGGAGAATTGAAGATAAGTGGAAGGGAACGTAAAAGATTTAGCATGGATGAAAGGACGGACTGGTGTTTGTAAATGGTCTGATCTTGTGGAAAGAATGGAGGTTAATGCTTTTTAGATGAAAAAGATGAATAATTAGAGGGGTGTAGGAGAGAGAGGCTTACAAAAGGCTGGATAGGTGGTGTGAAAAGGTATTTGAAAGATTAGGCCTCAACATTTAGGAAGGAAGAGAGAATGTGTGCACAGCAGGGAAAAATTTAATGCTGAAAATAAAAATACAGTCACATACACTGCTTAATTGTCACTTAATAGCATGTGACAATATATTCAGTTAAGACCACTTGAAAAATGAAAGAAAGGCGTATCTAACGCTTTCGTGTTATTTCCAGTACATTTACGAGGTACGAGGCACTGCACATGCATGTGTGTATATGTGTACGTATTGTGTGTATATGTGTAATTATTCTAAATATTTTGAGATCATTGATGCTGTTTGTTTGTATGTATGTACGTGTATTCAATTTCAGAGTATCAGGAGAGAGAGAGAGAGAGAGAGAGAGAGAGAGAGAGAGAGAGAGAGAGAGAGAGAGAGAGAGAGAGAGAGAGAGATTATTCTAAATATAATTGAAATCATTGATGGTGTTTGTCTGTATGTATGTGCGTATACATTCAATTTTAGAGTAGAAATTGATGGTGTTTGTTTACAGAGAGAGAGAGAGAGAGAGAGAGAGAGAGAGAGAGAGAGAGAGAGAGAGAGAGAGAGAGAGAGAGAGAGATTATTCTAAATATAATTGAAATCATTGATGGTGTTTGTTTACGTGTATGTGCCGATATATTCAGGAGAGAGAGAGAGAGAGAGAGAGAGAGAGAGAGAGAGAGAGAGAGAGAGAGAGAGAGATGATTCTAAATGTGTATTTAAGAATCGTTGATGCCGTTAACAACTTACATAAAGGCATTCTAGCCAGGATATTTTGGGCTCTCTTTTTGAATGTCAGCATCATCAAGTAGACACGGAAGATTGCTCGTGTTATCGCCCGGAATGAGATCGAATTTCGGAGAAAAAGAAGATGGAACTTCCTTTAACTTTATGGAATTCGTGAATATCGTATTGCTCAGAGACTTCAACGAGTGACTTTTAGTCGTCTTCTGAGAATACACTTAACTTTTTGTAGTTAGATATTTGGTGTTTCTTTTTTGGAGTTTATGTACTAGAATTATGAATTCTGATTGAGTTGCTTATATAAGATCTGAGATTCAATGTTTTATGCTATAGATTGTTTCATCAATTGGCCGTTTGTCCTAAGAGACAGAGTGGCTACAAAAGGAAAAGTAGACAAAGTTAAACGTAGAAAACAGTGAAAAGCCTCTATTGGAAAGCTTCCATACCCAAACTAGTCCATACACTTCTCAGGGCAATCCAAGTTGTCTGGCAGTCGCCCTTACATACACTCCACCACTCACCTCTGTTGTGCTTGCATACACTGGATAATAGGCTCTTGTATTCTCACACTCTTGTCACTACTCATCACTCTGGGCTTTCTGGGTCTTCCATTCTCTCTGCATGACCAAACCACCGTCAGACACTCCAGCCCATATTTTCATAATTGCACATTTTTAATTCTCACCTTTTGATTCGTGCGTGTCTCTTGTATACTCTACAAATAATTCATCACAAAAGCTATACCATTTTTTTTTACTTGCATTCAACAGCCGTAGTTAACTTCCAGTTTGTGTACTTAGTGGGCGTTCTTTTATTCAACAAATTCTTTACCTCACCTCATCTCTAATTATTTTTTTACCTTCTCTTGTATTCTACCATCCTCCGTGGCATTTTCCTCCATATGCCACACTAATCAACCAATTGTTTTGGCGGTAGAACGATTCAAATTAATCAGTAAAATAAACGCATTTGTAGAGACAAAACATCTGTGGAAAGTATAACTCACTCAGGTAGCAGGGAAGGTTTCGCCTAATATTATAATGCATCATCCCTGATATAACATGTATTGTCTCAACCGGGGTTCAAGGAGACAGTTGAATGAGTTCTATGGTGCATGAAGTGATATTGATAATAACTGCGAAGGCAATAGTAGTTGTTCATAATAGTTGTTCACGTCTTCGAAGCGTGAAAACATAAAGTTATTGATACTTGCGCGATTGCAGTGGTAATGTTGATAATTACAGTTTCATTAGGGTGATAACGGAAGGTTTGATGGCAGTGCCAGTGACAGCGAAAGTCGTGGGATGAGAGAAATGACAGTTAATAACATTGAAAGTGTTCGTAGTGAAGAATTTCTCATTCTTTTGTAAAGAGGCGCCTTCCGGTATCCATTTTATCTACGGAAGGTAAAGTTACGTCTTTTTTCTAGTGTACGGTAAATTCGTATTTATTTCTATTTTAAGTTTTTCAGTTGCAGTATTCAGAATAATGATTAGTTTTTTTTTTTTTTAAAGTGACATTATGTACTGAGTAACATTAGGTAAGATCTCTCATTTTCTCTCCATATATGTGTATGTCTTGTTCCACACACACACACACACACACACATATATATATATATATATATATGAATATATATATATATATATATATATATATATATATATATATATATATATATATATACATATATATATATATATTATTACATATATATATATATATATATATATATATATATATATATATATATATATATATATATATATATATATATATATATATATATATTCCTTCCATACATGTATACAGGGGGCGCATTAGCGGCCATTCGTAAGCGGGATTTCCCGCACGGTTCAGCGCCTTCGCCCCAGAATGTGTTCAGGAGGAATTGGCTGGCGGTCTGGTTTCCTCAACAACCCACTGATTGGTCAAATTCGAGCTCATTGCATCTGATTGGCTGGATTCAGACTCAGTTTTGGCGATGAGACGAGAACCCATTTTTGTGATGCGTTGCCGAATCACAAGAAACATATTTTGGGACGTGATTTCGGGTTTGGTTTTCGCAGGGTTTTTCTCCGTCTCGCTTTGTGTGTGTGTGTGTGTGTGTGTGTGTGTGTGTGTGTGTGTGTGTTTGAGCCTTCTTATTCTGAATATGCTAACTTTGTTTCAGATTTATGCGTTTTTTTATTCTTGTATTTGTATGGTTTTCATACATAATTTTAGCGAACTGTTGATGGCAAGGTTTTGATTATTATTATTATTATTATTATTATTATTATTATTATTATTATTATTATTATTGTTGTTGTTGTTGGTAACGCAAACCCAGGACGCCCCCCAAGTCCCACCCACACCCCATGACACATAATGACGCGTCAGACGGTCAGCTGACGCGTTTTTGCTGTTTGTGCGCAGTGACGTCACCCGCGCCAGACGCTCATCATCTCTCTCTCTCTCTCTCTCTCTCTCTCTCTCTCTCTCTCCCCCCTTAGACCAGGAGGAAGAGGAGGAGGAGGAGGAGGCAGAAGAAGCGACGGCGGCAGATCATCTCCACATGCAAATCTCGGGGGATTAATTAGCACTCGTGTTTAATCGAGACCTCAGGTGAGCCTTCGCGCCTCGGAGGGCGGCGGGAACTTGCCCCTGCCCTCCTCATTACCCCCGAAAGTGGCCTCGAATGCCATTAGGTGTGGTCGTAATCGCGATATTATAAACCTCGTTTCCATTACCGACCCGGATAATGATTGCACATTCCACGAAAAAAAAAAAAAAAAAAGGAACTCCGACAGCCAGAGCGCTAATGGGTTCGTCGTTGTAATAGTGATTACGGCTGTTATTTGCCCCGGAGTTTCTTTCACCAGTGGGGACGATGCATTGAGCAGAAAAGTGCCAGGAACTGACGAATCGGGAATTGGAACTGGTGAAAGGGTATACAGCCGAGTTGTCGAGAAAAAGGTCGCCGAAGGTTTTTCTTTCCTTGTTTAGAATCTTGATGTTTACACTGAGGGGAAAAGTCAGCTGTGGAAAATAGACGTGGTGCGTCCCCATAATATTCTTGTGAAGTAAAATCTGTATTTTTGATTAGTTCTCTGCACTTAACGTTATCATTTTTGTAAAGAGTGCAAGCACTACAAAATATGTATATATACACATTATATATACATATATATACAACTACTTGTATACATATATATATATATATATATATATATATATATATATATATATATATATATATATATATATATAAATCGTTTAGGGAAAAACACACACACGTACACATATACACATGCATGTATATGCATATATATAGATACACACATGTATATATGTGTGCATGTATCTATATATATGCATATACATGTGTGCATGTGTGATTTGGTGGGTATGTGTATGTGTTTTTCCCCTAAGCGATTTTTATTGAAAGCAACTGCTTTCAATAAAAATCGTTTTTTCAATAAAAAAAAATTACAATTTTTTTTATAGGAATCTTCGTATCGTCGAAGTTTTTTCGATTCCCTTGCGTCCATTTCTGGGGAAAAATACGCAGGTTTCTTTCTTTTTTTCCTTTTATTATTATTATTTTTTTTTTTTATCGTGACAACCGTTTTGCACTTTCTGCCATTTTCAAGACCTTATCAACTTAACATTCTGGTTATATACCATTTTCGTGTTGTCGTCCCGATGGAAAAGTATATCACTAACAAGCAGATGTTATAAGTTTTGCCTTATATCAGTATATATCGGTAACTATTCATTTACGTAAGTATGAAAAAGGTTGTGTAGAGGAAAGTGTGTGGTATAGAATAAATGGTATGGAGAAGTTGTGTAAAAAAAAACGCATTTCATATTAAAGAACCCAAAAATGCCCTTTCAGCAGTGCTGTAAAACATTACTATAAGGAATCGTATAAACAACTGACGCTATTAGAAATGTATGTTAAGATTAGCTGGCCTTGTACCATCACGGGCTCTTCCTCATAGAGCAACCCTTAAAATTTCTTAGCTGTTGCTGTTATTGTTGTTTATGATTAAGTTGGCGTTATACCAGCACGAGATCTCGCTCATAGTGCATCCTGTAAGTCATTTATGATGTGAGAGTGAATGGTAAGGTTATGAATATGGAAATATTGACTGTTATCACTGAAATGAAAGGGTTAACAGACTACATTAAGTTTCTTGAAAACCTAAGGTTTTTATCGATCCTAAGAGACAAAGCAAAAAGGTAAAAATGTCTGCGGTGATATCGCGCCGCATTTCACTTACTCGGTTATTGAGCATTAGCATCGATCTTTAGGTGGAAGGAAACAGACATGAAATGATTTTTACTTTGTAGTTCTTCATTAATTCGTATTTTCTTTTACACATAGTTTTTAATTCCTCGGTTCTCCTTGGCCTTGTAAACTTCCTTTGTCTAAGTCAGACTTCTGTAACCCTCCCCCTCTCTCTCTCTCTCTCTCTCTCTCTCTCTCTCTCTCTCTCTCTCTCTCTCTCTCTCTCTGTCTCGTTTGTTTCCCTTCGGACGAAGTCTTGACCTTATTACCGAATCAAAGACAGTGACGTCACGGGTTCAACAGCCGAATTAAGTGTTGATGAAGGTCATTTGCTACTCATTTCCGCGTCTAATTGACGGCTTTAATTACCTCCTAGTACCCCTTCTACGGCCTTATGAAAGACAGGCAAACATCATCATCAATGGTGATGGGAAGGGCTGAATAGGGTCTTTGATATGAGAGAGATAGAGAGAGAGTGAGAGAGAGAAAGATTTTATGGGTTGAGAGACAGAGAGAGAGAGAGAGAGTTTATTGTTTGTAGGAGGGAGAGAGAGCTTTGTTTGGAGGAGAGAGAGAGAGAGAGGGGAGGGGAGAGAGAGAGAGAGAGAGAATTTTTATTGTTTGGAGGAGAGAAAGAGATTTTATTGTTTTGAGGAGAGAGTGAAAGAGAGAGATTTTATTGTTTGGTGAGAGAGAGAGAGAGAGAGAGAGAGAGAGAGAGTTTGAGAGAGAGAGAGAGAGAGAGAGAGAGAGAGAGAGAGAGAGAGAGAGAGAGAGATTTCATTGTTTGGAGGAGAGAGGCAGAGAGACACTTTATTGTTTCGAGGGGAGAGAGAGAGAGAGAGAGAGAGAGAGAGAGAGAGAGAGAGAGAGAGAGAGAGAGATTTATTTGGGAAGGGAGAACATAAAACCACAACGATGGAAAATGATGAGTAAAAAAAATCATATTGCTAGTGGTAGAGACAATTAAATATTCAGAAGTAACAGACAGGAAAAAGGTAAGAAATAAAAGAAATAACTCAATAGCTTGTAAATGAAGTAATGGAGGAGAAGAACGGGGGAATGAAAAATGACGTTGATTGAGAGGGAAGGAAACTAGTTTGAGTATAACGATAGAGGTTTGAGTATAAAGTTCCCACTACGAAATGTGATTTATTTTCAGGTTATATTATTATTACATTATAAAGCATATCTCAGACTAATTCAGGAATAATATAGAAATGAGTGGCTGAATACAATTCATATGTATTCAGGTAGTGGGGGAAAATTTAAGGAATATGAAAAGTATATTGGCTTGTAAACATCAATTCTAAACGTAGTTAAAGCTACGCCATTTGACTTATTGATGGTGACAAAAATTTGTACGAAAGGAAAGTAAAAAATGTGCCGAAGTTTCTTCGGCGCAAACGAGTTTTCTGTACAGCCGCTACAGCGTATAATCAATGCCATCGAAAGTAGATCTATCTTTCGGTGGTCTCGGTATAATGCTGTATGAGCCGCGGCCCATGATACTTTAACCACGGCCCGGTGGTGTCCTGGTCTATATCGTTGCCAGAAGCGTGATTATGGCTAGCTTTAACCTTAAATAAGAAAAAACTACTGAGGCTAGAGGGTTGCAATGTGGTATGTTTGATGATTGGAGGGTGGATGATCAATATACCAATTTACAGCCCTCTAGCCTCGGTAGTTTTTGAGATCTGAGGGCGGACAGAAAAGAGTATGGACGGACAGACAAAGCCGGCACAAAAGTTTTATTTTACAAAAACCAAAAATGAAAACTTTTAAAAGAAGTTCACGAATGATATATAATGGATAAATATATATTTAGTGAATAAAATATTCCACTAAAGATTCTTGGGAGGAAGAAAGAAAGGGAGAATAAGGGCTGCATTAAAAAGAGTTAGACATTTCAGAACGAAAATACAAAAGGAATGTAAAAAAGACCACCATATTTTGGCACATTGATTACATACATCCCTGAATCAGCATTTGACGATGAAATCGGGAGGGAAGAGAAAGAACGTAAGCGAGAGATTACAAAAAAAAACTAAAGAAAGAAAAGTTAGAGAAAACTAATGAAGAAACAAAGACAGTCAGAGATTGAACGGATTACGAAGGAAGGAAGTGAAGTGAAAGATAACAATAAAGATGATGAAGTTATTACGAGGAAATCCGGAGCGACAAAGAATGGCGACCGATGATTAAATTTATTATGTTAAGATGATTAAAGAAATGTGGAACGGGAAAGGGGGAACGCGTATGCGAGAACGGAGACTGCTATTTTTTTTTTTACGAAAACGAACAGTAGCAGGAGGAATGGGACGGGAATTTCCGACGAAAACGAACGGTAGCAGGAGGAATGAGACGGGAATTTCCGAAGAAAACGAACGGTAGCACGAGGAATGGAACGGGAATTTCCGATGAAAACAAACGATAGCAGGGACGGGAATTTCCGACAAATACAAACGGTACCAGAAGGAATGGGACGGAAATTTCCGACGAAAGCAAACGGTAGCAGAAGGAATGGGATGGGAATTTCCGACGTAGCAAATAGCAGCAGGAATGGGACGGGAATTTCCGACGAAAACAAACGGTAGCAGAAGGAATGGGACGGGAATTTCCGACGATAACAAACGGTAACAGAAGGGATGGAACGGGAATTTCGACGTAACAAGCGGTAGCAACAGGAATGGAACGGGAATTTCTGACAGAGGCAAACGGTAGCAGAAGGAATGAGACGGGAATTTCCGACTAAAACAAACGATAGTAGAAGGAATGGGACGGGAATTTCCGATGAAAACAAACGGTAGCAGAAGGAATGGGACGGAATTTCCACAGAAACAAACAGTAGCAGAAGGAATGGGACGGGAATTTCGACGTAACAAGCGGTAGAAGGAATGGGACGGGAATTTCCGACGAATACAAACAGTAGCAGAAGGAATGGGACGGGTATTTCCGACAAATACAGACGGTAGCAGAAGGAATGGGACGGGAATTTCCGACGAAAACAAACGGTAGCAGAAGGAATGGGACGGGAATTTCCGACGAAAACAAACGTAACAGAAGGGATGGAACAGAAGGATAACAAACGGTAACAGGGGAAAGGAATTTCAACAAACGTTCGCCAAACGTTCGCGTAAATAATGGGAAAAGACTCGGTCGAGTAATTGCAAAAATTGCCAGCGATCATACCAGATTGAAGGTTAAACAAACTCGACGGCTCAGTGTTGTGAATTGTTTGGGGTGGGGAGGGGAGGGCGGGGGCGGGGAAGGGATAGGTAATCAGAGCAATTGGCAATTTTCAAAACACTGACTTTTACTTGGAATTACTTGCTGAATTAGTACTCTGTGACAGCTTTCCTTAAAGTCGACGTGAAAATGCGAGGTGAAAAATTGTGGGAGGACGTTCTTGCCCCGAAGTGGGGATCAATTAGACGTCTAATGAAAGTAGATGTTTTATGTTTGGTGGGTTGTGTTCAAGTCTGCGAAATTAGTGCTGTCTGTCGGTTGAAAATAAGTTTGGTTCTAAAGAGAGAGAGAAATAAATTTTTTCCATCACCGTGAGTGAGAAATTGTATTTATAACATGGAGACAGAGAGAGAGAGAGAGAGAGAGAGAGAGAGAGAGAGAGAGAGAGAGAGAGAGAGAGATTGCTTCTATAACAGCAAGAGAGAGAGAGAGAGAGAGAGAGGGAGAGAGAGATTGCTTCTATAACAGCAAGAGAGAGAGAGAGAGAGAGAGAGAGATTGCTTCTATAACAGCAAGAGAGACAGAGAGAGATTGCTTCTATATCAGCAAGAGAGAGAGAGATTGTTTCTATAACAGCAAGAGAGAGAGAGAGAGAGAGAGAGAGAGATTGCTTCTATAACAGCAAGAGAGAGAGAGAGAGAGAGATTGCTTCTATAACAGCAAGAGAGACAGAGAGAGATTGCTTCTATATCAGCAAGAGAGAGAGAGAGAGAGATTGCTTCTATAACAGCAAGAGAGACAGAGAGAGATTGCTTCTATATCAGCAAGAGAGAGAGAGAGAGAGAGAGAGAGATTGCTTCTATATCAGCAAGAGAGAGAGAGAGAGATTGCTTCTATAACAGCAAGAGAGAGAGAGAGAGATTGAGAGAGAGAGAGAGATTGCTTCTATATCAGCAAGAGAGAGAGTGAGAGATTGCTTCTATAACAGCAAGAGAGAGAGAGAGAGAGAGAGAGAGAGAGATTGCTTCTATAACAGCAAGAGAGAGATTACTTCTATAACAGCAAGAGAGAGAGAGAGAGATTGCTTCTATATCAGCAAGAGAGAGAGAGAGAGAGAGAGAGGTTGCTTCCATAACAGCAAGAGAGGGAGAGAGAGAGAAAGATTGTTTCTAAAACAGCAAGAGAGAGAGAGAGAGAGAGAGAGAGAGAGAGAGAGAGAGAGAGAGAGAGAGAGAGAGAGAGAGAGAGAAAACTTCATCCCCTTCCCCTCTGTCGGTGAAGAAAATGAGAAAGGGAGAGAACAGATGATGAAAATATCGAGAGAGA
>NC_089767.1:38827008-38834508 GCF_040412425.1 Macrobrachium rosenbergii
TGGTTTATCGTTGCTCCCTGCCTGTGGAATACCGTGAGGGAAACCTTGTGTATATATATAAATATATTGTATTTATATTTGTTTATTTATATACATATGTATATATATATATATCTATAGATAGATAGATAGACATTTCTGTATGTATATGTATAATTCTGTGAACCTTGGAAAATTATAAATCTAAGTGCGATTAAGATACAAATAACTGAATGTGTATAAATTTAAGAGCGATTAAGATACAGATGACTGAATGTATACAATCCCTCATTGTAATAATCTAAACAGGATAATATTGAGACTCCCACTGAACTTTTTCATTATGTTTCTCCAGGATAACACTGACGCTAAAAGTATAAATTCTTGAACCCTTTTCTCTCGCGGAAGATTCGGAAGTTCGTGTATCAGTTACCTTGACAGAATGGCCGGTTTGAAGGTTTGGCAGGTTTAAAATTGTATCTTCATAAGGGAGAGAGAAGGTGGGTATCCTGTGTGCATATTAAAGAACTGGGATGTGGCAAGCGAGTGAGTTGCGTGGTTATGTAACGAGAGTGAATGAGTGTAGAAAATTTCAATTAAATTGGCAGTCGTTTTAATAATACTGTGCTCTTAAGTTTCCTTTTAAATCTCGGAGAAATAAATGATGAATTGGATTACGTAATTTTACAGTAAATGAAATTGTAATAGCAATAGTTTGAAGACTTTTAGGTTGCTGTAAAAGAAAACTGTTGTGCCGGCTTTGTCTGTCCGTCCGCACTTTATTCTGTCCGCACTTTTTCCTGTCCGCACATTTTCTGTCCGCCCTCAGATCTTAAAAACTACTGAGGTTAGAGGACTGTAAATTGGTATGTTGATCATCCACCTTCCAATCATCAAACATACCAAATTTCAGCCCTCTAGCCTCAGTAGTTCTTATTTTATTTATGGTTAAAGTTAATCATAATCGTGCTTCTGGCAGCGATATAGGACAGGCCACTACCGGGCCGTGGTTAAAGATTCATGGGTCGCGGCTCACACAGCATTATACCGAGACCACCGAAAAATAGATCTATTTTCGTTGGCCTTAGTTATACGCTGTACAGAAAACTCGATTATGAACGATCTGTAAATTGCATAGCTCTTGTTATTTTAGTTTTTAATGAAATACTTAGACTTTAGTGATTTCAGTAAAATGCTTGTGATTTTTTCTTATTTGAGGGTTTTTTTTTTAGAAGCCTATACTCATTTGCATACTTTGCCTGAAAAAAAAATGCTTGTGTTTTTGTATTTGAGGTTTTTTTTAGAAACCTATACTCATTTGCCTTTGCCTAAAAAAAATGGTTGTGATTTTGTATGTGAGGCTTTTTTTTTTAGAAACCTATACTCATTTGCATACTTTGCCTGAAAAAAAAATGCTTGTGATTTTGTATTTGAGGCCTTGTTTTTAGGAACCTCTACTCATTTGCATATTTTGCCTAAAAAAATTGTTGTGATTTTGTATGTGAGTTTTTTTTAGAAACCTATACTCATTTGCATACTTTGCCTTAAAAAAAATGCTTGTGATTTTGTATTTTAGGCCTTGTTTTAGAAACCTATCCTCATTTGCATACTTTGCCTAAAAAAAATGGTTGTGATTTTGTATGTGAGGCTTTTTTTTTAGAAACCTATTCTCATTTGCATACTTTACCTAAAAAAAAAAATGCTTGTGATTTTGTATTTTAGGGTTTTTTAGACACCCATCCTCATTTGCATACTTTGCCTTAAAAAAATGGTTGTGATTTTGTATGTTAGGCTTTTCTTTAGGAACCTATCCTCATTCGCATACTTTGCCTAAAAAAAAAAGAAAGAAATTAAATTAAAAATGGCCTCGGTGAACGGCACTGGCAAAAGAAAAATCAGCTGTCAGAAAATGACTGTAACTGTGTGACGGCAGCGATTCTCCACCGAGAATTTTCAGCACGCGCTGCTAACTTACCATGTCTGTCTGTAATTAGCCCTCGATTTTTCAATTTCAGCTCGATAATTACACCTTGATTATTTTCCCCCTTCTGTCAAGTTTCTCTCGTTAATGGGGTGAGAGCTCTCTCTCTCTCTCTCTCTCTCTCTCTCTCTCTCTCTCTCTCTCTCTCTCTCTCTCTTATATGCAGAAGCAGGTCATTGTGTTTATTATCGTATTGTAAGAATTCCGTGAGGGTGTGTTAAGAGAATCTCTCTCTCTCTCTCTCTCTCTCTCTCTCTCTCTCTCTCTCTCTCTCTCTCTCTCTCTCTGTGAATATGTGTGTGTGCTTAGAATGATGAGTATTATCCTGCCTCTCTCTCTCTCTCTCTCTCTCTCTCTCTCTCTCTCTCTCTCTCTCTCTCTCTCTCTCTCTCTGTGAGTGTGTGTATGTGTGCCTAGAATGATGATCAGTAGCCTGCTTCTCTGTGTGTGTGTGTGTGTGTGTGTGTATGTTTGTGTATGTGTGTGCTTAGAATGATGAGCATTAGCCTGCTTCTCTCTCTCTCTCTCTCTCTCTCTCTCTCTCTCTCTCTCTCTCTCTCTCTCTCTCTGTGAGTGTGTATGTTTGTGTGTGTGTGTGTGCTTAGGATGATGAGCATTAGCCTGCTCTCTCTCTCTCTCTCTCTCTCTCTCTGTGAGTGTGTGTAGGTGTGCTTAGAATAATGATCATTAGCCTGCTTCTCTCTCTCTCTCTCTCTCTCTCTCTCTCTCTCTCTCTCTCTCTCTCTCTCTCTCTCTCATCTCTTGAAGTTCTCGGTGTTCCCGTTCGATGGGGTTATAAACAGGCGAAAGATTTTTGCTTCCGAGTCTGATTCGATGATGGTTTAATTTCGATGACTTTCGACCATTTTTGCCCTCGCAGTCTTTGTTAGGTAAGTAGCGGTGTTCAAGAAATTCGGGGGAATTAATTAAACGATAACTTTGATGTTTCCCCGATTCGTTTTGGCTTTTTTTTTTCTTTTTTTCTTTTTCGTTGACCTCTTTAATCTGGTTGTTTACTTAACTGCTGTTAACCCCTTATTCTTCTTCTTCTTCTTCTTCTTCTTCTTCTTCAGTTCCTCTTGTTGTTTAATAGTAATGGTTTTAGAGTTGCAATTTGAACTATTTATTCGCTTATTTTTTTGTTTCTTTGTATAATTTTGTTTTCAGAAGGTCAAATTTCTTCTTCTTCTTCTTCTTCTTCTTCTTCTTCTTCTTCTTCTTCTTCTTCTTCTTCTTCTTCTTCTTCTTCTTCTTGTTATTTAATAGTAATGGTTTTGATAGTTGCAATTTGAACTGTTTATTTATTTATTCACTTACTTTTTTTTATTTATTTGTACATATCGTTTTCAAAAGGTCAAATTTTCTTGTTGGTATTCTTCAGAAACTACATTTGGAAATGTTATAACTCAGATATTTTTATTAAACGATCTCTTACCCATACTGAAATCACAGAAAAAAAGTATACCTTAGTTCAACCAGACCACTGAGCTGATTAACAGCTCTCCTAGAGAGGGCTGGCCCGAAGGATTAGACTTATTTTACGTGGCTAAGAACCAATTGGTTACCTAGCAACGGGACCTACAGCTTATTGTGGAATCCGAACCACATTATAACGAGAAATGAATTTCTATCACCAGATAAATTTCTCTGATTCTTCATTGGCCGGTCGGAGAATCGAACGCGGACCCAGCAGAGTGCCAGCAGAGAACGTTACCAACCCGTCCAATGAGGAAATCACATAGAAATCTTATCCATACTAGATTTGAATTCTTACTTAGGACTAAAATTGAAAAGGCAATTGAAATGGAAAGGGGAAAATATGCCCTCAGATATTATCTTAGAATTCTTACGTACGCGCGCGCGCACGCTCTGGCACCCGTGCTCACGCGCGCGCGTACCAAGTTCTCTCTCTCTTTCTCCACGAGAACGAGTCTGAATTCCAGATCGTGATTACCAAGGCCAGGAAGCCAATGGTAATGCAATCAACGCTGAACTCGAGCCCACTTTGATTTGTCTCTCAATATTTGTTAGTCTGTCCGCACAACCCCCACAACCACACCCCTCCCTCTCCCCCTCCTCTCTCTCTCTCTCTCTCTCTCTCTCTCTCTCTCTCTCTCTCTCTCTCTCTCGTACACAAAATCCTCATCAGATGCGAGAGACAAAACTTGGTTTTATGGCTAGGAATTTCTCTCTCTCTCTCTCTCTCTCTCTCTCTCTCTCTCTCTCTCTCTCTCTCTCTCTCTCTCTCTCTCTCTCTCTCCCCTACACAAAATCCTCATCAGATGCGCGAGACGAAACTGGATTTTATAGCTAGAAATTCACACTTACCGCGAGGTAAGATAATGCTGGTCTATATACTCAGTTCCGGGTGATTGAAAAGCTTGTATATTTTCTATGTTCCACGAAACTGTTGTGTATTTTTTTCCTTCGTTTTTGTGCTTTTTGCACTGAAGCAAAACTAGTAATATCTTTGTATCTTGGCTGACATATTATGCAGGATGCGAATTTTCTTAAACAGTTTTCCTAATCATAACTTAGAGATATATTTATTGCCGACTGAAAATAGAATCATTTTTACAAGTAGGCGCTCAGACAAGTTCTGTACCTGTACTTGTTTATTCCTGGCTCCTGCGTCTCCCTACTCGTAATTCATCTTACATTTTTTCCTGGAAGTAGATAAGAAAAAATGAAGGGGTGGGGTAATAGTTTTGGCCCAAACTCGAGTGTCGGCAGTAGACCAACAAGTCTTGACACAGAGAATGGTATACTGGAATCCAAGGATTGTTGGTCTCGCTACTGTAAATGTAGATGTAATGAGATTGTTGGCCTAGCGTGGTCTTGAGAGAGAGATGGGAGCTCATCTTCTGCTCGGTGGACCAGTACCTAGATAGTACCTTCTGGGGAGAGAAAGGGTCACCATGCAAGGGGAGGCGTTGGTTCCGCCGCTGATTAGACTATACAGTTTTTTTTTTATTAAATTTTTCAGGAAAAGCTGCTAAAGAAGTAAATCCCAAATATAGAAGTAGTTTTTTTTTTCAATCAGATGTATGAGGCTCGTATAAGACTTAATTTAAAGTGATTAAAAACCCACTCGAATTTTTTTTCTGCAATTCATCTTGATTGTTTTTTCATTAGATATTGCAAATAATCTGTTTAATAGTTCCCTTCAATGCTTTGACTCGTTTTTCCTAGGTATTTACCAAGATAAACCCCGTCTGAATCCCAAAGCACAAGAAGCCATTTGATTGAATTTTCAGGTGTGTGGAGAATCGTACTGTTTCAATTGCAAGATGCCAACATACATACTGCCCAAAAAATGGAAGACTGCAGTATCTGCAAAAATACAAAACCGAGAAAAATGGTAGATACTGCAGTTTTCCCTTGCCTTTCTACTGATTTTGCAGATACGGCAAATGGAACCCCGTAAATACTCGTGGAGAGCATTGAGGAATCATTCTGAAACTGCAGTTACTTGTGTATTTTGTGTTTTACGTGCCTATTAGGTGGCATATCTCAATTTCGAAAATTTTGCAGATACTGCAGTTTTCCATTTTAGGGCAGCATAGTACCAACCTTGCACACACCTTACCCATACCCATGATCTTAATCAAAGGAGAGTAGACTACACTGAGTCATTACTGATGCCCTGGATGTTGGAAGACTGTTAGAATTAGGGAAAACAAGGATAGTGAAAAAGATTTCGGATCGAATAGTGAAGAGGCCTTAATGCCAAGATTTAAACATATCCGTCTGATGAAGCGACAATCGAAGGCCTATTTACAGGTAAAGATACCGGCTGTAGGCCTATTTCGATCTGGTTAATGTTAAAATAGGAAACCAGATTAATGAGTTGGATTCTGAACTCAGATGAAGGTCTCTGGCCTCCACGATATGACAGATGAAACGACCCCTATTTATATCTGCCTTCAGTGAATCTCTCTCTCTCTCTCTCTCTCTCTCTCTCTCTCTCTCTCTCTCTCTCTCTCTCTCTCTCTGAGTCTAGACGCGCCCCCATCCCATCAAGAGGATCAAACGCCAAACTTTTGTCACCAAAGATCGCCTAACGCTAAAATTAGATTTATCTCCGTGATGGATTTCCATGAGACAGATTGGTATTTAAGATGAGATCTGTGGGGGAAGAGGGGGGGCGGGGGAGGGGGGGGAGAGTGTGTGAGAGTGAGAGAGGGTTAAGAAAGTTAGCGCGGTGGACCTTTGTTTTTGGGCCCAGGTTCTTCCCGAGTAGTTTAGGAGTGTAGAGAGAGTTCAAACAACTCCTTAACCTCAGCGTTTGCGAGCGCTGTGTCACTGAGAGAGAGAGAGAGAGAGAGAGAGAGAGAGAGAGAGAGAGAGAGTTTATAAATATAGAAAGTTAGTAAGTTCACAAACTCAGTTTTTGTGTATGTGGGCAAGCGACCGCTGCTCTGTCACCGAGAGAGAGAGTTCGTAAATATAGAAATATAGAGAATAAGACCATAAACTCACAGTGAAAGAGAGAGAGAGGATTCAGTTATTTCTTGATATTTGCCCGTCCATCGTATCGATTAGACCTAGTCATTCTTTTCAAAACAGCCAAAAGGCTTTTACGAAAATTCGGTTCCTTTACATGACGGCATGGGCGTGACTCCGTATATACAACTTATAGAAAAGAAAACATGGCGTCTCTTCCGGAAGAAAATGATCTACGTGTTTTCCATGAAAGCCTTCTTCTTTCTTTTTTCCCTGAAGAATTTTTTTTCTTTTTTCCCCTCAAGTTTTAGGGCTGTTTCTTATATTTAGGCCACGTTGAACTTGGTATTCAAATGCCGAGGAAAATTCTGGCCACCCAAGCCTCCTCAGGCGCTCTCCAGCATGAATATTTCGTGGAATAAGGGGTCCTCCCCCCCTCCCCTCCCCCCCACTTCGTCTTTTTTTCCCAGTCCTTCCCGTTCGTTCTTGGTGTCTGTACGATGTCCAACGAAGAACTGCTAGTTGTCTCTCCGGGGGGGCGGCCTTTGTGTGGGAACCTTCGTCTGGGAACTTTCGTCTGAGAACCTCCGTCTTGGAACTTTCGTTTGGGAACATTAGTCTGGGAACTTTCGCCTGGGATATGTGTACGATGTCCAGCGAATGTGCACCTGAGATGAATTAATGTTGTTTGGGAACTTTCGTCTGGGAAACCTGGGAATTTTTGTGTGGGAACCTTTGTCCCAAACCCTCGTCTGGGAACCTTTGTCTAGGAACCCTCGTCTGGGAACTTTAGTCTTGAAACCTTCATCTGGGGAACCTTCGTCTGGGAACTTTCATCTGGGAACCTTCGTCTGGGAACTTTCATCTGGGAACCTTCGTCTGGGAACCCTTATCTGGGAACTTTCATTTGAGCAACCTTCGTCTGGGAACCCGGTTCTGAAGAACCTTAGTTTGGGTTTGGGAACCCTTGTCTGGGAACCTTCGAACATACAAGGTTTGACGTCGTGTCCGTTTCATGATGTAAATTGAGTTACCAAATTGTCATTAATTTACTTCACGAAATTTTTTACAAAAATTTGTGTACATTTGGCTTA
>NC_089767.1:38839508-38867008 GCF_040412425.1 Macrobrachium rosenbergii
ACCTTCCAATCATCAAGCATACCAAATTGCAGCCCTCTAGCCTCGGTAGTTTTTATTTTATTGAAGGTTAAAGTTAGCCATAATCGTGCTTCTGGCGACGATATAGGAGAGGCCACCACCGGGCAGTGGTTAAAGTTTCTTGGGCTGCGGTTCTCATAGCATTATACAGAGACCACCGAAAGATAGATCTATTTTCTGGTGGCCTTGATTATACGCTGTAGTGGCTGTACAGAAAATTCGATTGCGCCGAAGAGACTTAGGCGCATTTTTTACTTGTTTATGAATGTTCACTCATTATCTGTATGTTTGTTCATCCGTTAAAACCCTTCTTAAGGTTCGAGTCCGAAGTGCAATACAGTTGTAATCTATACTAAAATGACTAATAATCTGGCTATATTTTATATAAATATATTATCTTTATGCCTCTGGTTTGCTAAACAATTCCTTGAATATTCCTGAAATACAAAAATACAGTATTATCATCATCCCTGGACTCAAAAATTTATTTTTGGCTATACTTTATATATAAATATATTATCTTTATGCCTCTGGTTTGCTAAACAGTTCCTTGACTATTCCTGAAATACAAAAAAATACAATATCATCATCCCTGGACTCAAAAATTTATTTTTGGCTGTACTTTTTATAAATATATCATCTTTATGCCTTTGGTTTACTAAACAATTCCTTGAATATTCCTAAAATACAAAAATACAATATTATCATCATCCCTGGACCCAAAAATTTATTTACCTATTTTTATTTTATTTTTTTAATTTTTTAAGCTCTGTCTTCCACTCCAAATGCTTCTCCCGACTTTAAAAATGTCGAGAAAATTCGTTGATGACAACTTGAATGGACACTAAATTTTCTGTCGATTATCCTTCCTCATTCGTTTTTTTCAATATTTGTCACATTATTCAAAACAGAGCCGGCAGGGCGAGGGGAGGGGAAGAAAATATCTAATAAATCCTTTTCCAAATCGGGTTCCCATTTTTTTTTTCCCGGAGTTTTGCTAACATTTAAGGATTTTGGAAATGAATTAATGTTCCTTTTTATATGTCCCGTTATGAGAGAGAGAGAGAGAGAGAGAGAGAGAGAGAGAGAGAGAGAGAGAGAGAGAGAGAGAGAGAGAGAGAGAATATGTCTGTCTGTATGTTGGCTGACATTGCCAGAATCCAAGAGGAGAAATATAGCTTGTAGTTAATAATTATATATATATATATATATATATATATATATATATATATATATATATATATATATATATATATATACAGTATATATATATTATATATATATGTGTATATATATATACTGTATATTCATACATACTGTAGATACATATACATACACACACACATACACACGCATTATGAAATATATTCTATGTGTTCTTTCAAGCTAGTAATGTTAACACAGCAACAACAAGAATTTTACCAATTTTACACCACGAGCACAAAACCACTTGACACATTTCTAGCATCACTCAAGTGAATGAGCGGTCGACCGTACACCCCAGCTTAAAACACGGACTCCTCCGTGGCTTCCAACTTTGGTCTCTTAAGCTGGAAGACTGCGCGAATCATCCATTTTCCCCGCCGGGGTAACCGATGTGAGAAGTCCAGCTGTAAAATCCGCCCCCCCCCCCTCCCAAAAGTTATCCCAGATTTAAAAGCGGCTGAGAAGGAAACAAACGGGCCGACGGATAACACAAACATCCAGTTCACCTCCTCTTTCTTCCACCTCTCAGGCTTGGATCATAAAAAGTCCACCTCCTCCCCTTCCCTTCTCCCTTGTAAAAAAAGTTCAGGATATTCTCTTCTCTCTCTCTCTCTCTCTCTCTCTCTCTCTTGCAGTCTAGAATTGAGGCAATGAAATGAGATTTCTATGTTTTTACATATGTAAGTAATAAAACTGAGGCAATGAAATGAGATTTGCTGTGTTTTTAAATAATTGATGCAACGAAATGATTTGTATGTATTTAAATATATAATATATATTTTTTTTGTATAATAAATATATATATATTTTTATATATATATATATATATATATATATATATTTATGTGTGTGTGCCCTGTGCATATACTGTAGGTATACACACACACATATATTTATAATATATATATACACATATATATATATATATATATATATATATATATATATATATATATATATACACTGTATATATATATATATACACACATATAAAGAGGGTAATTTTTCTCGAAAACGCGAGTTACTTAAGATAAATTTATAATCAGTATTTCCTAATTATTTGTAATATTTCCTCCTTCCATTAACTAAGATCAATAAGAAATTTTTTTCAGCTTAAGCAGTTCACTTCGCTCTAAGACCCAGATACCCTACTGTTTCGTTCCTTCTCTGTATACTTCGCCAATGGGTAATGTAACCAAAACTTACAAAGTTAGTTCTTTTTTTTATTGCAACTTGCCAACAAAAAAGTAGCGAGTCAAACTTTCTAATCTGAAACAGTCTCTCGAGTAAGCCGGTAGGCGGTGTAAGTGAACTGCTCTCTCTCTCTCTCTCTCTCTCTCTCTCTCTCTCTCTCTCTCTCTCTCTCTCTCTCTCTCTCTCTCTCTCCTGTCCGTTCTATCTGTGATTGGAAGGTATGATTGGCGTATCCAATATTTTATAGCATATTTTTCTGACTCTTTTATACGTTTTTGCTCTCTCTCTCTCTCTCTCTCTCTCTCTCTCTCTCTCTCTCTCTCTCTCTCTCTCTCTCTCTCTCTCTCTCTCATATACATATACACATATGTGTGTGTGTTATATATTTCTGTTTTATATATATATATATATATATATATATATATATATATATATATATATATATATATATATCTATGTATTTTTATATACATATATGTATATATTATATATATAATATATATGTATATATATGTATGTATGTATGATATATATATATAGATATAGATATATCTGTGTATATGAGTTTTGCGCCTGCATGTATGTAAGGATTGATTGTTCGTGTATGAGAGGCAAATGTACACTAACACAAACAATATCTGCACACTTGCTTTTCCGTATGTAATAGTATTAGTTTTCATTCCCCCTTCCCCCATTCCCCCTCGTATGCTAAATCTCGCTCCTCCTTCGGCACCCATGACACTCGACGTCTTCCGCATGGCTCATTTTATCTTTTTTTATAGCTCGGGAATCCACTGCAGCAGCGGGAATGTCAGTAAACCTGGCATTGCGTGTTGTCAGTTTCAGAATCAGTTTCTCTCTCTCTCATGTCTCTCTCTCTCTCTCTCTTGTCTCTCTCTCTCTCTCTCAAATGTACTCTCTCACAAACAGAATCCATGTCCTGTCATTTGAGGTCTTTGGGATGTCTTTGTTGTTGGGGAAGGGGAGGTTTTACCTGTGATGAATTTTTTGTTTCTTATTTTTGCTAATATGGACAACGAAAAATAGGGAGAAACACCTTTATTTTCCTAATGAATACAACGAAGAAAACAGCAAATACTTTATTTTTCTAATGTACAACGAAAACCAAATACTTCATTTTTCTAATGAAGACAACCCAAGAAACAGCAAATACCTCATTTTTCTAATGAAGACAACGGCTACGATTTTATTTTTTTTTATAGACAACGAAGGAATCCATTTTCTAATGAAGACAACGAAGAAAACAGAATGTCATTTTTCTAAAAGACAACTGAAGACAATAGCAAATACTTCATTTTTCTAATGAAGACAACGAAGAAAACAGCAAATACTTCATTTTTCTAATGAAGACGACGAAGAAGTACGAGAAATACTTCATTTTTCTAATGAAGACAACGAACAAAACAGCAAAAACTTCATTTCTCTAATGAAGACAACGAACAAAACAGCTAAAACTTCATTTCTCTAATGAAGACAACGAACAAAATGTCCTTCATTTCTCTAATGAAGACAACGGGAAACTTCATTTTTTGTTGAAGACAACGAACAAAACAACTAAAACTTCATTTTTCTAATTTGGGAACAAAACTGCTAAAACTTCATTTTTCTAATGAAGACAACGAACAAAACAGCTAAAACTTCATTTCTCTAATGAAGACAACGAACAAAACAGCTAAAACTTCATTTCTCTAATGAAGACAACGAACAAAACAGCTAAAACTTCATTTTTCTAATGAAGACAACGAACAAAACAACTAAAACTTCATTTTTCTAATTGAAGACAACGAACAAAACAGCTAAAACTTCATTTCTCTAATGAAGACAACGAAAAAACAGCTAAAACTTTTTCTAATGAAGACAACGAAGAAAACAGAAAAACTTCATTTTTCTAATGAAGACAACGAACAAAACAACTAAAACTTCATTTCTCTAATGAAGACAACGAACAAAACAGCAAAAACTTCATTTTTCTATTGAAGACAACGAACAAAACAACTAAAACTTCATTTTTCTAATGAAGACAACGAACAAAACAGCAAAAACTTCATTTTTCTAATGAAGACAACGAACAAAACAGCAAAAACTTCATTTTTCTAATGAAGACAACGAAGAAGCACGAGAAAAACGATGTCGCCAGTCTTGTTATCCTGCAATAAAAATTATTCTACAATAACAGTCATCCTACGATAAAAGGGATTCTGGGAACTTACACCTGCAAGGAGATATGGGGATGGAAGGAAGTAGGGGCGGAGGAGAGGTCATAAAAATGGCCACTGGTTCTAATCTGTCGCAAAGTATCCTCTGACAGAAGCCACGAATGTTCCTTGACCTAAGCCCTGTAATTATAGATGGCCCTTGAGAAGGGTTTATTGTTGAATTAACTTGTTTGCATCATTACTAAACTGTAGCGAGAGATCTTTCTTTAATTTTTGAAATTTTAAAGTGTCTGGCGGTAAATAATTAACTCTGTCCAAATGATCTTCTTTATTTTGTATTACGCAAAGAGATGATTAATCAGCTTTACCTGATGATTAGATTTTAATTTTATTTTAGACTTTTAGGGCCGTCTCTAAGCCTTGGACTTACAAAAATTTTATATTAGGTATTTCGGTGTTTTTCTGGAGCTAATTGGTAAACGATAGTGGAGTCGAGTGTTAGTTTATTTGCAGCCTGTGGGGTTTATTAATTTATTGAATAAGAGCTCAGTCTCAGTTGCTTTGTCTAGCTTATTATATCTAGTTTGAATATGGTAATTCATGTCTAGATTCAAAGTTCAGTTTCTGAAGCTTAAAGGTTTTTGAGTTAACAGAATTACTTGTAATCTGCTTTAAGATGATCTTAACTCTAGTGTGTTAAGCTTTCTATGTACTTTATGTATCCTGACTGAAATCCCTATTATACAACAAAGGGCCTGGCCTACAACCACCTTTAACTCCCTGTTTCATTTTTAAAAAATCACTTACACCTGATAGTTTCTCGTCTGAAACGTCGTCATTTATTCCTAGTGATTTTTTGGTGCCAATTTCAATTTTCAAATAATGGCACCCACTGAGGGAATGCCATCAGATTACGATTGTTATAAGAAAATAAGAAAATAATAAGGTCAGTAAAGTTTCAGGAAAAGGTTAAGGTCAGGAGGCTGTCAAGTCAGGTTGCAGGGCCTTCAAGATAAGGTAAAGGTTATGCTGGTTTTAAGATAAGGTCAGGGTTAGGTGCATTCCAAGATAAGATGAGGTTAGGGGAGTTTCATGGTCAAATTAAGGTTATGGACGTTTCAAGTTAAGGGCAAGGTTAAGGGTTTTTCAAGGAAAGGGCAAAGTTCAAGATTTTTCAAGGAAAGGGCAAGGTTAAGGGTTTTTCAAGGAAAGGGCAAGGTTTAGGGTTTTTCAAGGAAACGGCAATATTAAGGGTTTTTCAAGGGCAATGTTAAGGGTTTTTCAAGGAAAGGGCAACGTTAAAGGTTTTTAAAGGAAACGGCAAGGTTAAGGATTTTTCAAGGAAAGGGCAACGTTAAAGATTTTTAAAGGAAAGGGCAAGGTTAAGGGTTTTCCAAGGAAAGGTCAACGTTAAAGATTTGTAAAGGAAAGGGCAAGGTTAAGGTTTTCTCAAGGAAACGGCAATGTTAAGTGTTTTCCAAGGAAAGGGCAGGTTAAGGATTTTCCAAGGAAAGGGCAAGGTTAAGGGTTTTCCCAAGGAAGGGGCAAGGACAAGGGTTTTCCAACGAATGGGCAAGGTTAAGGGTTTTATAAGGAAGGCTCAAGGTTAAGGGTTCTTCAAGGAAGGGGCAAGGTTAGGGGTCCTTCAAGGAAAGGGCAAGATTATAAGTTTCTCAGGGAAAGATAAAATTGACTTCAAAGAAAAGATTGAAGAATAGTTTTAAAAAAAGGGCGTACATTTGTATTTAACAGGTAAGTGCTACAAACATTGGTACACAACATAAAAGTATTGAACTTCACGTTCACTCTACTTACACGTAAAGAACGGAAGCGTGGAACGGCGCAGGATATAAATCGTTTGGGATTTAAAAGATGTGTGATTTTTGCAGTTAACATTTCAGGCTCTTCCAAATCTCCCACCACAGCGCCATCACATTCACAATCACAATCAAACTCCATCTCTGCGGCGATGGGACTACACGGAATCACGCACTACAATCATTTGTAAAATATTGCTCTCGAATCAACCGGTCGTTAGTAAATTATCCAGCGCTTTTCGATGCTTTTTTTTTTATTTTAAAAACCTACACATTTACGTTTTCTTCGCAGTGTTTATGTGCCTACAGAAACACGTTCTCTCTCTCTCTCTCTCTATATATATATATATATATATATATATATATATATATATATATATATATATATATATATATATATGTATGTATATACGCACATGAGAACAGCACTCCTAAAAAATGGAAATATATTAAATTTAGTGTTTATTCATACAAAAACTGTTTATATGTTTATATATATATATATATATATATATATATATATATATATATATATATATATATATAATCCAAAGGACTATGGGACCGGCAGCCTAGCCTAAACCCCGTTTCTAGCCCAGACCCGCAAACGAAAGATAAAGAATGGAATAAGGGCAGTACTGAAACAACGCTTAGGTAACGACAAACCTGTCTCTCAAGTTACATTTTGTCGATCGCCGTTTTATTTCTGAATGCTAAAGAAAGAAGATACAAATTATCGAAATCATCGTAATAAAAAAGTATTATATCTGGGAAAATAATGTCTTTAGTTTTTGTTCAATGATATTTCAAAATGTTTCGTTAACATTTTGTTTTTATTCTGTGTTTTATCTCGAAGTTTTATTTATTTATTTACTTATTATTTATTTTTGGCAGTGTGGCATTGTTCTTGACAACCGTACCCGAAGTTATTACTTTAGTAATTTGCGTAATTATCTAAGGTAATTGCGTTTGCCGTCTGTGCAGAATTGACTCATCCAGCACACACACAAACACTCGCACAAACACACACACACACACACACACTTCTCTTATTTTATAGGCGATTACCCTTATAACTGACAGAATTAATTTTGTTATGGACGTTATTGGATTTTGTTTTTCTGAGTAATTACTTTTTATATTGTTTAGTTTACTGACCCCTCAGATAGATACGATGCAATTATGCAGCGAAAACAACCCTCGTTGGAGTAATGGCCTTCTGTTTGTTTTCATTTGCGTGGTTTTTTTTTCTTTTTTTTTTCTTTTCTTTCTTCGGTAAGGAAGGGGGTTTCATCTTCGTCTAATGACTTGTAATTAGAAACACTTGACTTTTCTTGCGCGAAAAAGATTTGGGGATTAGGAACCTCACCTGCCCCCTTGGCAAAAAGGGTGTTTTTGGTGGCCACCCTTCACCCTCCCCAAAAATATATTTCACCCTTGGTCTCAGTAGCGGCGCCTTTTGCTGGTGGCCACAAACATTTGTGATGGACTTATTTCAATGAAGTCCTTCGTTTTTGGACCTTCATTACGCAATCGATATACGAGGCCTTTGGCTGGTGAGCCTTCACTCCTGAGTAATCTCTCTTGGACCATTAGTTGAGATCCTCCACTCTGAATAATATCCCTTGCACCATTAGTTGAGATCCTTCAATCTGAGTATTCTCTCTTGCACCATTAGTTGAGATCCTTCACTTTGAGTAATCTCTCTTGAACCATTATTTGAGATCCTTCACTGTGAGTAATCTCTCTTGCACCAGTATTTGAGATCCTTCACTGTGAGTAATATCCCTTGCACCATTAGTTGAGATCCTTCACTCTGAGTAATCTCTCTTGCACCGTTAGTTGAGATCCTTCATTCTGAGTAATCTTTCTTGCACCATTAGTTGAGATCCTTCACTCTGGGTAATCTCTCTTGCACCATTATTTGGGATCCTTCACTCTGAGTAATCTCTCTTGCACCATTAGTTGAGATCCTTCACCTTGAGTAATCTCTCTTGCACCATTATTTGAGATCCTTCACTGTGAGTAATCTCTCTTGCACCATTAGTTGAGATCCTTCACTCTGAGCAATCTGTCTTGCACCATTAGTTGCGATCCTTCACTCTGAGTAATCTCTCTTGCACCATTAGTTGAGATCCTTCACTCTGAGCAATCTGTCTTGCACCATTAGTTGAGATCCTTCACTCTGAGTAATCTCCCTTGCACCATATTTGAGATCCTTCACTCTGAATAATCTCTCTTACACCATTAGTTGAAGTGTTTCTTCCATCAACCATAATTTTTGTATTTGACTTGATTTTACGAAATTCAGGCTGTCAAGCCAAGCACTGGGGCACCCTTGGTCATTCAGTGCATAAGACTGAAAAAGGGAGTTGGAGGAGTTGAACAGCAAGATAAAAATAGATTCCAGAAAATAAAGGAGATAAACACAATGATCTAAAGGTGGAACTAAAATTTAGAGAGGTTGGACAGCACTAGGGAAGATAAGAAGCCAGAATGGAGGTAAAGTAAAATGCTAAAAAGTGGGTGCAGGTAGGGGCCGAAGGGACGTTGCAAGCACTCTTTAGTATTGCCTACAGTGCGCCACGTGAGGTGCACTGGCGGCGCTAACAATACCCTTTTTTTAACGAGTGGAATGTTTTTCATTTTTTTATTCGAAGGACGGAGTTATTCATTATTTCATTAACCCTTCTTTTAAATGAAGGACGAAGTTATTCATTATCCCATTCTCCTCGTCTCACGCTTATCACACACTTATTCCCTCCTGACGTTCCTTGAAAAATCGTCCATCGGGGAGCAGCCTTCTTCCTTAGACGGCCGCGTTGCAAAAATATTCATTTTGCGAGCGCCTATTCCATTTATATCCAGGCTGCAGTGCTTAAATGTATCACCCCTGCATGTTTTTAGAATATATATGACGACATGCATCTGCTTAATGGGTTTAATTTTCGAAATCATTCGGGATATTTAGCGTCCGGGCAACAAATCCTTCTGAAATACCGCCTGCGATATGTTATATGTGGAATTCATCTGTTTGCACGGTAGCTTCGTCGTGTGTACAAAGATACGTTTGTAAAGTAGGAAAAAGATCGGAACATTAATATTTGTTTGTGTTATAGGAAGAAAATACTAAAGAATTAGCTTCGTCGTGTACAAAAATACGTTTGTAAAGTAGAAAACAAATTCGACACATTGATATGCTTGTGTTATAGGAAGAAAACACTTAAGAATTAGCTTCGTCGTGCACAAAGATACGTTTGTAAAATAGGAAAAAAATCGCCACATTAATATGTTTGTGATATAGGAAGAAAATACTTAAGCATTAGCTTCGTCGTGTACAAAAATACGTTTGTAGAATAGGAAAAAATTCAACACATTAATATGTTTGTGTTATAGGAAGCGAATACCTAAGAAGAATAAAGTAATTTGAATGTTTTGCGATCATATAAATGAATTGATTGAAGACTGAACTAACTTGAATGTTTGCGATTATATAAATGAATTGAATGAAGACTGAACTAACTTGAATGTTTGCGATTACATAAATGAATTGAATGAAGACTGAACTAAACTTGAATGTTTGCGATTATATAAATGAGTTGAATGAAGACTGAACTAAACTTGAATGAAGACTGAACTAACTTGAATGTTTGCGATTACATTGCGATTATATAAATGAGTTGAAGACTGAATGAAGACTGAACTAAACTTGAATGTTTGCGATTATATAAATGAGTTGAATGAAGACTGAACTAAACTTGAATGTTTGCGATTACATAAATGAATTGAATGAAGACTGAACTAAACTTGAATATTTGCGATTACATAAATGAATTGAATGAAGACTGAACTAACTTGAATGTCTGCGATTTTATAAATTAATTGAAAGAAGACTCAGCGTAGCAGACAGTTTATTTAAACAAAAACAAGCAAATAATGGATGAGGAAAGTGGATAACAAAATTGGATTCACAACTGCCAATAAACATGAGATTCACAGACTTCTTAACATTACAAATAAACCTATCACATTAAGGGAGATAATTTGTTCCAACGTCTGTCGCTGATTTGCAATGTGTCCAAACCAACAACTTTGTCGCATTTGATCTCTTAACAAGCGTTGGAAACACGACGACAACAGCGAGACGCGACGCAAACGAATTTTAAAGGTGTCGGAGCAACTACTAATGTTGCCACCAACAATGTTTCCACCATGCGTTGGGGCGCGCGGGCGCAAATGATAACGGGCGGTAGTCACTTTAGGTGGATTTCCCTGACGTTCCGCAAGGAAGGACCGGATGGGTAAGTCATTTTTCAAGGTCGAGGGTCATCGTGAAAGGTCTGTTTTGGGATTCAAGATTGGGATATTTATTTGGTCTCTCTCTCTCTCTCTCTCTCTCTCTCTCTCTCTCTCTCTCTCTCTCTCTCTTCCCGTAAGAAACATTCACAGGGACTCTTAACCTTTTCTTTTGTTATGTTGTAGGATGAGTCTCTCTCTCTCTCTCTCTCTCTCTCTCTCTCTCTCTCTCTCTCTCTCTCTCTCTCTCTCTTCCCGTAAGAAAAATTCACAGGGACTCTTAACCTTTTCTTTTGTTATGTTGTAGGATGAGTCTCTCTCTCTCTCTCTCTCTCTCTCTCTCTCTCTCTCTCTCTCTCTCTCTCTCTCTCTCTCTCAGGGACACCTAACCTTTTCTTTCTTGCGTTCTGGGATGAGTCTCTCTCTCTCTCTCTCTCTCTCTCTCTCTCTCTCTCTCTCTCTCTCTCTCTCTCTCTCTCTCAGGGACACCTAACCTTTTCTTTCTTGCGTTCTGGGATGAGTCTCTCTCTCTCTCTCTCTCTCTCTCTCTCTCTCTCTCTCTCTCTCTCTCTCTCTCTCTCTCTCTCTTTCTCTCTCTCTCTCGATGACGGCGAGTGGTGGTGAGCGACTCCTGAGGCAGCCGGCCGCGAAACCCGAACACAAACAAACAGATGGTGGGACGCTTTAGAGAGAGAGAGAGAGAGAGAGAGAGTGGCTCGTTCGGGAAAGTTATGAGAGGGAAGGTAGCATCCCCTGGGAGAGATCGGAACGTCCGTGAGGTACTTAATTTGTAAAGAGAGAGAGAGAGACGGAAAAAAAAAAATAGTGAACGGGAACGAAGATGAGACGAACGGAGAAGTAAGATGGAAGTAAGAGACAAGGAGACAGAGAGTACAGGTTAATTGATGGAAAGTACAGGTTAATAAGTACAGGTAAACAGGTAAGTAAAAAAAAACAGGTATGGTATGAGCTTAAAAAAACCCAGCTCGTTCAGAGATGGTGGCTATAGTTGTTGTTATCAGAGAGAGAGAGAGAGTGTGCGTGTGTGTGTGTGTGTATATATGTATGTACATGAGCCCTTACGTAATCAGAGACAGACAGACAGACAGATAAAAAAAGGAGTAAGGGTACTGGGAGGGTAAATGGGTTGGGGGGTGGGGTGGGGAATGACTAAACAATGACGATATAGGGCCGTTTGAAGCAGCCTATATAACGCGACCAGATCAAAAGACCGAATTATATCAATAAACGCTTTCCGTGTGACGCTTGACCGAGTGGGCAGTGACGCATGCGCAAAGTTTTCCCTTGCGATTTATTCGGGCGTAAACCGGACAGACCTTGAAACGGAAACACATGTAAATATGTAAATCACATGCAGATCGCCGATGCCATAGATTTTATAATTGAGATTACGTGAAGATTAATGACATTCAATGTAATGAATGATTTATGGGCGCGGCTATGAAAAAAAAAGGGGCGAGAGAGAGAATTCCTAAATGTCGTTCGGTGTCTGTGAATAATATATGAGATCGTAAATGGCCCGGTAGGCTAATACGGGAATTTGCCTCCTGTTACACCGGTCTGGGATGAGATGGAATTTCGGCTTTGTTATTATGTTAAATGAGGAAGGTTGGTTGTATTGCAGCGGCCATTTCCTTAGTCTGAGGAGGGGGTGAGAGAGAGAGAGAGAGAGAGAGAGAGAAGAGACTAACCCGGAGGTTCACCTCTCCGTTTCATTATGTTCCGTTTAATTGACCTCCGAGAACGATAATTCGTGGTGGATTCGGACTGATATTTAAAGGGGAGGAGTTACGGCTGTCTCCGGCCATTTCCTGAAAGCTTCTTCCTAAGAGCTTGCTATAATTCATTGCCACCAATTTGCTCCGTGTGGAAATATCGACTCCATTCTTCAGCTGACCGCACTTCACAAGATTACCTCGATTGGGTCAGCTCTCGCGTTCTTGCTGAAAGGCGTCGTACCTCTTTTTAATGAAAATCTATTGAAGTTTCTGTTTGATTTCTTTATTACAGCATCTCTCTCTCTCTCTCTCTCTCTCTCTCTCTCTCTCTCTCTCTCTCTCTCTCTCTCTCTCTCTCTCTCATTTAAAACGGTTGAACCGCCCGGACTGCTCTCTGTGACTTTGCCTCTGATTTCCTGCGTTTACTACAACAGTCAGCATTTTAAAAGCGTGTTAGGCGAAAATTAATGTGTTAATTTGGACTTCCTGCCCACATTTTTCAGCGGGGGGTGGGGCGGGGTCGGGGGCGGACGGGATTGGCGAGGGAAGGGGAAGGGAGGGAGTCTTAGCTCCTCCACCCCACAGGCATTGTCCGAAACTGTGCCCTCTCCTCTTCCTCCTCCTCTCCTCCTCCTCCTCCTCCTCCTCCTCCTCCTCCTCCTCCTCCTCCTCCTCCTCCTCCTCGCTTCTTCTTCTTCTTCTTCTTCTTCTTCTTCTTCTTCTTCTTCTTCTTCTTCTTCCTCCTCCCCGCCCTCTGTCTGTTCCTCTCTCGTTTATCCGGCTCTTCTCGGTATCAAAATCGCATTAGGGACCGAAATGAAGAAAAGAAAGACTCTCTCTCTCTCTCTCTCTCTCTCTCTCTCTCTCTCTCTCTCTCTCTCTCTCTCTCTCTCTCAGTCTTGTAATTCCTCCTCTTTGATCTTTATCCAGCTGTAAATATCGAATGATACCCTTTTCATTTTCAATCTGATAGACTTGAATCACGTTCCCCCGGCATCCGTAAGGGAGTAATTATTGTTCACGTTAAATGTTTGATCAATACCGATGGTTGGCTGATATATTTGTCGTGATTTTATAACGTTAATGATTAGGATGTTTGGCAGGTGTAGGGTCCTTTCTTCAATGAAAACCTCGTTGGTTTCGTTCTTGATTCCTTAATAGTTTCTCGGTAAGTTTATTACCAGAACAGACCAGACAATCAACCGCTGAAGGTGGTGTTGTCTTTTGAAATAAACTCTAGAGGGACAATGAAATTTGGAAGGGGTGGGGCGGGTTGTGTATGTGATATTAGCACAAAAGAAACAGATTAAATTGATTTTTATTACTATTTAGTTTTTACCTAGAGAGTTAACTGGAACATATGATAGTTTTAGCCGAATATTTCTGTTTATTTTAAATCGTGTATTTTTTAATTTTATTTGTAAATTACCAATTCACCAGGTTTAAGGAATAGCAAATCTTGCCACAGCCAGTGTCATTTACCTCACCATGATAAACTACTTCAATAGTATATTCATCAAGTTACCATCCACTTGAAGACCGCCAAGTTACCTTCAGGTATGGCTTCACCCCATGGCCGGCGCTGAAACCCTAGAGGCTGATTTCTCCTAGAAATTCACCTACCCCTCTCCCACGTGGGGTGGACAAACAGGTTTGCAGGAGGAGGGTGGATGTCTCCCCTACCCTCCCGTTCCCCTACTTACCCCGCCCCCACCCGGGCGGACAAACTGGTTTGCCGGGGGTGGGTGGCTGTGTCATGTCTCCCCTACTGTCCCCCGGGGAGGACAAACAAGATCAACTCGGATTTTATTATTATAGAAGATAGATAGATAGATGATATAGAAAGAATAGAATTTCTTCTTATTAGCTCCCCAAGTCAGCAAGCTCTGTGTCGTCCATATATTTAGTGGTTTCGATTTCATTGTTATATTAAGTTTCTGGTCACTGTGGTTTTTCAAGGTATTTTGGTGCCTATACATCTATTTATTATTATTATTATTATTATTATTATTATTATTATTATTATTATTATTATTAGAGAGGAGATACTCTCTGAGGGCAGTAGCGTTGAAAATAATAGCTGTTTCCATGGCATTTAATCCGTACAGAGCTAATAGAGGAGTGTTTATACAAGTTAATTGCCATAGAAACAGCTATTATTATTATTATTATTATTATTATTATTATTATTATTATTATTATTATTATTATTATTATTATTATTACACTGAAAAAATGGCACTCGGTATGCCATTGAGCTTATATTTTGCCTTCTCAAAAAGGGCCTCTTTTTAAGATATTATTATTATTATTATTATTATTATTATTATTATTATTATTATTATTATTATTATTAGTTAAAAAATGCTCATAGTAGCGTGAGTCTTGAAATGGAGAAACAAGTCCACAATGATGTGTGTGTAAGTATATTTAAAAATAAATCTCTACAGATTTATTGTTAAATATACTTACTGCAGATTTGTTTCTCCATTATTATTATTATTATTATTATTAGTAGTAGTAGTAGTAGTAGTAGTAGTAGTAGTAGTAGTAGTAGTAGTAGTAGTAGTTCGCTCTATAAAATTTATATTAACCAACTCTCTCCCGCACTTTATCGGAGATATTTTATTGTCGAATTGGAAAGAGGCCCCGGCGTCCCCCTCGCCAAAAGGTCTATTCCCACCTTCGATTCCACTTCGCGAATTGATTTGTGTGTCCAATCGAAGCCTTCATATAAGTTATATCCCGGATATGAAAGCGTAATAGTGATGGCTTAAAGGTTTATTGATGGATAAAAGATTTTTATGTAAGAGAGCGATGTCGCCATAAGAAAGCTCTCTCCGTTTCATTAGTTACCCCTCCCCTTTGAGAATAAATTCCGGGGACCGTTTTCCGTTTTCTATTGCGTAGCCATCTGCGTATAATGTGCTGAGCGAGACGGTGGCGTTTTATTCCCGACAGTCTATTTTGGACTTAATAAAAATAGCATTTGCCTCTTAAATCTGCCATATTGCACCTGTTTGGTGGAGGAAAAAAATAGGTTTATTAGATTTTTGTTTCCGGGTTTACACGCCTCAGCAATTTGCTCTGGAGAGGGAAAAAAATGGGTTGGTGATTAACTGTGATATTAAAGTTTTTTTCTCTCATTTTTTATTGGCCTGTGAAGAAGAAATGAAAGAATGGTTGGTGGTAAGTCTTTTTTTTATGTATTTTTTGCTCGTTTTGACTTGTAGGATAAGAAATAAAACTGAAATTTTTCATTTTATTTCATAAAGTTCAGGGATTTCATTCTGGAATTCCTTTTACATGTTGAAATACATTCATTTATTTTTTTTTATTAGATTATCTTGAAGAAAGAAAAAAATTATTCCCTCCATTATGAAGATGCTGAGATTTAAATTTTATTGCAGCGCCAATGACTTAATTCTGTGTTCAGCTTACTTCAAACATGTCACAGGGAGAGATCACCCATTTCAGACTGCTAAAAATAAAAAAAAAACGGTATAAGTTTTCATCATACAACCAACTGAAGCTTAATATTTTGCTTTACATGCTGTAACCTGAAATCTAATTGCTGTATTTTTATATATATATTATCTTTCTGCCGCAAGGTGGCCTCTTGAGTTGCCTTTCCACAAACACTATTTCAGCACTGCTCCTCTGAGCTGAATTCTAGTCCATTGTCTCTCACATTTAGATAGCCTTGCCTGACTCCTGTCAAACTACTGGTTTCTAAATTACCATTGCAGAGCTCGATAAGAACATTGGGTACCCCGTTCCTTGGAATTTGCACTAAAAAAACGTATTTGATTTCTAGTTGACTTTACTGTCTTATACGTCATTTTTGCGAATTTTTCTCTTAATTTATGGCGCAGATGACACGGTAAACATCCCTGCCTCACAGCTATGCATAAAGGTTGAAAGAAAAAGGGAAAAAAGTTGTATTTGGTATATATGGACCTACAGAGAGTTTGTTTTAGAAAGCTAATGGTAAAATCGATAAAGATTAATAAAAAAAAAAGTTAGAAAGCTTACAAGAGTAGAAAATTGAGAGTAAACTTTAGCAAGAATAAGGCTGTGAGGGTAAATGGGAACCAGGTTTGATTGTTACAAATGCACATTCTCCAGAAATAATGTACATAGTTGTACTGGGTCAAGGTGAATTGGTGAGGAAAGTAGTTTGTCTAATGGTGATAAGAAGAGGAGTAGTTATCACTTTGCTTTGTGAGAGATGTTAATTTCAGTTGGAATCATAGGATCATAGGTCTGAGAGTACAGTCGTAGAGGCACTTGCAAAATCCAATTTTACAGAAACTAGTGGGCAGGGATCAGGGCCGGACTTAACGGACAGGGTGTAAAGAGCAAGGATTCCATTATAAATACGTACCTAAACCGAACAAGGACCCCCGAAAACTAGCAGCTTTAGAGGCTTTAAATGTAAAACATCAATCACTGTCATCTACATCCAATAATTGCTGAATCAGGAAAGAGGCCAGAGTAGAAAATTGCTACACATACAACCGTATCAGCCACCTATAAAAAGCGTCATGATGAGAATGTCAGTACGTATGATGGTTATTATGCTATTCATAGTAGGTCTGTTGGTAGTCCGGAAAAAAAAGACGAATAAGGTTTTTCTTGATGTATCATAGAACATGTATATTTCATGGGCTATAAGTACATGATATGCATTCATAGCAGGTCTGTTGGTAGTCTGGGAGAAAAAGGACGAATAAGGTTTTTCTTGACGTATCATACAACATGTATATTTCATGAGCTATAAGTACATTATATATGTATGTATGTATATATATACACATACATACATATACACATACATATATAATGTACTTATAGCCCATGAAATATACATGTATGATAAGTCAAGAAGAACCTTATTCGCCTTTTTTTCCCAGACTACCAGCAGACCTACTATGAATGGCTTAATAAGCATAATACGTACTGACATTCTCACCATGCCGCTTTTTATAGGTGCCTGATACGGTTGTAAGTGAGTAGCAATTTTCTCCTCTGGCCTCCTTCCTGATTCAGCAATTTATTGGATGTAGATGACAGTGATTGACATTTTAAATTTAAAGCCTTTAAAGCTGCTCGTTTTCGGGGGTCCTTGTTCTGTTTAGGTACGTATTTATAATGGAATCCTTGCTCTGTGGCGCAAAATCTGTTTAGATAAAATTTCATAAAAAAATATACCTCAAGTAAATTTTTTAAAAATCATGAAATTCCTCTTACTGGTTTGGGAATGAAATAGAAAAAAACATTTTCTATCAGAATTTTGTGATGAGAGATCCATTTTGGGAGTAAATAGATGATGAACATTAAATTCTAATTTCAATGGAATTTTTAACTTTTCAGTAGGTACTTGGAAAGTGATTTACAAATCAGGAAAGTGATTTACATGTCACAGTCATTTTTTATTTGTAGAAAATCAGGGGTTAAATGGATGCCTTCAGTAAAAAAAAAAACTTTTAATGTGGGTTTTCTTTTTAGGTAAAATACCAGCCAGGTAGAGACCAATCACGATAATTAAATGACATTTAGCAAGAAAACCCGCCGTTTTAGTTCCTCTCCTCTTAGTCATGGTGACTTGGAAATTAGGGTTTTTCATTCATTCATCTCTGACATTAAAGAGTATCTCGAATTGTTGTACGTGCTTTCGTGAAGTTCATGCAGTGATCTGTAACAAGAGAAGTTCTTCACTGAGATTGATTTTACAGTGTTCAGTGTTTTTAATATAATACACAGTTTTCAGATTATTATTTTATTACTTCAGTAGATGAAACCTATTCACATGGAACAAGCACTTCAAAGGGTCCATTGACTTGAACTTCAAGCTTCCCCAACATGTTGGTTTCAACCCCCCAACCACAGCAGACCCCACACTGCAACAGTAACTGATCATGATACAGAGCCAGTGATTTTTCATAGTCCTGGGCGAGACGCGAACTCGCGACATCTGAGTGGCATGCCACGACACTAACCACTATACCAGCGGAACTTGATGTTATGTTTTTGTGAACCTCTCTATGAAATTCCTAATTGTAGCGGGTCTTTGCAGTGTCCCTTCTCCGGTCCCTAGCTGCAACCTCTCTCATTTCTTTTACTGTACCTCCGTTCATGTTCTTTTTCTTCTATCTGATTTTCCACCCTCCAAAAATGATTTCCTTGTGCAGCTGCGAGGTTTTCCTCCTGTTACGCCTTTAAAACTTTCTTACTGTCAGTTTTCCCTCCAGCGCTGAATGACCTCATAGGTCTCAGCGCTTGGTCTTTGGCCTAAATTCTATATTCTCTTCTATTCTTAATTGCAGCTTCTAATGAATGACCGGTTTTATTTACTTCTAAGATATCTTTTTTTTTATTTGTATATTGCCAATCACTTTCAGGGATGATTTTCGGTTTGAAATCCATTTTTTTTTATTTCGTCGATGACCTCTATTGTTGTGACGTCAGCATACTGAATAATGTCAAAGCTTCTTTGACATTTAAAAAAAGAAATAAGTCTTTGCCGTCGATAACTTAAGATTTGTGTGTATTTTTTTTAAATGGCCGTTTGTTAAACCATTATTTAAGAACTTGCTATCTATTTATCTGTCTATCCAGCTATCTATGTAATTTGTCTATCTATCTATCTATCTATCTATTTATCTGTCAATCTATCTATCTATCTATCTATCTCTCTATCTGTCAAAGAAGTATTCATCTTTTATTAATTCGTTAATCTATAGGCATACAGTATTCGCATATGTATTTATCTTGGGCGTGTTTTGCTCTCTGTTAATTTTTGTTATATGACCTGTTACCCGGTTCGGTGTATTTTATTACTGAATGTTAAGCTGAGGATATATTCGTTTATGTATTTAACTTTAAGTGTTTTGGCATGTTTTCATTTTTATTGTATGTCTTGTTACATCACCTTTTCCGTGTAATTTATTGCTGAATGTTGAGGAGAGGAGATGGTCTCTCTCTCTCTCTCTCTCTCTCTCTCTCTCTCTCTCTCTCTCTCTCTCTCTCAATACTGTTATTATTATTCTCTCTCTCTCTCTCTCTCTCTCTCTCTCTCTCTCTCTCTCTCTCTCTCTCTCTCTCAATACTGTTACTTCTTATCTCTCTCTCTCTCTCTCTCTCTCTCTCTCTCTCTCTCTCTCAGTATTGTTATTATTCTCTCTCTCTCTCTCTCTCTCTCTCTCTCTCTCTCTCTCTCTCTCTCTCTCTCTCTCTCTCTCAGTATTGTTATTATTGTCTCTCTCTCTCTCTCTCTCTCTCTCTTCTTTCGGTGAGGAGACTTTGAGGTCCTGGGACAGTTTCTTACATGCTAATATTTTTAACCCCTTTCCCCTGCTTGCTTGCAGTCAGTGAGCGTGACGCGTTTCCACGCAGCAAATTTGGAGAAACAGTTGGGTATTGTCTTGCACAGAGTTTCGCTATTTTCAGTGCATTACTACCCTAATGCTATTCTCCTCGCTTTTTAATACGTTTTTATCTATTTATTAATTTATTAATTTATTTATTTTTTAATGAGTGACGTCTCATCTTTCTGTATTTCTCTTTAGTTCCTCTGACTTCTTCCTAATGAACACCGTAATATTCTTTGGAAGCTTGAATTTCAAGTCAATGGCCCCTTTATTTGGCTTGTCCCATATGAATAGGGTTCATCTTCTGGATAATAATAATAATAATAATAATAATAATAATAATAATAATAATAATAATAATAATAATAATAATAATAATAATAATTTTTATTAGTCGTTTTATTCCTGTACTTGACTTGTATTGCTCTTTTCTACATGGGAGCTTTCGCGTTTACCACTTTTTTTAAACCTGCAAAATCTGAATATTGGGCATTATATCAGGTGCTTTCTTGTAAAGAAACCTTTTTTTATTAAGAAAAGTTTATTGATATTTTGTTAATTTGATCAATGCAATCGTAAACACATGGCATAATTACGGGCGTAAAGCTCGCCATTTTTGTCTACATATAGATTTATCGTAAAAAATGCCCGTTTCAATCCAGCCCTTGAAAATTATTAATATTCATAACCACTAAGAAATATACCATGGGTATACTTGCAGTGAAACATTTCAATCCAGTCCTTCAAAATAATTAAAATTAAAAATATTCATAAATACTCGTAGATATTCCATAGGTATTCTAGCAGAGCGGAAGCTGTACGCATAATACGCTCGTGTTATTGATCAGAATGCCTTCTCTTATGCCCATATTCGCACAATCGCAAATGGGGAAGCGTCCATTCTAACCCGGTTGCCGCAGCTTATTAATTCAGTAAAGGCCGGGTTTGCTCACCTCCTATTTTGATGCAGTTCTCGTGCTTCATTCAAGGAGCAGAATGTGAACACGGCGGATGTCAGGGCTTAAGGTAGGTTTTGCTCGGCGCGATTATTGTTCTTGGATTAACGATAATCGTTCATCATTAACGATGATCGTTCATGGATTAACGATGATCGTTCTTGGATTAATGATGATCTTTCATGGATTAACTATGATCGTTCATGGATTAACGATGATCGTTCATCGATTAACGATGATCGTTCGTGATTAACGATGACCGTTCATGGGTTAACGATGATGTTCATGGGTTAACGATGATCGGTCATGGATTAACGATGATCATTCATGGATTAACGATGATCGTTTATCGATTAACGATGATCGTTCGTGATTAACGATGACCGTTCATGGGTTAACGATGATGTTCATGGGTTAACGATGATCGGTCATGGATTAACGATGATCATTCATGGATTAACGATGATCGTTCATGGGTTAACGATGATCGTTCATCGATTACCGATGATCGTTCATCGATTACCGATGATCGTTCATCGATTAACGATGATCGTTCATCTGATTAACGATGATCGTTTATGGGTTAATGGTGATCGTTCATGGGTTAACGATGATCGTTCATGGGTTAATGATGAACGTTCATGGATTAACGATGATCGTTCATGAACGATCGTCTTTAGTCAATGAACGATCATCGATAGTCCATGAACGATCATCGTTAATCCATGAACGATCATCATTACTCCATGAACGATCATCGTTGATCGATAATCGCACCGAGCAAAGCCTACCTTTAGAACGGGCTTTGGATTGTGCTGGAAAGAGAGAGAGAGAGAGAGAGAGAGAGAGAGAGAGAGAGAGAGAGAGAGAGAGAGAGAGAGAGCCCATCTCGGTGAGAGAAAAAGAGAGAGAGACTTTGGCCAAGAAGTGAAGAGTTAAGCATTGGTTCCCGGATTCAATTTGCGAGTCCCGGAAACTCTACGGTGACCACACGCTATTTTTAACTTCCACTCATATGGAATAAAATTAACCTTATTTCAAAAAACCATTTCCTTACCCAGACTATGAACGTCGGCCAGGCATTAGCAAATATCAGCCCTGATGAGAAGAAAATAATAAGAAGAATTGAAAAGACCTTATATGAAGTCAATTCAACTGATGCTGCCCTTCTCTTCAACAAATTATTATTATTATTATTATTATTATTATTATTATTATTATTATTATTATTATTATTATTATTATTATTATTATTATCGGTGAAGAGGACACGAGCATGTGAGTTGCATATACGCCACATGAAAAAGGCTTTCTGGATGAAGTGTTTGAGGCCTATCAGAATGGTCCCTAAGCGGGGGTAGTGCCGCCAGTGCACCTCACGCGGTGCACTGTAGGCATTGCTTTAGGGTCTTTGCAGCGTCCCTTCGGCCCCTAGCTGCAACCCCTGTCATTCCTTTGACTGTACCTCCGTTCATATTATCTTTCTTTCATCTGACTTTCCACCCTCTCTTTAACAACTGTTTCATAGTGCAATTGCGAGGTTTTATTTTATATCTTTCATACCTTTTTACTGTCAGCGTTGAATGACCTCATAGGTCCAAGCGCTTGGGCTTTACCCTGAACTCTATATTCTATTCTGTTCTATATCAGAATGGTTGCCGAGGAAGAGGGAAGGAAAAAACGAGAAAAAAAAAGTACTTCAAATACCAACAACACGCGTAGACCTAGACAGCTTATTGTGAGGGGCGGTGGGGGGAACGGGGGGAAGGAGGTGGAGAGGTTCACTTTTGATTTCCCAGAGCTCATCAGGTTATGCTTCCTCACTCTTGTTATCGCCTCGCTTGCTCGACTGACGCTGATGTTGCTGACTCACGCCTTTATTTCCCGGCGTTTTTCGCCCCTTCCTTTTGTGATGTCTGTGTGTGTTTGCGATCCGTGTACTTGTGATGCCGCGAACCAATTCGGCAATTAATTATATCCCGTGTGAAAGCTGAATTATACGGGCTTTTTGAACCCCCCCCCCCAACTCCTCTAATTACCGCCGCTAGAACATGTCGCTGATTGGGCCAATCGGGTCTCTGGTTACTCTAAAAGCCCAGCAACCATTGATTCAGGTGTCTCTCTCTCTCTCTCTCTCTCTCTCTCTCTCTCTCTCTCTCTCTCTCTCTCTCTCTCTCTCTCTTTTTGTTGTCGTTTTTGGGTTTTATTCACGTCCATATTTTTAATGGATGCTCATTAAAACAGAACGCTCTGGGCGCTTTGAAGTTTGTCAGTCTCTCTCTATTATATAACGGAATCAACATTGCTTGATTCAGGGTAATTAATTCAAGAGGTATTGTAACAATTACTGGTGTTTCGGTTCCTACCTCTCCCCCCCCCTCTCCCCCCTCCCCGACCCCCTCCTTTTATGCGTGTTTGTGAGTGTACCCGCGAGCGATAGTGAAAGGTATTGCAGGTCTCGTTTGTTTGCTTAAAGCTCGCCAGTCGCGTTTGTGAGTTAGTTTGTGTTGACAGACTGACAGACTACCTCATGGCGGGTAGGCAGACAGTTTTGGCATAGTATTCTGTTTATACGACACTGTTTTCGTTCGTCGACTTATGGCGGTTATAATTATATATAAATTCTCTCTCTCTCTCTCTCTCTCTCTCTCTCTCTCTCTCTCTCTCTCTCTCTCTCTCTCTCTCTCTCTGCGTGTGTGTTTGTGTGTGATAGTCACGTTCATTCTGATGTTTGTCGCAATGTTGTTCTCGATCGTAAACTTGTGCCACATATATTTATAAATGAAGAAATAACTCTCTCTCTCTCTCTCTCTCTCTCTCTCTCTCTCTCTCTCTCTCTCTCTCTCTCTCTCTCTCATCGCAGTGGCCACGTATATCCCACAGAGGGAACTAGTTGGTTTATTATGTAAACTTCATCGCTTCCTGCTCGGGCACGGAAGCACATACCAGGCCTCGACCTTTTCCGTTCGCTGTTTGTAGTGTAACGATATTGTACACGCGATTTCAGGTGGTCAGTCTCTAATTTCTTCTGCTCTGAGCTCCCTTGAGTCCTACTTCTGTGCTCTCTTGTTGTCTGAGGGTTGTCTGAGGCCTTGATGTGGTTTTTTTTTTTTTGGTATAGAGAGTATAAAACAAAATCTGTGTCAGATCGAGTAAGTGCAATGATTTTGTTTATGGATTTTGAGAGAAGGAGAGTATGTTTTTTCTTCCTTTTCCAATAGAAGAGATTCTGAGTTGGTGTATGTACACACACACACACACACACATACATATATATATATATATATATATATATATATATATATATATATATATATATATATATATATATATATATATATATATATATATATATATCATATATATATATATATATTATTGTATCCATCTACTTATATCTATATGTATATGTGTATGTTTATACATAGGCTATAACAACAGAAAACATCAAAAAAATTATATTAATAAACTTCGTTTGGTCGAGAAAACAATTTCTCTGTTGTACGATAGGAATCGCCCTAAATCTACTCTCTTTTCTTCAATCTGTTTTTAGTTTTCTGAAAAGAAAACTATTGCGCCGGCTTTGTCTGTCCGTCCGCACTTTTTCTCTCCGCCCTCAGATCTTAAAAACTACTGAGGCTAGAGGGCTGTAAATTGGTATGTTGATCATCCACCCTCCAGTCATCGAACATACCAAATTGCAGCCCTCTAGCCTGAGTAGTTTTCATTATATTTAAAGTTAAACTTAGCCATGATCGTGCGTCTGGCAATGATACGGGATAGGCCACCGCGGGCGTCGGTTAAAGTTTCATGGGCCGCGGCTCATACAGCATTATATCGAGATCGCCTAAAGATAGATCTATTTTTGGTGGATCTAACGGCTTTGTAGTTACAAGCATATCCAAAGAAGCGCGAAGAATTCGAGAAGTTAAGAGGGCATTGTGGCTGTTAGAATTACACACACACACACACACACACACACACACACACACACACACACACATATATATATATATATATATATATATATATATATATATATATATATATATATATATATATATATATATATATATATATATATATATATATATATATATATATATATATATATATATATATATATATATATATATAAACAGCCTGGTAAAAAAAGCGTTTAACTGAGCAATTTATTTGAAAAGACCTGATTAGCAAATATATATATATATATATTAAACAGCCTGGTAAAAAAACGTGTTTAACTTAGTAATTTGTTATTTGAAAACAGCTGATTAGCAAAAAAATATGTTAAAAGAGCCAGTTAAAAATAAACGCGTTCAACTCAGCAATTTGTTATTTGAAAATAACTGATTAGCAAAAAAAAAAAAAAAAAATATGCATAAACGGTGTTGTAAAAAAAAGCGTTTAACTTAGTAATTTGTTATTTGAAAACCGCTGATTAGTAAAAAAAAATAACAAAAAATATATAAAAACAGCCTGATGTAAAAAAACGCATTTAACTCAGTAATTTGTTATTTGAAACCAGCTGATTAGCAAAAAAAATATGTATATGTATATATATATATAAAAGCCTGGTTTAAAAAAAAAAACACGCTTAACTCAGTAATTTGTTATTTGAAAACAGCAGATTAGCAAAGGAAAAAAATTTTTTTAACACAAAAACAGCCAGGTAAAAAAAAAAAAAAAAAAACGCGCTCAACTCAGTAATTCGTATGCATGAAAATGGAGCATTCCTGTTAACGCCCCATTAACGCAGCGGCAATGAAGTATTATTTTCATTAAGTTTGCAATACAAATTTGTGTAATTATATGATAATGGCCTCGCGCAGTGTTGTACGATCAATCGGGGAACGACCGAAGTATTTTAACGAGTATCAGAGTCTGGAGCGTGGAAGTAGTGATGCTTTCCTTGAATGTCCTGAATTTGATTGACATCAGATGCCTGATTTTTAGGTTTCTGTAAAAGAATACTATCGAGATGGCTTTGTCTGTCGGTCCGCACCTTTTCTGTCCGCCCTCAGATCATAAAAACTACCGAGGCTAGAGGGCTGCAAATTGGTATGTTGATCATCCGTCCTCTAATCATCAGACATACAAAATTGCAGCCCTCTAGCCTCAGTAGTTTTTATCTTATTTAAGATTAAAGTTAGCCATAATCGTGCGTCTGGCAACGATGTAGGTTAGGCTACCACCTGGCCGTGGTTAAAAGTTCCATGGGCCGCGACTCATACAGCATTATACCGAGACCTCCGAAAGATAGATCTATTTTCGGTGGCCTTGATTATACGCTGTACAGAAAACTCGATTGCGCCGAAGAAGCTTGGTCGTATTTTTACTTTTTTTTTTTTTTTTTTTTTTTTAGAACTATTTTGTAAGGAATGCTAAGGAAAGTTTCAGATTTAATGCTTAATTTTGTGTAAGGAAAAACATTTAAGGACTGCTACGGGAAGTTTCAGATTTTATTATTATTATTATTATTATTATTATTATTATTATTATTATTATTATTATTATTATTATTATTAGATGAAACCTATTCATATGGAACAAGCCCACCAAAGGGGCCATTGACTTGAAATTCAAGCTTCCAAAGAATATGGTGTTCATTAGGAAGAAGTAAGAGGAAGTAAAGAGAAATACAGAAAGAAGAGATACCACTCATTAAAAAAATAAACGAACAGATAAATAGATAAAAACGAATTAAACTTCTGAAGTTCCAACTGCTCGACATCCTCTGAAGGGAGGCTGTTCGACAGTCCAACGGTGCGAGGAGGAACAAAGGACCTCTGGAACTGAGAAGTTGGACAGCGAGGCACATTTACTGTATGTTGGTACTGCTGTCCAGGGAATCTGGTCACTCTCGACAGATAAAGGGGAAGATCTCTGTCGAAATACAACTTACGAAAAAATGACAAACAAGAGACCATCCGTCGATGATCCAAGCCACAACTGATAATATTTGGAAACAGAAACCTACCACCACGAACCTCTCTATCTAAAAGAGATAAATCTCTGGCTTTAAAGAGATTTTGTTTGTATTTGCTGATTTCTTAAGTGGGCCAAATCAAGCCCAGCTGACATTTACAAGAATACGCAAGTTTCGTGACTTTAGCTCGTTTCGGTATGCTACTTCTAGCCTTTGCGTTCAGAGTTTTAGAATTCGTTGTCCAACCTTTCAGTTTCTTTAGACTTTTGTGTGATTTTTTTGACGAAGCATTCATTTGAATTATATAATCAGATTGGGCAGTTTTGGTGGGTGCTAATTTCTAGTCAGCATCTGATATATATATATATATATATATATATATATATATATATATATATATATATATATATATATATATATATATATATATATATATATATATATATATATATATATATACATAATATACATACATACATACATATACAGTGCATATACATGTATCCCGTAAGTGGTGGAATTTCACAGAGGTTTCTGGCGTTGAAAATGATTGGTAGGCGATGATCTTGTTTTAAGTAATAACGTGCAATAACTTGTTGCATTTTGTTTTTGATAATGAACGACCATGAATCCTCCAGAAGTACCGAGGTGACCTTTAACCTATAAACCCTATTGTCGAATTGTTCATGCCCAGGTGAAGATATTCATTTTGCACTTTACCTGAGGAGGTACATATTTTGTCAAAATAAATAAATAAATAAATAAATCATTTCCATTAACCTCGTTACCGATGTC
>NC_089767.1:38872008-38952008 GCF_040412425.1 Macrobrachium rosenbergii
CGGGAATATCATGTAACCGCGAACAAAATACAAATAACTTGTTGACGGAAAAAAGTGAAATGAATTTTTTGTGTTTGTCGCCGAAAAAAATTAATTAATTTTTTGTGTTTTCATTTCGGTAAATTATATTGGTTTAGATAAGCCTTCGGGGAAAATGAATTTTGCGCCTTTCGATAGATTCATTTGTAGGTCTCTTACAATATTCACGACGCCGGATCATCGCTCTCGTGGTTTTGGGGGGCGGGGGGTGCAAGCCCCCCATGACTGGCTACACGAGGAATTCCATTTTATGATCATTATGTAGTACGTAGGTTTTTTTTTTTTTTTATTTTTGCAAATGCGAGGTATTCGCGGTCGGTGAATCCTTAATTGAAATATTTTAGTATGTTTTCTCTCTCTCTCTCTCTCTCTCTCTCTCTCTCTCTCTCTCTCTCTCTCTCTCTCTCTCTCTTTTTCGAAAAATTGTTTTATGTCGGTTGATAAATCTGTTCCCGTAGATTAAGTATGTATTTGGGCATAAGAAGTCTCTCTCTCTCTCTCTCTCTCTCTCTCTCTCTCTCTCTCTCTCTCTCTCTCTCTCTCTCTCTCTCTCTCTTCGTAAAATTGCGTATGTTTTGGCGATTGAAAAATCCGAACCCGTAGATTAAGTATGTTTTGGGACATACGAAGTTACGCTACATTAGAAAGAAAAATTCATAACGATAAAAAACCTTTTTTATTTTTAATCGGAGCGAACGGGTTCCGACCATTTTATTTTTCATTTTTCCCCGGAGCCAATATCCATTAAGCGTTTTTGGGAATTTTAAAAGACGCGGCCATTTTTAATGTGCGGCCCACATTTCACCAACCTAAAATGGGCTAGATTACACTTTTTTACAAAAAGCACAGTTAAATAAGCATTGTTTGAAACGAACTTAGTTACGATTGTACGCAGGCAGCTTTTTACGATGCTAATGGAAAGGAAATTGACGGAGATTTCTGTTGTTGGCCAGACCTGTAGAACGTTTTATGCTAAATATTTTTTTTTTGCTCGACTTCAATATGTTTTTCCGGACCAAAGGTAAGTTAGTTTTTTTTTTTTTTTTTTGCAGGTATCCCAATAGCACTGAAGTCATTACTCGAATTTTGCGTGATGAATCCCCTGGCGCAGATCTTGGCGTTGTCATAACAACAATATTTGCCTAGTCGACTCCAGTGTAAATAAGTGAAATATTGAAGGCTTTTAAGGATCATTTATGAGGTCGCTTTTAAGGCGGAATTCATGTTATGAAACTGCGTCATTTTGTCTTTTGTTAATTTTATTTTACTGCCCACGAGATTCATCTTCTCCTTGGTAAGACATTTTAGCATTTTACCACCCCTTGCCTTCTCTCTCTCTCTCTCTCTCTCTCTCTCTCTCTCTCTCTCTCTCTTGTATAATAGGTTGGAAACCCCTCTCTTTCTCTGAAAATTGAGAAGAGCGTTGTATAATAGGTTGGAAACCCCCTCTCTTTCTCTCTGTGAAAATTGAAAAGAGGGTTGTATGATAGGTTGGTAGCCCTCTCTCTCTCTCTCTCTCTCTCTCTCTCTCTCTCTCTCTCTCTCTCTCTGTAAAAATTGAAAAGAGGGTTGTATAATAGGTTGGTAACCCTCTCTCTCTCTCTCTCTCTCTCTCTCTCTCTCTCTCTCTCTCTCTCTCTCTCTCTCTCTCTGTGAAAATTGAAAAGAGTGTTGTATAATAGGTTGGCAACCCTTTATTGTGTAGAAATTCTCCTGCGTTAGTGCAATGAATTTCAGCTATCCCGCGGGAACAGACTTGACAAATGTGTCGATACTCTGGCACGTATAAATGGTAAATCCTGCATTTCGCTGTGATAAAGCTTTCAGGCTGACTTTACTTTATATACTTGCTAATAAGGACGGTCGTGTGACTCTCTCTCTCTCTCTCTCTCTCTCTCTCTCTTTTCTCATGGACTCTCTCTCTCATACTCTGTATGTTTATCATGGACTATATATATATATATATATATATATATATATATATATATATATATATATATATATTTCACACACACACATACACACACATAATATATATATATATATATATATATATATATATATATATATATATATATATATATATATATATAAGAAATAATCAGCACGCAATCACTCAGGTTCCAACTCCTCGTATGACTTGTATGGCCTAGTGGGCAGCGTCCTTGCCTTTCAGTTGAAAGACCGGGTTCGATCCTGACGTGAGTCAGAAATTTATATATATATATATATATATATATATATATATATATATATATATATATATATATATATATATATATATATATATATATATATATATATATACCATAACCATAACTTAACAGAAGGACATACCGCACTCAAACCTCACTTCAATTGCTGAATAGTGGATGAACCCGTTTGCGCAGGAAACTTCTTCAACGATAGTCGCGAAATACAACTACACAAGACTCACCAGTAGCGTGTCAAGCCCCCCATACACACCCGGCGACATTCGTCCCTATCTTGCACACAAATGATGCTTCCTTGCTATGGAGACTCTAGTTTCCTAATTCCTTACTGCTGCTTTCTCTTCCCCTGATCTTTAATTTTACCTTCCAGCTGTTGATATTTACTTCAACAATATAATGAGTAGATATACCTTCATTCGCTCATTATACCAAACAACTCGCTTTTTTCAATTTTTCAGTCAATACGTAATCTAACAGTTTTCCTTATAAGTGATTTTATATTCAATATATCCAAGTGTGTATATATATATACATATATATATATATATATATATATATATATATATATATATATATATATATATATAAAAATAAGAAACAGGGTGTAGGTCATTTCGACTTTAAACCATTTGAAATAGCTATGTTAATGTCACAAATATATATACTACAAGAACAGTACTGACGAACATCTTATGGACTCATTAAGACGATATTATATTTTTCCTGTCATTTTTCTTGTATGTCCTCTCTCTCTCTCTCTCTCTCTCTCTCTTGAAATCTCTCTCTCTCTCTCTCTCTCTCTCTCTCTCTCTCCTGTAGAAACAATTTCAATCACGTCATTTTTAAGAGTGATATGGTCAGGAATATATCATATATATATATATGGGGTTATAGCTGGATATATGACCTATATTTACACAAATCTTAAATCATTTGAAATAGTTTATCTGTCTCCTTGATCATGACTCATTAAGACGATATTTTATTTTACCTGTCATTTCCTCAAATCCTTTCTCTCTCTCTCTCTCTCTCTCTCTCTCTCTCTCTCTCTCTCTCTCTCTCTCTCTCTCTCTCAATTTCAGTCATTTTTACTTTGGTCAGGAAATGTTCAATATGGACGGTGACCTAGTTTTCTTGACCTCATGGGACGGGGGTTTATCTGTCTCCTTGACATAAAAGTCGTGTTTTATTAACTTTGGTCAAATATTTCGAACTCTCTCTCTCTCTCTCTCTCTCTCTCTCTCTCTCTCTCTCTCTCTCTCTCTCTCTCTCTCTTTGGTAATATTTCGAAGGTGGTAAATATTTCAGCTCTCTCTCTCTCTCTCTCTCTCTCTCTCTCTATATCTCTCTATATATATATATATATATATATATATATATATATATATATATATATATATATATATATATATATATATATATATATACATATATATATATATATATATATATATACACACACACATACACATGTAAAAACGTTGATGCTTCTTTACCAACCTAACTTTGAGGGTATGAAAGACACCTTATACAACTAAAATCAGCAACCTATTTTAGAATGAAATCATTCAAACTCTTTTATTATATTTTTTAAATATTTGATTACCAAATTTTCAGAAAGCATTGATGTTTTTGTAAAGCTACCAGGTACCCCCGAAAGTCTCCGGGGAGAGAGAGAGAGAGAGAGAGAGAGAGAGAGAGAGAGAGAGAGAGAGAGAGAGAGAGAGAGAGGGAGTTTCTCAAGTAACTTTGGAAACTCCCGAAATGGGCATTAACTCTTTGATATGCCCGCGTTCCCTTTTACGCCCTAAATTGGGCATCAGCTACGCCATGTCTGGCGCGTCACGTTTTGTTTACTCTCCTTTGTTTACCCTCTCTCTCTCTCTCTCTCTCTCTCTCTCTCTCTCTCTCTCTCTCTCTCTCTCTCCCTTTGGTTTATATCCTCGAGAACCGCTAACTTACTTACTTAAGCCTCCGCTGAATGACGTAACTCTCTCAAGACACTGGATTACGACGTCGCTAAGAGATTGACTTCATTTTGGTCCCTTTAAAAAAATTGTGAAGTGTCGTTGAAGTGTCGCTGACATGGCGATGAGGTGTCGCTGAAATGGCGCTGAAGTGTTGCTGAAATGGCGATGAAGTGTTATTGAAGTGTGGCTTAAATGGTGATGAAGTGTCGTTGAAGTGTTGCTGAAATGGCGCTGAAGTGTCGCCAACTGAAATGGCGATGGGTTGTTGTTGAAGTGTCGCTGAAATGGCGATGAAGTGCCGCTGAAGTGGCGATGAAGTGTCGCTGAAGTGACGGTGAAGTGTCGTTGAAGTGTCGCTGAAAGGGCGATGAAGTGTCGCTGAAGTGTCTCTAAAGTGTCACTGAAATGGAGATGAAGTGGCGATAAAGTGTCGCTCAAATGGCGATGAAGTGTCGCTGAAGTGTCTTTGAAGTGCCGCTTGGGTTTTGGAAAATGCGACGCTGGGTTGTGTCTATTAAAATTTAACGCGTTTTTGTCACATACAACATATTTGTGTTAGCTTTATTTTTGTTGAGTCCAATGAAGTGGGATTTGTATACTGCGACCTAAAGAAAATAAGAAAATGCAGACATTTGTTGATCTTGAGTTTCTATACTGTCCGAATGAGTAGACTATTCCGTACTGATGATAATCAGACTTACACCAACTTGAAAGAATCAGAGACGAAGAATTATATATTTATGTTTATAATATATATAGTTATATATATGTACTGTCTTGTTATATATATATATATATATATATATATATATATATATATATATATATATATATATATATATATGTTTATATACATATATTCTACAACTACAGAAAAAGTATGCATTGATGAAATAAAAGGTCCATTTTCTATATAGAAAATGCAGTATAAAGTTAAGTTTTTTCATATTTTCATAAGATAAGGCGTCATTCAGATCACGTGCAATCCTTTATTTTGTAGAATTTCCATGTTTTTTGTAGGGAAATGTTTTCCAATTGAAACCAACTGTGTTTATCTCACCCTCAGCTGGGTACTTTCCCATACCTTTTTTTTCTTTTTTTTTTATTTCTATAAACATTGTGATATCCGAACCGACGATGCTGGAATAGCCAAAAACAAAGGGATTATCTCTCCTTGTGATCCACTGATCTTTTTCTGCCGTTCAGTTATGGGGTTTTAATTTCGCTGCTGTTGAATTCTGCTGGCCTGCAGGTAGGTGTAAGAAAATAGACTATTTTGCTTCGTAAATGGTAGTGGTGATTGAACATTTAGATCGACAGTATTCAGAGGAAGAGATGAGTGGTGATTGAACATTTAGATCGACAGTATTCAGGGGAAGATATGAGTGGTGATTGAACATTTAGATCGACGGTATTCAGGGGAAGAGATGAGTGGTGATTGAACATTTAGATCGACAGTAATCAGGGGAAGAGATGATTGACGATTGAACATTTAGATCGACAGTATTCAGAGGAAGATATGAGTGGTGATTGAACATTTAGATGGACAGTAATCAGAGGAAGAGATCAGTGGTGATTGAACATTTTGATCGACAGTATTCAGGGGAAGAGATGATTGATTGAACATTTAGATCGACAGTAATCAGAGGAAGAGGTCATATTGAGCATTTAGATCAAGTATTTGAATTGAACATTTAGATCGACAGTATTCAGAAAGAGATCAGTGGCGATTGAGCATTTAGATCGACAGTAATCAGAGGAAGAGACGATTGGTGATTGAATTTAGATCGAGTTATCAAAAGAGATATTTTTAATGAAAATCAGAAGATTGCTTGTCTACTACCCAATCTGTAGAATTAAAAATATTTAGAAAACAGAAGGTTTTGTTTCAGTTTCTGCGTTTGTTTTTTTACAAAATATTTTTAGATTTTTTGTTTTTACAAAATATCTTTTGATTGTTTTTACAAATATCTTTCAGTTATATGTGTTTACAAAATGTCCTTGTTTGTTTTTATAAAATATCTTTAGATTGTTTGTTTATACAAAATGTCTTTTATTATTGTTTGTTTTTACAAAATATCTTTAGATTGTTTTTTTTACAAAATATCTTTTATTATTGTTTTTTATTTTGTAGAAAATATCTTTAAATTGTTTGTTTGTTTTTACGAAGTAACTTTAAATTGTTTGTTACTACAAAATATCTGTAAATTGTTTGTCTTTACAAAATATCTTTAAATTGTTTCCTTTACAAAATATCTTTAAATTGTATGTTTTTCAAAACATCTTTAAATTGTTTGTTTTTACAAAACATCCCTATATTGTTTGTTTTTACGATATATCCTTAAATTGTTTATTTTTTACAAAATATTAAATTGCACGGAAGGATCTGAAGGTGAAAAGGACCAAATGCGCTCCCTGGGGAAGAACTCAGAGGATGGCTGATATGTGAAACGCTTAATAGCTGATAGATTTCGTACCATTTCGTTCCTTTTTAATCAATTCTCGTACTAATCAACAACAGTATGCTCTCCCGACACTATTTTAGCAGAGGGACTTAAAGGTCATCTATCTATTGTTTTGCCCGTTTGCGTCGTGTCCTCCTCTCTCTCTCTCTCTCTCTCTCTCTCTCTCTCTCTCTCTCTCTCTCAATCAATCAACGTATGAATCCTTCATCACCTGTGGGTTGGGTGAGTGATGACTTTCGCTTTGTGAAGGCACTTTACTTTTATGCGTAAGGGGGCGGGGACGAATATTTTTTTTTAAGATATCCCTTCCGATGACAAATGCGTTACGGAGAACTATCATCGAGTGCATTATCAGAATGATGCACGGGGGAACAAGCCCCCGTAGATATAAAACTCTGATGTCGTGCGTGTATTTATTTATTTATATTCTCTTTTTTCAACGCCGGGAATAAAAAGGTATCGATTAGTACTGGTGTACTGATATCGAGTTGGAATTGATGAAATATTGTTGTTTTTGTGGTAATCGTATTGCTACATATGTTCGGGTTAAGGTTGATTGGTTTACGTTCATGAGCTCATTAACTTATCTGTTTTCTGTTTGGTAGCGTTTTGGCCATTGAACGCTTTTAGTCGAGTGCCTTCCTTCTATTTATTGTGTAATGCAGAATACGTCGCTCAGAGCTTTGAGTCTTATATAATATATATGTTTACAGAACGCCGGGTTAAATGCAGCAAGACGTGAGCTTTAAAAATAAAAGAACAGCAGATTTCCTAAATATAAAAGAAGAAAGTAAAGCGCATCGTTATGAGAAATACAATTATCATAAAATTATGTAGATGATGTTAGCTTTGTGGTCGCATGAATAGAGGAAAGTTGAGCCTAAAGCAGGCTTCCTGAGCAATATTATTGACTGTCATGTAAACGTAGGGTAAACTAGAAGTGTGGTGTTGATGGGCGGTTTAAATGCTGAAGTTGGAGGTTGACAGAGGTTAAGGAATTTTTTTTTTTTTTTTTTACCGAAAAATAATTGTAGAGAGCGGATTGGGATGAGCTATGGCGATCCGACTTGTGCCTGGGAAGAAAATGATGACGAAAAAAATTGGTTTAGGAAGCAGAATGAAGAATGTAACAGTTTGAAATAGTAATAATAAATAATAATAATAATAATAATAAGTATCGAGACCTGAAAATCGAAACAAGAAGGATATGGGATATGCCAGTGGAAATTGTACCCATAATCATAGGAACACTAGGCACGATCCCACGATCCCTGAAAAGGAATCTGGAAAAACTAGATGCCGAAGTATCTCCAGGACTCATGCAGAAAAGTGTGCTACTAGAAACTGCGCACATAGTGAGAAAAGTGATGGACTTCCAAGGAAGCAGGATGCAACCCGGAACCCCACACTATTTTTTTATAATAATAATAATAATAATAATAATAATAATAATAATAATAATAATAATAATAATGATCTCCAGTATTTGAGATTAACTTGAATATAGTTTGTACGTAATGAAGATAATGATATATAAATTATTATCAGTTACGTATGTTGGTATTATTATTATTATTATTATTATTATTATTATTATTATTATTATTAATTATTATTATGAAAGTGACCATCCGAGACTACATTCACGCTAATCAAAGGCTTGACGACAGCATCGCAGAATTATTAAAGCACGGGAAACGAAACAGCAACGCGGCTGCGGAAATGAGAGCAGAAAAGCGAAGACCCTATTTTACGTAAAGCTTCGAACAGCACGGAGGAATTATTCGCGGGGTTGGGTCAGCTGCACAATTCATCGCTATATTGTTACGCCTCGTCAGGATTTCGGAAGGTCGGCTTTGTTCGTTTTCACCCCCGGGGGTGGGGGTGGGGGGTGTCGGGAGGTTGGGGGGAGGACAATCATGTATGCGGCTTTTTATGAGTTGTTTGAATGACGACTCTGTGTTGTTGTTATCGTTATTTTGTTATTATTATTTTGAATGGGGATGATTAACCTGTGCTAGCAAGCTGGGAGCTTTAAATGTTAACTATAATGTTTTGTGTGTGTTTTTTTTTTTCAAAATCAGCTGTTTTAGCCATGTTTGGTTGCAGTTGGCAAAGAATGTTAATATATTTTTTATCTTTTTGTCTTTGTTGACGAAACTTCTCATCCGTCATTCATACTTGTTCCTAAGGACATACGCAGGAAGGATATTCCATATATGAAAGGCTTCTGTTTGTATACCCAGGACAAATACAAATTATAAAAATTTGGCATATTTTAATGAAATGTATTTTTTCATTTGGACACAGACATTTTTTCATGCTTATTTATTCATTTTCATTACACGTAATTTTTTTAAAGAGTGATCGTTGATTTTGCTGAGTCATCTTTTTGTTTTAATTCTGCATTCATTCGTTTTACAGCTCTTCTCAAATTTTGCATTCCTGGTTCTCTCTCTCTATCTCTATCTCTTTATCTGCATCTTCTTCTTCTTCTTCTTCTTCTTCTTCTTCTTCTTCTTCTTCTTCTTCTTCTTCTTTCTTCTTCTTCTTCTTCACGAGTAATTTGAATTTGTCTTTTCCCTAATTTATTTCTGCAACATTCACTGCAAGGAAGTCGCTCCCCTCTTAGTTTCTCTCGCAGTATGCAACTGACTGGGTAATATATTTTATCCCCTAAATACACGTCATAATTTTTCCGTATGTGATAATCATCATTATTTGGGATGAATGAAAGGTTCGTTTCAACCATTTCAAGTCCTTTTCATTTTGCTGTGGTAGCATTTCGACGGGAATGAAATATAAGTATTATATATATACTTCATAGTGGAATAATTGTTTAGAAATTTTTTTTACTTCTTTTATCGGTTTTCCATTGAGTATTTCGACGAGAATATAAAATGAATAATACTTCATAATGAATGATGGTTTAGAAATTTATCTTTCCTTGTTTGTTTTCCATTGAATTTTTCGAATGGAATAAAATAAACATTGCTCTATAATCAATAATGTTTTAGAAATTTGATTTCTTTTATCGGTTTTCCGCTGAGTATGTCGACGAGAATAAAATGAATGATGCTTCATAATGAATAATGTTTTAGAAATTTTTACTTATTCTATCGATTTCTTAATTAAAAGTAAAAAATAAAAAAAAAACACCTATTATAGAACTTACCAGTTTAGCAGCTCTTTGGTTCTATCGATTTCTTAATTAAGAATAAAAAATAAAAAAAAACACCTTTTAAAGAGCTTACCAGTTTAGCAGCTCTTTGGCGAAAGAATTATAAATCTTTATCGGGGAGGAAAAAAAACCCTGTCATTGCGAAAAAAAGACATTGCGAAAAAAGAAAGAAAAAAAAAGCCAGTCATTGATCGACGAGTAATATCCATCAGTAATTGGGCGAGATAGTGAGAGAGATTGGCTAGAATTTCCCCTCAGCTGGTCGTGTCTTATACGCGTCAGGGCTTTGCCTCATCGGGGCTGACCCACGGGGGTGGGGAAGGGGAGGCGAGATTTTAATTTCTTTCAGTTTCGTCGTAGATTTGATCATGGTACGTTCATTTTCCTCTTGATAATCGGCGGACGTTAATTTTCCTCTAGTAGCTTCAAACAAAAGACGTTCATTTTCCTCTTGATAATCGGCGGACGTTAATTTTCCTCTAGTAGCTTCAAACAAAAGATGTTCATTTTCCTCTTGATAATCAGCGGACGTTAATTTTCCTCTAGTAGCTTCAAACAAAAGATGTTCATTTTCCTCTTGATAATCGGTGGAGGTTAATTTTCCTCTTACAGCCTCAAACAAAAGAGGTTCAATTTCCTCTTTATAATCAGTGGATGTTAATTTTCCTCTTACAGCCTCAAACAAAAGAGGTTCAATTTCCTCTTAATAGCCAGGGCACGTTAACTTTCCTCTTACAGCCTCAAACAAAAGAGGTTCAGTTTCCTCTTAATAGTCAGCGCACGTTAACTTTCCTCTTACAGCCTCAAACAAAAGACGTTCGTTTTCCCTCTTAATAATCAGCGCACGTTCATTTAACTCTTACAGCCTCAAACAAAAGACGTTCATTTTCCTCTTGATAATCGGTGGACATTAATTTTTCTCTTATAGCCTCAAACAAAAGGCGTTCATTTTCCTCTTAATAATCAGCGGACGTTCATTTTCCTCTTAATAATCAGCGGACGTTGACTTTCCTCGTACAGCCTCAAACAAGAGATGTTCATTTTCCTCTTACAGCCTCAAACAAGAGACGGTTCATTTTCCTCTTAACAATCGGCGGACGTTCATTTTCTCTTAATAATCGGCGGACGTTCATTTTCCTCTTAATAATCGGCGGACGTTCATTTTCCTTTACAGCCTCAAACAAAAGGCAATTTTCGGCGGACGTTCATTTTCCTCTTAATCAGACAAAAGACATTCATTTTCCTCTTAATAATCGGCAGATGTTCATTTTCCTCTTAATAATCGGCGGACGTTCATTTTTCCTCTTAATAATCGGCGGACGTTCATTTTCCTTTTACAGCCTCAAACAAAAGACATTCATTTTCCTCTTAATAATCGGCGGACGTTCATTTTCCTCTTACAGCCTCAAACAAAAGACATTCATTTTCCTCTTAATAATCGGTGGACGTTAATTTTCCTCTAAAAGCCCCGAACCGAAGACGTTCATTTTCCTCTTAAAGCTTCAGACGAATTTGTACAGAACCATTGTAATGATTAATGCCATTGCACTTAATTTAAACGCATCAGCTGACGTTAATTTTCCACTTACAGCTTCAAACTAATTTGTATAAGCCGTCAGGAGTGTTCTGTTATGTTCATTAGTGCTGTTATTGCACTTAATTTACAGTATGGATCGAGCCAAATATTGTTATGCACAATTAAGAAAACGAGTATAAAATGCGCCGATGTTTCTTCGGCGCAGTCGAGTTTTCTGTACAGCTTATAATCAAGGCCACCGAAAATCGATCTATCTTTCGGTGGTCTCGGTGTAATGTTGTATGAGCTGCGGCCCATGAAACTTTAACCACAGTCCGTTGGTGGCCTGGCCTGTATCGTTGCCAGACGCACGATTATGGCTAACTTTAACCTTAAATAAAATGAAAACTACTGAGGCTAGAGGGCTGCAATTTGCAGCCCTAGCCTTGATGATCTGAGGGTGGACAGAAAAACACAGAAAAAAAGTGCAGACCTCTGGCCTGCGGACAGAAAAAGTGCGGACAGAAGATCTGACAGGAAAAGTGCTGACAGAAAAAGTGCGGACAGAAAAAGTGCGGACAGAAAAAGTGCGGACAGGAGAAAAAAAGTGCTGACAGAAAAAGTGCTGACAGAAAAAGTGCGGACAGAAAAAGTGCTGACAGAAAAAGTATGGACAGAAAAAGTGTGGACAGAAAAAGTGCGGACAGAAAAAGTGCGGACAGCAAAAAGTGTGGACAGAAAAAGTGCGGACGGACAGACGAGGCCCATCTCAATAGTTTTCTTTTACAGAAAACTAACAAGAGAATGATTCATATCTACATCTTTATTGCTAAGGCCTCAAGACATTGAATAAACGACCTTGTTACCATTTATCCGGAAAAATTTATGGAAAAGTTGTGATCTCTTATGGGAATTCGACCTTTAAACAGTAAACTCTGTTAAATTGAAATGCTAATGAAAAGCAAACCACTAGTATGAGCCTCAAATGGCTGATTCAAACCACGGAAAATCTTGTACCTTGATCTTTGACCTTTGGTGGAGTTCTCCTAAAAGGTGAAGGTCACGTAATGAATATATATATATATATATATATATATATATATATATATATATATATATATATATATATATATATATATATATATATATATATATATATATATATATATATATATATATAATATATAATATAAGTATACATGTGTATATATATATGTAAAATATGTATATATATTGCAGGCTCGATAAAATGTAATAATGATTCGATAAAAATTTTGTCTTGTAAACAGACGCTAAAACACATGACATACATTGCTGAAGACACAGGCACCTTCTAACCCCCTCGGCGTAATCAGTAAACAAATGGCGAATATAGCAGGTTGAAAGATTGCCTAAAGATTGCCTACTAAGCAGTGGAGCAGCTATACCATATTCAAAGATGTCTGGTTTAACATCTTCATTAAGCGACATGTATTTGTCAACTAATCACATGCAAATCCAAGTGATTCCTAACTGTTAAATACTCGCCTGATCACATGCAAATTCCTAACTGTTTTCACCGGTTATATTTTTATTTATTGATTAAATTAAAAAAACTAGATTTATCATACGATGGTCGAAGCTTTTTTTTTATTCTGTTTAATATAGAAACGTCATTTTATACTTCGCTGTTTTAATTCAAATGCGTTTTATTTCTGCACGCAGCGTCATCGCATTTCCTTTCCCGACAGTCGTGTTTATTCATTGAGTTACAAGGGAGTTTACAGCCCCTGTGAAAATGAATTTTGAAAGTATTTTCAGTCGAGTAAATTCCAAATGACTTTCCCTCGTTGTTGAAAACTTGAACGAAGCAAGCAAAGCGCTTGAAATATTTTTACCCACAGCTTGAAGCCTCGCAAGAATTTTACACTCTGAATTGATTTTCGCGGCTCTAAACATTTGGAGCAGTGGATCTCAACTGGTGGGCCATGGACCGCTATAGTGGCGTGTGGTGACATTTTAGGTGGTCCACAGGACGTTCACTTATTTGGTAATAAACTGGAGACTGGTACGTATATTTTTAGATTTACCGAAATGCAGTAAGAACAGATTGTGTTATCCTTATCAAAAGAAGTAAACAATGCGCCGAAGTGTCTTCGGCGCAATCGAGTTTTCTGTACAGCCGCTACTGCGTATAATCAAGGCCACCGAAAATAGATCTATCTTTCGGTGGTCTCGGTATAATGCTGTGTGAGCCGCGGCCCATGAAACTCTAACCGCGGCCTGGTGGTGGCCTATCCCATATCGTTGACAGAAGCACGATTATGGTTATCTTTAACGCTAAATAAAATAAAAACTACTGAGGCTAGAGGGCTGCAATTTGGTATGTTTAATATTTAGAGGGCGGATGATCAATATACCAATTCGCACCCCTCTAGCCTCAGTAGCTTTTAAGATCTGAGAGCGGACAGAAAAGTGCGGACAGAATAACGTGCGGACGGACAGACAAAGCCGGCACAATGGTTTTCTTTTACAGAAAACTAAAATTACAACAACCTGCAGGTTGTGATTCGTGCGTCAGAAAGATATTCCAATCCAAAATTTTTATTGTCTGTGCTTTATTTATTTGAAAAGAAATGGTCTAAATATATATATATATATATATATATATATATATATATATATATATATATATATATATATATATATATATATATATATTGGGCTGGTGGTCCATGATATGAAACAAGTTGAGAACCAAACTCTGATTTAGAGAATTCCGTGACTGTGACTTGACGTACGCCCAAGTAAATTCCAGTTTTCTTGTCATTTACCCTCTTCGTCCACTTGGGGCTTCTTGTGAGAAGGAATTGGAGAATAATAAACTTTTTTTTATATATTTTTAAAGAATTTTAAGTGGAAAGATTACTGGGTAACCGAATTTTTTTTAGTACATTTCAGAGGAGGAGTACAATGGTACGTGATTTTTTTCTCACTACTTACACCTTCATCTATTTGAGTCTTGTGAGAAGGATTTGGAGAATTACAAACTTTTTTGACATTTTTAAAGAATTTAAGTGGAGAGATTACTGGGTATAACCGAATTTTTTTTTAGTACATTTTAGTCGCCATTAAGGTTTGACCAAAAGATTTTCAGTACATTTCTGAGGGGAATAGAATTGTCCATGATTTTTACATTGAGATTTGACTGCTCGGCCATTGGGACTTGCACGTTTTCTCTAAATGTTAAATGGTAATTGAGGATTATACCTTTAGATGGGATTCTGGTGAAAAAAAAAGTTTGAAGAAAGTCTTGTCAAGGAAACAGGAACTTCGGAAGGATTTACTTAATTTGTAGCAATGAAGTTTAGAGGCACGTGAGAGATGGTCAGTTTTTCAAGATATTATTACCAAGAACTTTGTAAGTTTCGTGGAAATTTCGTAATGGGCGTGATGTCTTTTGTTATGTGAAGTATATATACTTGAATGTTTTTCTGATTGAATGCAAATTTTCTAAAGTGATAAGGAGCTTCTATGCATCTTGCCATATATAGATTTTTATTTTTGTATTTGTTAAAATTTTGTATAGGCCTAATTTACATGACACGGATTTATCACTCCTTTACTGTGAACAATTTAGAAGTCTCAAAGTGACGTTGATGGTTCCATAATTATGGCAATGGTTCTATTAATTATTTTCGTATTTGTTAAAACAGTGTATAATTACATGATAGAGATTTATCACTCCTTAGCTATGAACGATTTAAAATAGTCCGAATCTGATGTTGATGATTCTCAAATCATGTTAATGATTTCATTAATAAGTTATACCCCCAATCATTGTTGCTGGATAAAAATCAGCTATCTTAGTTACAGCACAAATAACAGCATCTTCCTGCAGTAAAAGAAACCATTTCAAAATATATATATATTTTTTTTGAAGAATTAAATATATAACCTCCTGAAAAACATACGTCCCACCTGGGACGTCTTTGAACGAGAGATTAAGCGCATAAATCTCTACAATTGCTTCTCTTTCAAACATGTGTCGGTCTAAGAAATGGCGCGGAATATTAAAGAATCTGTCTTTGGTTTCGTTTCGATATTATTTTCCGTCTGGTTTTTAAACCGTGTGTATTTGTGTGTAGTTGTATGTACGTGTGTGTGTGTGTGTGTGTGTATATATATATATATATATATATATATATATATATATATATATATATATATATATATATATATATATATATATATATATATTTAAAACATCCACTATTTGTATGGTCACGAAAGGTTCTTCAAGGGTCTCTCCCCCCTGTCGCCTGTCTGTCAGAGTATTAGCAATTAGGGACAAGAAGGAAAATCCCATTATTCGAGTTTGTTTTCGTTCGTGCCTCTGTTATCAGGAGGATTTTAATCAAGCTTCGGTGGTTGGTTTCTTAGTCACTAGGCTCCTTAGTTACCGTTCTCCTTAGTTACTGTTCTCCTTAGTTACCGTCCTCCCTAGTTACTGTTCTCCTTAGTTACCGTCCTCCCTAGTTACTGTTCTTCTTAGCTACCATTCTCCTTAGTTACTGTTCTCCTTAGTTACCGTTCTCCCTAGTTGCTGTTCTCCTTAGTTACCGTTCTCCCTAGTTACTGTTCTCTTTAGTTACTGTTCTCCGTGGTTACTGTTCTCCTTAGTTACCATTCTCCGTGGTTACTGTTCTCCTTAGTTACCATTCTCCCTAGTTACTGTTCTCCTTAGTTACCGTTCTCTTTAGTTACTGTTCTCCTTAGTTACCGTTCTCTTTAGTTACTGTTCTCCTTAGTTACCGTTCTCTTTAGTTACTGTTCTCCTTAGTTACCGTTCTCCCTAGTTACTGTTCTCCTTAGTTACCGTTCTCCCTAGTTACTGTTCTCCTTAGTTACCGTTCTCCCTAGTTACTGTTCTCCTTAGTTACCGTTCTCCCTAGTTACTGTTCTCCTTAGTTACCGTTCTCCCTAGTTACTGTTCTCCTTAGTTACCGTTCTCCCTAGTTACTGTTCTCCTAGTTACCATTCTCCCTAGTTACTGTTTCCTTAGTCACCGTTCTCCGTGGTTACTGTTCTCCTTAGTTACCGTTCTCCCTAGTTACTGTTCTCCTTAGTTACCGTTCTCCCTAGTTACCATCGTTTTTAGTCACCATTCTCCTTAGTCACCTTCCTCATTAGTCACCATTCTCCTTAGTCACCATCCTCCCTAGTTACTATCCTTAGTTACCATCCTCCTTCGTCACCGTCCTTCTTAGTCACCATCCTCCTTAGTCACCTTCCTCATTTATCACCATCCTCCTTATTCACCATCCTCCTTAGTCACCATCCTCCCTAGTTACTATCCTCCTTAGTTACCATCCTCCTTCGTCACCATCCTTCTTTGTCACCATCCTCCCTAATTACCATTCTCCTTAGTTACCATCCTCCTTAGTTACCATCCTCCTCCGTCACCATCCTCCCTAGTTACTCTCCTCCTTAGTTACCACCCTCCTTCGTCACCATCCTTCTTAGTCACAATCCTCCTTAGTCACCATCCTCCTTAGTCAAGCTGCTGTTTAATACTTACATTGTATCTTGGAAGTTGCCAAGAATTACAGGGATTAGCGATTAAGTTGGTAGTCGAATTGAACTGAACTGAATGTAGACTTTCGGCCAAAGACCAAGCACTGGGACCTACAAGGTCATTCAGCTCTGGAAAGGAAATTGAGAGTAGTTAGGTCCGAAAGGTGTAACAGGAGGAAAACCTCTCAGTTGCACTAGATAGTAGTCAATAAATTATTGACCAGCCTTCTTAAGTGTCCGTGGCTGACCTCTTACAAAGGAAATTCACCAGAAATATACTCCAGTTCATTCTTTTACTCCTTATTAATATTAAAGAGACGCATATAAGCATTAATTTATAATTCCGGTATTTTGTCAGGTCTCAGAAGAACTACTATATGCGTTATCATTAATAAAACAAAGAGCTACTCTAAAAGCTTCACTTCATAACAAATGGTTATATTTACCTTCACGTTGAAGGGTATAGAGCGTTGTTTAAATAATTAATGCTGGTGTACCTAAATTCCCGTGGGAAGTTTTATGGCTGTCTCAGCGATGGTTGGTAGAGCTTAGTCATCAGGTATTGTACTGGACAATAGATTTTTATACCTTAGCCAGTTTAGTTTTTGCCGGCGTTATTTTGCGTACGTGAAAGGTATTGATTTTCGTTTATATGAATTTTTAACGTTAGGGTTTTTTATTTATCTATTTTCTGTGTACCTCTTAGTGTGGTTGTTTCATTGTCTGGCATTTTGTCAAGATCAGTCTATAAGGTTTTGGTGCTGAATTGATTTTTGCCTGTACGATTCTACTGCCATCTAGTAATTATTGAATGATATATATATATATATATATATATATATATATATATATATATATATATATATATATGTGTGTGTGTGTGTGTGTGTGTGTGTGTGTGTATATATATACTTTCACTAAATTTCTTCATAAATTTTTGCGTCCAAAGACAGTTCATGACATCAAGTTGGTGATGCGAATATTCCCTTTAATGAATATAGTGTGCTTTTAGTTTTCCGTAAAAGAAAACTATTGTGCCGGCTTTGTCTGTCCGTCCGCACTTTATTCTGTCCGCACCTTTTCTGTCCGCCCTCAGATCTTAAAAACTACAGAGGCTAGAGGGCTGCAAATTGGTTATGGTGATCATCCACCTTCCAATCGTCAAACGTACCAAATTGCAGCCCTGTAGCCTAAATAGTTTTTATTTTATTCAACGTTAAAGTTAGCCATAATCGTGCTTCTGGCAACGGTATAGGATAGGCCACCACCGGGCCGTGGTTAAAGTTTCATGGGCCGCGGCTTATACAGCATTATACCGAGACCACCGAAAGATAGATGTTTTCAGCGGCCTTCATTATAAGTTGTAGCGGCCGTGCAGAAAACTCGATTGTGCCGAAGAAACTTCGGCGGAGTTTTTACTTGTTTGCTCTTATTGAAAGAAGTAAGTTCGGAGCAAAGTCATGTGGATATTAAGGGCAAAGTATGTACTGTGCCAGTTCTAGCTGCTGTGAATATTTATTCCACATTATTGATCCTTGTTCCTCTTATAAAACAAACTTAAGGTTTGTGAAGGTATCCATGTTACACTTTTCATTTTTTATTATAAACATATGTATTTATGTATGTTTTTTAGCATTGCCTATGAAACGGTTGTATGTACTTTAATAAAATATGTTAGTATTAATCAATATGTAATGTATGAGATCTTGGGAATGTACGGTGGTTGAAAGGAATTAGGTTTGACGTTGAAAGAAAGCTTGCTTTGATTGGTAAACGAGAGAGTGACTGGTTTACTGTAAAAGTTGGCTTGAGAAATATAGAAATTCGACGAAGATTTGGTCAAAAACAGTTTGTTTTTTAATAAAATATGTCAGATTTAATCAATATGTAATGTATGAGATCTTGGGAATGTACGGTGTTTGAAAGGAATTAGGTTTGACGTTGAAAGAAAGCTTGCTTTCATTGGTAAACGAGAGAGTGACTGGTTTGCTGTAAAAGTTGGCCTGAGAAATATAGAAATTCGACGAAGATTTGGCCAAAACAGTTATCACGTATGAAAACAGTATTATGAAGTGGACAGGCCAAATGTATTGACTGCAAGAGATCAGGTTTTGATAATTGTTCATATAATTATTCCGAACGTGCTGAGAGGAAAGATGGAGTAAGATAAGTAGGTAGTTAAATGGGATGGAAGACAGTTTAGGGACGGAGGCATGTGAGTGAGTGGCGTAGCATGCTTGATAGGAGTTGACTGATCTGTATCTGAAATATTCTGGTGTATGAACGTAGTAATGACTTTTGTTTTCTTGTATTGCTTTGAAGTTATATATTTATATATATATATATATATATATATATATATATATATATATATATATATATATATATATGTGTGTGTGTGTGTGTGTGTGTGTGTGTGTGTGTGTGTGTGTGTGTGTGTGTGTGTGTGTACAGAGAAAGAGTGGGTGTGTAATGAATTTTTTATTACTTTGAATTTCCTTCTCTTGCAGGACTAAAGTTCTGCTCTTGTATAATATATATATATATATATATATATATATATATATATATATATATATAGATAGAGAGAGAGAGAGAGAGAGAGAGAGAGAGAGAGAGAGAGAGAGAGAGAGAGAGAGAGAGAGAGAGCGAGAGAGAGAGAGAGATAGTAATTTCAATTGCTTTCTCTTGCAGTGCTAAATTTCTGCTATTGTATAATTCCATGCAGTAAAATTATACAAATTCAGTGTTTATTGAATGCATGTTTTATGTCTGTGTATATATATATATATATATATATATATATATATATATATATATATATATATATATATATATATATATATATATATATATATATATATATATATATATACTTGTGTGTGTGGTTTCTCGTTCATTCAGGTAAAATCGTGCAAGCGCGAATGAGTCCCCAACCAGTTATTAATTTAGAAAGTCCAGCCGAATTCGCTTCCTCCCTCAAATTGACAGTTGAATGATGTACTAAAAGTATGAAGATTTTTCTGACAGTTTCTCTCTCTCTCTCTCTCTCTCTCTCTCTCTCTCTCTCTCTCTCTCTCTCTCTCTCTCTTACGTAACAAACAAGAAGACGCTTTTGAAGAAAACAGGATATTGATTCGTGAGTGAGTTCTTGCATTGTTTGTATCCAAGTTTTTTTCTCTCTTGTTCTTTCTTTGAAAAGATTTATTGCCAAAATAATAAATTATTGAAATATCCTCTCGAGGGAGTAGCTAGCATTGGAAAAGCCATCGTGCATCCATCTTTTACGAGAGTTTTCGTTTCGGGTGCTTTGTTTGCGTTTGGGCGTAAGTTATTGACGCGTCATGTGAGCGGATAATGCGACTTGGCGCAATTGCCATCTTGGATGCCAAGCCATTTACAGTAGTAGTGTAGCGTAGAGTCCTGTTAGTGTAATCAGATTTGACAATGGCTTTTAAGCATTCTCTTGTTGCTGACCAGACCGATAATGTACGAAGCGAACGTGGCAAAACACAAGTTAAAAATGCGCCAAAGTTTCTTCGGCGCAGTCGAGTTTTCTGTACAGCCGCTACAGCGTATAATCAAGGCCACCGAAAATAGATCTAACTTTCGGTGGTCTCGGTATAATGTTATATGAGCCGCGGCCCATGAAATTTTAATTACTGCCCGGTGGTGGCCTGGCCTATACCGTTGCCAGACTCACGATTATGGGTAACTTTAACCTTAAATAAAATCAAAACTACTGAGGGTAGAGGGCTGCAATTTGGTATGTTTGATGATTGGAGGGCGAATGACCAACATACCAAGTTTCAGCCCTCTAGCCTCAGTAGTTTTTAAGATGTGAGGGCAGACAAAAAAAGTGCGGACTGAAAAAAGTACGGACGGACAGACAAAGCCGGCACAATAGTTTTCTATTAAAGAAAACTAAAAAAAGAATGAAAAAATATGACAAATGGACCAGCGTAGTCTTTAATTTAGTCTTAACCCCTGCGTGGCCTTCTCATTAGTAAGTATTTGCGAGTCTTTTATCATCGCTTCTGTAGGCAAGTTAGGCTACCCGTCCTTGGCGACTTAATCCGTTCGCAATACTGTGGGACGGACTCAGTATTAAGGTAATTGTTGCCGCTTACCGTTTAGTAATGGTTACTGTGACGTTACCGAAGGCGATTAGGTGCTATTTATAAGCTCCCTGTGCCTTTATATATCGACACTTAAGGTTGATTTACTCAAATAAAGTACGGGTTGCCTCCTATATTGGCCTTGTCGTATGTAATTAAGGGCTATGTAAAGTTATAAGCAATATCAGACCCAATAACGAACTTCTATATGTGTATTGGATGGGTTAGTTTTCGCTGACAGACGTATTATTATTATTATTATTATTATTATTATTATTATTATTATTATCAGTAGATGAAACCTATTCACACTGACTTGAAATTCAAGCTTCCAAAGAATGTTGGTTTCAACCTCCCACGGCAGCAGACCCCACACTGCAGCAGTAACTGATCATGATACAGAGCCAGTGAATTTTCATCACCCTGGGGAAGAAGCGAACCCGCGACATCTGAGCGGCATGCCACGACACCAACCACTATACCAGCGGACCAGCTAACATGTTGCTTAGAGCCTTCTTGGTTGGTGGGTCTGAATATATTTTTTATTTTCCTATATTGATGGTAAATATTTAAGCAAATCTACCCTCAGTCAGATATCTGCCGCTTATTGCAAAATTATAAAATGCCAATGTGAAATACTGGAGATTATGATTCAGGGTAAAAATTAATCCATCTGATTATTTTAGACAAGGACGATGGTGAAAGCTGTCTTATAGAATAGGTATTGTGTTCGTACCAGACTGCTGTTTAACTTTTCTTTTGCTGAACTTGCAAGATTCATCAGTTAATTAGATTTATGCACTCTTATCGGTAAGTATCTTTCGCAGTGCAAAGAAATAATAATTGAAATAATGGAAAATTTTATAGATTAAGGGACAAGAGTAGCACTAGAAGTTACTATAGAATAAGATTAATGGAAAAGAAATTATTGATTGAGAAACAGTAAGAATAGCACTAGAAGGAAGTTACTATAGTATAAGAATAATGAAAAAATTATTGATTGAGAAACAGTAAGAGTGGCACTAGAAGGAAGTTACAAAGGTATAAGAATAATGGAAATAAAATTATTAATTGAGAAACAGTAAGAATAACATAGAAGTTACTATAGTGTAAGAATAATGGAAAAAAATTATTGATTGAGAAACGGTAAGAATAGCACTAGAATTTACTATAGTTTGAGAATAATGGGGAAAAAATTATTGATTGAGAAACGGTAAGAATAGCACTAGAATTTCCTATAGAGTAAGAATAATGTAAAAAAATTATTGATTGACAAACGGTAAGAATAACACTAGAAGTTACTACAGTACAAGAATAATGAAAAAAAAAAATTATTGACTGACCAACAACAAAGCACTTGAAAGCATTTGAAGTCACCTTAGTTTCATTGAAGAGAAAAATACTCCCAACACTACCTGCAACACTATAGATAGATAGATAGATAGATAGATAGATAGATAGATAGATAGATATATTTTAATACTGTTTTACTCACCGTATGTTTGTCCACGTGCAATGGTCGCAGATTTGGATCAAATAAGAGCTGGGATGGGTCGAGATTGACTGGGGACTGGCGACGGCCGTGAGTGCAGAGCGACCATTCGGGATTGATCAGACCCCAGAATTGAGGACCTGGTAAACGAGAAAAGAAGGGCTAATTATTTCTCTCTCTCTCTCTCTCTCTCTCTCTCTCTCTCTCTCTCTCTCTCTCTCTCTGTCACACTCACACACTTTTTGGTGTTAGTTACTACAGAATTGGGGACTTGGTAAGGGAGAAAAGAAGGGTTAATTATCTCTCTCTCTCTCTCTCTCTCTCTCTCTCTCTCTCTCTCTCTCTCTCTCTCTCTCTCTCTCTCTCTCACTTACTTTTTGGTGTTAGTTACTACAGAATTGAGGAGTTGGTAAAGGATGAAAGAAGCATTATTTCTCTCTCTCTCTCTCTCTCTCTCTCTCTCTCTCTCTCTCTCTCTCTCTCTCACAAACACACACACACACACACACACACACACACACTCTTTGTGTTAGTTACTACAGGAGTGAGGAATTGGTAAAGGATAAAAGAGGGTTATCTCTCTCTCTCTCTCTCTCTCTCTCTCTCTCTCTCTCTCTCTCTCTCTCTCAGGGTTAGTTCTCTTGCAATAGATGGCATAAAGAACCATTTTATAGCAGTCGGCGTGTTTCGTAGACGAGAAAAACCCAGGTGTATTTCAATAATTTACTTTCATGAAAACGAAATCCACAAGTGAAAAATGAAACGTACAGCTTCTCTCATGCAAGCCCGCCTTCCTTACATAACTGTGTCCTGATTCATACCTGTGTATATTTCGCAGCCGCCTTACGGCTCCCACGTGACCATTGGTTTTCGCTCGGGAATAATTTACAGGCTGCGTGTCGTACTTTGTTTACTTACCTGAGATGCCATCGTAAGTCCACCACTTGGCCCAGTCCCAGCTAACGCCGAGGCCATCTGTCGGGAGAAAGTGGAACTGCTGATAATTACCTCGCGAGGAATAAGGGGGTGATTTTGTGCTGACAGTTGTTTTATTTTTAATCTTCTTTGGTATTGGTGTGGGGAAATGGGTTTTTAAGTTGGTTTTTGAGTTCTAAATTAGAAGATTTCATAGCATATTTGAAATCGGATTATTTCATTGACAAATGTACAGTGTAATTTATTTTTAATCTTCTTTGGTATTGATGCGGGAAAATGGGTTTTGTTGGTTTTTGAGTTCTAAATTAGAAGATTTCGAAACATATTTGAAAGCGGATTATTTCATTGCTAAATGTACTCTGTAATTTATTTTTAATCATCTGTGGTACTGGTGTGGGGAAATGGGTTTTTAAGTTGGTTTTTGAGTTCAAAACAAGGCGTTTTCATAACATATTTGAAAGCGGATTATTTCATTGATAAATGTACGATGTAACTTATTTTTAATCCTCTTTGGTATTGATGTGGGGAAATGGGTTTTTAAGTTGGTTTTTGAGTTTAAATTAGAAGATTTCATAACATATTTGAAAGCGGATTATTTCATTGACAAATGTACAATGTAATTTATTTTTAAATCTTCTTTGGTATTGGTGTGAGGAAATGGGTTTTTAAGTTGGTGTTTGTGTTCTAAACAAGACGATTTCATAACATATTTGAAAGCGGATTATTTCATTGACAATGTACAATGTAATTTATTTTTAATCTTCGTTGGTATTGGTGTGGGGAAATGCGTTTTTAAGTTGGTTTTTGAGCTCTAAACAAGACGATTTCATAACATATTTGAAAGCGGATTATTTCATTGGCAAATGTACAATGTAATTTATTTTTAATCTTCGTTGGTATTGGTGTGGGGAAATGGGTTTTTAAGTTGGTTTTTGTGTTCTAAACAAGACTATTTCATAACATATTTGAGAGCGGATTATTTCATTGACGAATGTACAATGTAATTTATTTTTAATCTTCTGTGGTATTGATGTGGGGAAATGGGTTTTTAAGTTGGTTTTTGAGTTCTAAATTAGAAGATTTCATAACATATTTGAAAGCGGATTATTTCATTGTAATTTATTTTTAATCTTCGTTGGTATTGGTGAGGGGAAATGGGTTTTTAAGTTGGTTTTTGTGTTCTAAACAAGACGATTTCATAACACATTTGAAAGCGGATTATTTCATTGACAAATGTACAATGTAATTTATTTTTAATCTTCGTTGGTATTGGTGTCGGGAAATGGGTTTTTAAGTTGGTTTTTGAGTTTTAAATTAGAAGATTTATTAACATATTTGAAAGCGGATTATTTCATTGCTAAATGTACTCTGTAATTTATTTTTAATCTTCTGTGGTACTGGTGTGGGGAAATGGGTTTTTAAGTTGGTTTTTGAGTTCAAAACAAGACGTTTTCATAACATATTTGAAAGCGGATTGTTTCATTGATAAATGTACAATATAACTTATTTTTAATCCTCTGTGGTATTGATGTGGGGAAATGGGTTTTTAAGTTGGTTTTTGAGTTCTAAATTAGAAGATTTCATAACATATTTGAAATCGGATTATTTCATTGACAAATGTACAGTGTAATTTATTTTTAATCTTCTTTGGTATTTGTGTGGGAAAATGGGTTTTTAAGTTGGTTGTTGAGTTCTAGACTAGATGATTTCTTAATAGAACTGAAAGCGGATTATTTCATTGATAAATAAACAATGTAATTTATTTTAAATCTTCTTTGATATTAAGGTTTAAATTGCTTTTCGAGTAAACTAGACGATTTCCTAATGGAATTGAAAGCGGAGCATTTCATTGGCAAGGTAATTTTGATCTCAAGCTGGTGTTTACGAAGCTGTTCTTCCTTTTGAACAAAAAGGAAAACGTAAAATCAAAACAACGGCAGCGACGAAGGAGTGTCTTTGAGAAGGGCAAAACAATTGTCTTTGCTTGTTTTTATGTTCAGGCAACGATGCAGTTAAATAAGTTTGTCACATTCAACTTCAGGAACATTAAAAACCGCCGCTTTCCAGTAATTCCTGCAGGCGTTTTCTTACAGGAATAAGTGACCTTGTCGTTATCAGTTCAGAAAAATAGAAAAAATTAATTTCCCAATTATCGATGATGTCTGAAAGACGTGCCACGAAGAGAGAGAGAGAGAGAGAGAGAGAGAGAGAGAGAGAGAGAGAGAGAGAGAGAGAGAGAAGAGAATAACCTTTAAAACGCTGCTAGGAGAGAGAGAGAGAAAGAGAGAGGAGATTAATCTGTAAACGCTACTAGGAGAGAGAGAGAGAGAGAGAGAGAGAGAGAGAGAGAGAGAGAGAGAGAGAGAGAGAGAGAGAGAGAATATAACAATCTTTAAAACGCTACTAGGAGAGAGAGAGCGAGCGAGAGAGAGAATAACCTTTAAAACGCTACCAGGAAAGATAGAGAGAGGAGAATAACAGTTAAAGCGCTACTAGGAGAGAGAGAGAGAGAGAGAGAGAGAGAGATGCTGACTACGCTAATCTCCGAATGCTGAATCACTGTGCCTTTTTCGATCCGTAGTCTCTCTCTCCTGACAGGAAGCTAATTAAACCGCCTCTTTGCTGTGAGCGACAGGGCATTAAAATGATATTGTACAGCGTTATGCCCTTCAGGAGTCACCCACACACACGCTTTCAGCAGAAAGACAATGAGGAGAGCAGAGCGCCAGGAATACATTTAGAAAGCGAAGAGCGAAAGGAAGGGGGGAAGGAAGAAAAGAGAAAGAGTCACGTGAGTAGAAGGGGTGGGAGAGAGAGAGAGAGAGAGAGAGAGAGAGAGAGAGGTAGGGAGAGAGATAGATAGATAGAGCCGGTTTTGGAATGGAGAGAGGGAATAGGTCTGGAGAGAGAGAGAGAGAAAGAAAGAAAAGTCTGGGTAGACAGGCAAGCTGACAGACAGACAGTGTCTTGGAAGAGAGAGAGAGAGAGAGGGGGAGGGAGAGAGTGTTCTGGGGACAGCGGGGGTGGGGGAGACAGACAGGCTGACAGACAGACAGTCTAGGAAGAGAGAGAGAGAGAGAGAGAGAGTGATCTGGGGGAGAGAGAGAAAGAGAGAGAGAGATAGAGTCTGGGAACACAGACAGGCTGACAGACAGTGTCTAGGAAGAGAGAGAGAGAGAGAGAGAGAGAGAGAGAGAGAGAGAGAGAGAGAGATCTGGGGAGAGAGAGCGGGAGATAGAGTCTAGGAGAGAGAGAGAGAGTCTGAGGAACAATAGAGAGAAAGTCTAGGGGCGAGAGAGAGAGAGAGAGAGAGAAAACAAAAAGAAAGGTCAGCGAAGGGAAATAGCCTTGAGTGATTCGATGAAGGCAGTTGGTGCTGCAGGAGATAGTTGTGTGCAATTCTCCTCACGGAGAGTTAATGCAGTTACACAGATGGTGTAATTTAGAAGCCGAATGTCGAACGGGAAAAGGGTGGGCCGAGGGAAGGACCCTGTACTGGGTTCGTTTGGATAAACACTGGGTGTACACGGAGACTTAGCCACTCAGACGCTTGGTAACAGACGGAAAGAGACGGCTGGCGTGGAACGGACAGGAATGAGACGGGTCGGGTTGGTCTGTCAAACGGGACATTTGTTTCATTTAAGATTTAATGGATAGGGCAGGTTAATAAATGCAAGAAAGGTTGATAGACAGATTGGGATGTAGATAGACAGTCAGGGGAGAAGATAGGGGTCTTTATGTGATAGCAAAGTGACAAAAACTGCTGGAAAGTAAAGTAATAGTTTACAACTGTCTCAAAAAGACAGGGAGATTGATAGTGGACCTCTCAAACACAAATGGGGAACAGATTCAAGCAAGAATAAAGCAAGATTTTAGCATAGGCAAGTAAACGTGGAAATTAAGAAAGCTGATTGCTTAAGATAAGATAGCTTGCTTGAATGGAAGACAGAGTAGGCAGATCTACAAAATCAAGACACAGAGGACAAAACCTGGAAACAGACAAGACAGTTACTGAGATGGGTTTACAGATAGAGACAGATATTGACAGCTAGCCTTTCAGACAGACCTTGACAAACAGATATAGGGCCTCAGATGTGTGAGGCAACAGATGTACAGAGACCAGGACGGCAATAAAGATGACAGACTGGCAGGCATCTAGCTCTGTAGCAAGCAAGACAGGGAGAGAGAAACACGGAGAGATAGGAAGGCAGACAAAGTTTTGAATAAATATATAGCAGGCAAAACAATTTTCAAAGACTAATATTGATCCTGTCATAGATGCAGAATCAGATAAACATCACTGCTTATTAGCAGTGATTTAGTAGAGATAGAGATAGGATGATATACAATGCTTAAGACAGAAAACCAGGTAGGATATTGTGTACATCAAGACTGACAAAAAGGACCAAACTGTCAGTCTAACAAAAAAAAAAACAGAAAACCAAAACTGACTAGCGTACAGAAATTCAGAAACGAACAAAGGGAGGTAACATTCAGGCAAATGGAAGCTTCGGCTGGACAGACATAGACAGGAAATGTCAGCTAAATGTGCGAGACAGACAGAGGCACAATAAGACAGAGTTCAGACCGGAGCAGACAGTCGGCATAGACAAGGAAACTGCACCGACCAAGGTCATCACAAACATGGAAATGCAGTGACCTTGACCAAGACAAAACCAAGCTCAGCTCAACAGCGTTCACCTGGAATAGAAATGTAAATGATATTGCAAAAGAAATTCCCGTCTAATGACACGCAGACAGATAGACGGGTAAAATGACAGGTAGAGGAAAGAGAAGGAATGAAGGCAGTATAAAATGTGAACAGAAATAAAACCGTTTGAAGAAAAGATGGAGATTTGATGGGAATTGTTCCCAAAACCCTTGTGGAATTCTGATGGAAGGACGGACGGATCTGGAATTCTCGATTTTGACTGACATTTTAATTACTTTATCAATTATAGCACGCGGCTTCGAATTCTACCCTCAGGAGTGAGGGGACGGCTCTGAGGGGAGAAAAATTGTCCATATCGTCTTTGGATGAGATTTTCTCTCTCTCTCTCTCTCTCTCTCTCTCTCTCTCTCTCTCTCTCTCTCTCTCTCTCTCTCTCTCTCTCTCTCGTCCGTTCTTGATATTATCGTTTCATAGTTCTTTTTTGTTTTAGTTTATACTTCAATTTTTTTTTACTTATTTTGAATACAATAAGAACGTAATTATTAAATTCCGTGGGACCGTAATGATTAGATATCCTTTAATTTATTATTTTGTTTTTCTTTCAGTTAAGAGATTTATTTGCAATTCCTTACAAATTATGTATATGACTTTTTCTGTCTTGTTCAGATTTTAAATTCCATAAGTAAAGATATCGTGAATTTGTGCGTGTTCATATGTTCATATATATATATATATATATATATATATATATATATATATATATATATATATATATATATATATATATATATATATATATATATATATATATATTAATATTTAAAAAGCGTGTTCATATATATATACATATATATATATATATATATATATATATATATATATATATATATATATATATATATATATATATATATATATATATATATAACAAAAGCGTGTTCATATATATATATATATATATATATATATATATATATATATATATATATATATATATATATAGTATATGTATAATATATATATATACTGTATATATGCGTTTATTTCTTTCTCATGCACGTGTAAAACCGTGTAAATATTGTGCCTTATTATGCACATATGTGGCTGCTAATGTGTATTTTCTTCAGTGCGTAAATGATTACAAGTTCTTCAGATTTGTAATTTCTCAAGTTCCACGACTAATTATCATCGGTCACCTTTAAGCTTCTCCCCAATGGGTGACGCAGTAATCTCACCACTTTATCCTTGATCCACGTCCAGGATTGAAACTGTCAACGAGTGATTGACGCTGAGGAGAAATATAACGCACGTAACGAGATCATTACGGAAGACCGCTACCAAGTTGTTCAGCTATTGATGTTCCGATCGATGTACGCTGCGTTCCTTATTCCCAGAGACATTTCCAGACTATAAATGGCAATTTTTCGTGGGGCCTCTCGCCTTTTGGCTTCGTGACGTCATGTGGTTACAGTCGATCGGTTAATTGATCTTTTATTGCATGGATACAGTCGAGCGGTTATTTAATCTTTTATTGTGGGGATAGAGTCGAGCAGTTAATCTTTCATTGTATGGATGCAGTTAAAGTTAATTTTTCATTGTGTGGATATAGTCGAGCAGTTATTTAATCTTTTATTGTATGGATACAGTCGATCAGTTAATCTTTCATTGTGTGGATACAGTTAAACAGTTAATCTTTCATTGTATGGATACAGTCGAGCGGTTATGTAATCTTTCATTGTATGGATACAGTCGAGCGGTTATGTAATCTTTCATTGTATGGATACAGTCGATCATTTAATTAATCTTTCATTATATGGATATAGTCGAGCAGTTAATTAATCTTATTTTATGCATACAATCGGTCAATTATTTAATCTTTCATTATATGGATACAGTCGATCAGTTAATTAATCTTTTATTGTATGGGTACAGTCGAGCGGTTATTTAATCTTTTATTGTATGGATACAGTCGATCAGTTATTTAATCTTTTATTGTATGGATACAGTCGATCAGTTATTTAATCTTTTATTGTATGGATACAGTCGATCAGTTAGTTAATCTCTCATTGTATGGATACAATCGATCAGTTAATTAATCTTTCATTGTATGGATACAGTCGATCAGTTATTAATCTTTTATTGTATAGATACAGTCGATCAGTTAATCTTCTATTGCATGGATACAGTCGATCAATTAATCTTTTATTGTATGGATACAGTCGATCAGTTAATTAATCTTTCATTGTATGGATACAGTCGATCAGTTAATTAACCTTTCAATGTATGGCTACAGTATAGTCACAGTCGATCAGTTAATCTTTCATTATCTGGGTACAGTCGATCAGTTAAGTAATCTTTTCCATGAGAAATCCTGCCTTGGTGTCTAATTGCTTAACTAACTATAATCAAAGGCCGCCTTCATTATTCAAGGGAAACGTTTAGAAGCTTAACCATAGAAATCAGGTGCTTCAAGTTTCCATTCTTTGGCTTAAGAAACTTGAAACCGCTTGAATTGTGATGCTTCATTTTTATTTTTAGCTTTTTATTTGCCTGATGAATTGCTCAGGCAGCTGCATCTTTCTCTCTTTTGTAAAGGTTACTGAGAGACTACAGAGGTAGAGCTTTTTCGCTTTCCGGCAAGTTTTTTTTTTTATTTCAATAAAAACTAAAAGCTACATGGTATTGGGTTTTCATGAAATTTGGAGAGGAACGAGGGGGATCTTGCAACCTCCATATTCGGTTTACATATTGATTCTAAACCAAGCGTCAACGTCGAAACGTTTTTCAAGTGTAGATACCATTGCTTTAGTTGATATATTACAACACTGCAGAATACTGCTCAGGAAAGCTGGGTAGATATAATACAATAAGTGTATCATAAATATTATAGAAACTAGATCATGTTGAGAGATTAATTTCCACAATAGAAGAAAACAATTCATCCAACACCTCTGTGTAGTTAGCAGTCGTAGTGACCATGAACCATACGCCTTGATAAAAAAAAAAAATAAGCAGATCACCGTACTGTGAATTAGTAACAAAAGCCACATATTTAAATCCGAGTAGCTGGATTTAACCAAAATCCTTGCGGGACCCCACTTAGTAACGGGAATGGATTCCCTACCTAATTTTGTGACTTAATTGCTGCTGTTCGATCTTTAATGAAGTTGAATAGTATTTCTCAAAAATGCCTGGAAGGTTGAGATGTAATATTTGATACTGAAGTCCTTGTATCCATACTTTGTCAAATGCCTCGGTTATATCTGTACATACTAGGTTGCATAGGTACTTTCTTCTTTGTGACAGTGCAATGCTTTCACCCCCCCAACGGTGCAACTATGGGAAAAAATGAAAGTTTGTTCCTTTCAGCAAAGAAAGCAAATAAAATCACTTGTCACCATGCAGCCAATGCATCTCTCTAACATATTTGTATACTGTATTTAACTTATTTGATAAATGAAACACTTGCGCCCGCACCAATTTGGAAAGGAAGGACCTTCGAGGGCCAACGAAAAGAATGCGCGACCCTCGTCTTTTTATTCTTTCTTTTATTTATGTATTTATTTCCATTTTGCTTCTTTTTCCAAACCCTCTTCCTTTGTTCGGCAGTCGTGGAGAAAGGTTATCAAGGAAAATGATGGCGGTACTCTTCCAAAGTAAAAAAAAAAACAATAAAAAATGAATCGCACTGTTTCAAAGGTTTACTCAAGGAATACTGGTGCCTATTGTCTATATAAAAGCCAGAAGAATCAGATAAAGGTTAATATATTTGATATAGAAATTATTTGCTATAAGAATTACCGTGATTGGATCCCCTTGTGAGAGAGAAGGAGGAGAAGAGAGAGTGAGAAAAAAAAGAGAGAAGAGGAGAAGAAAGAGAGAGAGAGAGAGAGAAAAAAAGAAAGAAAGAGAGAGAAGAAAAAGAGAGAGAGAGACAGAAGAAGAAGAAAGAGAGAGAGAAAAGTAACTTACACTTACAAAAAAGTAGAGAGAAGAAGAAGAAAGAGAGAGGGAACGAGAGAAGAAGAAAAGAGAGAGAGAGAGAGAGAAAAAGAGAGAGAGAGAGAGAGAGCTCACGCATCTGTGGAACCCGAAACAACAAATTGCCCGAATTTTCCAGACAGGAAAGGGAACGGCCGAAGTACTCAGAGCAACACGAAATTAAAAATTTTTATTTTATTTTTTTTATTTATCTATTTATATTATTTTTTTTTTTTTTAAATCTCGACTTGGGGATCCTCTGACGTCGGGAGGTCGACGTGGAATTTATTTTGCCTGTCTTTTAACAAAGCAAAGATGCAAATATTTCGTACGAAATTGATGAATACATTTTAAAGGCGAGCCTGCTGTTCTCTGCAAAGGAATTTGGGAGAAACTGAGTAAGGTACGAGATGAAATATGTCTGGGGAATGTTGCAAATGCAATAATGTCAAAGACAAAATTAAAACAAGAGGATGCTATATGATTTCATTTATTTATTTATTTATTTATTTTTTTTTTTTTTTTGAAGAGAGAGGACGAAAGGTCGATGTTAGAAACATCATGTTCAACAAAAAAAAGTTTTTTTTTTTTTTTAAGAGAGAAGACGAAAGGTCGATGTTAGAAACATCATGTTCAACAAAAAAAGTTTTTTTTTTTGAAGAGTTCGATTTTAAATTATACCAAAAAAGTTTTTTTTTAAGAGAGAAGACGAAATTCGATGTTACCTAACATCATGTTCAACAAAAAACTTATTTTTGCACTTTAGATTATCGTTGGACTGTCACTAATGTGTTCTCTATAAACTTATTTTTCCTGTGTATCGTTGTACTGCATACTAATGTGTTCTCGTTATATATCTCTTTCCCTGTAGGCATTACTAAGTGTTCTTTGCAGGTTCTTTCTCCCTTAGGCCCCTAGCTGCAACCCCTTTCATTCCTTTTACTGTACCTCCATTCATATTATCTTCCTTCCATCTTGCTATCCACCCTCTCTAACAATTATTTCATAGTGCAACTGCTTTGAGGTTTTCCTCCTGTTGCACCTTTCAGACCTACCTACCCTTATTTTCCTTTCCAGTGCTGAATGACCTCACAGGTCCCAGTGCCTGGCCCTTGGCCTAAACTCTGTAGTCCAGTCCTTTCCGTTATATAACGCGTAAACATGCCTGATTTACTTCAAAAGATAATATGGACTGCATATGCATAAATGTATTCGTTTTATATAATGCATAAAATGCCTGAATTATTTTAAAAGGGAATCTTGTTACGTTACCAAAGTCCTTAGGATTTGAGCTTGTGGGCACAGCGTCTTAATATTAAGTTCATAATGTTTCACATTAAATGGTAAGCACTCGGAGACTCACTCAGGAAAGTCGTGAGTAAATTATTCATCTTTATTTCTGTTTGTTATTTTGAGAAGGCTCAGAGGTAGATATATATATATATATATATATATATATATATATATATATATATATATATATATATATATATATATATATATGTATATATATATATATATATATATATATATATATATATATATATATATATATATATATGTATATATATATATATATATAATTATATATATATATTTATACACATATATGTGTATATATAATATATATATATATATATATATATATATATATATATATATATATATATATATATATATATATATATATATATGATATCAACAGTAAGCCATGCTCCTTAATAGATGTTGACTCCGCAAAGAGAAACTAATTTCCCTTAAGGAAAGTTCTTAACATTAAGATCTCCCTCGCGGACATCACATTCTCCGACAGAGAACCTAACAATTATCCAGAGACTTCTGAACAGCTGGAAAGCAAATATATATATAAAATGAAACAAACAGAACCATGATGACCTTGTATAAACGCTTGGAACTGGGGTCAGAAGTAAGTAGAACTTCGTTCAAGCGAGCGCTGGCTCGTTCTGACTAAAGGACATTATCCGATCCCGGCAGGTACGTTTGTGCATAACCTGGAGTAAACTCGTACCCTCATTGGCGGAGCGATGTTAGTGTATCGGAATTGGATTCTCGTGACTGTGGGACCCAGGCTGTAACGCGCGCGCGCGCGGGCACGCACACACAAACACAATATACACATACATACATATATATATATATATATATATATATATATATATATATATATATATATATATATATTATATACTGACTATGTGTTTGTGTGTGACTGTATGTATGTATGTATAAGTATATAGTTGTTTATATATATATATTTCATCTACCACCTTACAACATATTTGTATGTACGTATGTACATGTGTTTGTAGCGTGTTTATGGGTATTTGTTATAACCATAGGCAGATAGTAGAAATGCCAAGTCCTTTAATGGAAATAATTTATCCTTTACCTGTAAATCACAAATGATTTTACAGAGCTTTACCAAATTAATGAAGAGTAATATGTTTGGTGCTTGTAACGTTGGAAATTACTTTATCAGCGTAAGGTAAATGAACATTAACTGTGTTCTTGACGCGTATAATTTTCACTGTCAGGGGCAGGTCATAATTAGTTCTATCATACTGACGGTACGTATATATGCTTCATTGCAGTGGGAGTTGCCAGATATTACCTTTTGAGAAAATAGGTTTTTTTTATATAGCCATATTGTCCTAAAATGGAAATTCAGTATCTGCAAAATTTTCGAAATTGAGATATGCCACATATTGGGCTTGTGAAACACTTAATACACAAGTTACCGCAGTTTCAGAATGATTCTTCAATGCTTTCCACTAGTATTTAGGGGGTCCCACTTGCAGTATCTGCAAAATCAGCAGTAAGGCTAGGGAAAACTGCGGTATCTACCATTTTTCTCAGTTTTGTATTTTTGCAGATACTGCGGTCTTCCTTGCACAGAAGGTTTTGTGTTGTCAGTGTTGCGAAGTGAAAGAAAATGAAATTAAAGGGGTTAAGAGGTAACTTTTTTTTTTTGGAAAACAAATCTTTTATGACGAACTTCATTGAAGTGGGTAAAAGAAAAATGAGTGAATAAAGCTAATTGAATAAAGACAATGTACATTGCATTAAGGAAGAGTCCAATTCTGCACCTTGAGAAAAAAAATTAGCTGGATATTAGATTAAACGTACCATGAACAAATTAGCTAAAAATGTCTTGACCACAAAAAAAAAAGAAAATAATAAAAAATCGAACTTTCACATCGGTAAATGAATAAAGTTAACAGCAATAAAGTAACAGTGTAATTGAATAAGATAAATGCAATCACCAATCGCTTCCCCATCACCTTAATCTAATGACTGAAGGCAAACGCAGGAGCTCTTGGGGCCCACAGTGCAGGTGATTCGCTAATCCAATCCTCTTCAGGGTTGCCGAAGGCGATGGTTAAAATAAATACCAATCCCCCTCTTTCCTCCTCCTTCTCCTCCTCTTCTTCTTCTTCCTCCTCCTCCTCCTCCTCCTCCTCCTCCTCCTCCTCCTCCTCCTCCTCCTCCTCCTCCTCCTCCTCCACCTACTCGTCCTCCTCTTATCCTCTCTCACCTCCTGTCCCTCCTCCTCCTCTTCCTCCTCCTTCTACTCTTCCTCTTCCTCCTTTCCCACCACCTGCTCCTCCTCTTCCTCCTCCTTCTACTCTTCCTCTTCCTCCTTTCCCACCACCTGCTCCTCCTCTTCCTCCTCCTTCTACTCTTCCTCTTCCTCCTTTCCCACCACCTGCTCCTCATCTGCTCCTCCTCCTTCCTTCCTCCTCCTCCTCCTCCTCCTCCTCCTCCTCCTCCTCCTCCTCCTCCTCCTCCTCCTCTTCCTCTTCCTCTTCCTCCTCCTTCTCCTCTTGCTCCTCGCCCACCTCCTCCTCCTCTTCCTCTTCCTCCTCTTCCTCTTCCTCTTCCTCCTCCTCTTCCTCTTCCTCTTCCTCTTCCTCCTCCTCCCTCTTCCTCCTCCTCCTCTTCCTCCTCCTTCCCCCACCACCACCTCCTCCTTCTCTTCCTCCTCCTTTCCTCCACCCACCTCCTCCCCCTCCTCCTCCTCCTCCTCCTCCTCCTCCTCCTCCTCCCGACTCAAGAAGGAGAGAGAGAGATGTGCCAACGGCACGGTTGACCAAGGGTCTTCTGGTTTCGATGGTGGTGTTTTTTGGGGGGTCAGAGTTGAGCTGTCATATTCCGATTTATCTTTTTGAAAGGATTCCGAAGTATGGCTTCGTTTTTTGGAAGGAAAAAAATTTTTTTTATGATTTTTTATAGGTGAAGGTTTGGACTGAAATACCCTGAATTTTTTTTTTTTTTTTTTTTTTTTTTTGGCTGGGGGAGAAGATGATCTAGGCGTCACACCGGTTTATCGCTTCTAAAATTTTGTGCCACTTTAGGAAAAAAAATGTCTAAGTTTGTGCCACTTTAGAAAAAAAAAAAAAAGATGGCGCAAGGTAGCTATTGAGGCTTCAAATTTCGTTTGCTTACAATACTAAGATTCTGATCCTCCGTCATTTTATGTTCTTTTCAGATGGCGACTCGGGGCTCCAGAAGTGGTGAGTGTTCAACCTCCTTTTCGTATTTCCTGAGATCTTCAACTTTTATCGTTCTTCGCTTTTCATATTGCTGCAGGCTTTAGTGCTTTTTTGGAATTCAGTTATTGTATTTCCTTGTGTATTGAGACTTACAGAATTCTTTTTTTTTTTTTTTTTTTTTTTTTTTACATTTTGATCTCAGCAATTGTAAGTTATTCCGGCTTGTGTTGGCTTTGAGATATTGATGGGAATCTTTCTTATTGGTAAACATTCAGTTGTTGTTCCCCTTTGAGTTGATTTTTGGGATGCTTTAACGCCCCAATTCCAGTTTCAGAATCAGTTCCCATACCCTTCTGTAATGGATTAGGATACAGGTGATCGTTCCCTTGTACTGTGGTTTCATAGATGTCTGTTCTTTTCCTTCTGAGCTGGTTTCGAATTTCTGTATTATTCCTTCTCTGATCAGTATCTGTTCAAGAGTTCACCTTATCCTTAGTCATCATTTTCCCTGTCATTTCGTGTTGATTGAAACCCTGATGACCGAAAGTTTCAAGGCTTATTTTGGATTTGACCTGTCACCTTATTTTTTGATAGTTTGTATTCAAATGTTCATTTTATTGCAAAGTGATTTATTTAGCAGTTAACGCACAATAACGGAGTGATGTTCAAAGTCTATTTGGGGCACCGACCCTTGGGTCTTGGGTGCCGAGATGAATGTCTGGGCCTATAAGCCCCCATTTCAAGCTAACACCAAGCAGTTGCCTCTTCTTACTTACATTAGTCATAATTCTGATCCTTTAGTCATAATATATGATCTTTTAGAATATATATATATATATATATATATATATATATATATATATATATATATATATATATATATATATATATATATATATATATATATATATATATATTCAGTAAATTCGGCAGTGTTTTCTCCACGAATCCCCATTGAACTTGAAACTGCTATTTATTCTCGCCGCTCCGTTATTCTGCCTTCAATTTCAGTGAACATGTAATATTTAAGCCTTTCTTGCTTTTTTTTCATCCTCTGTCGTGGCCAACATCATTAATACAAAACCACCTTTATCTGCGAGTCTTCTATTTTCAATCCGATGTCAGTCGTCAAGACTCAGTATGGTCATTCTCCATTCAGTAACCTTTGTACAAGTTGAGTATAAGTGTTCTTTCTATTCAGTGACTTTTAAACAGATCTGGAGTGATTAATGTTTCAGCCTGATCTAGTAGCAGTATGTAAATGGCAGAAAGTAAATATGAATAGAAAGAAATAATTAAAAATGGGTTAGAGTAAACACGCCGCGAAGTAAAGCAGATGTCAGAGTCTAAATTAACTCTGCAGTGCTTATAATAGCCTAAGACTGAAATTGCAGAGGAAATAAATTCAGTTTGCAGGACCGACGTGCAATCAAGATTTGCTGTGAATTTATTCAAGTACAGTAGAAACCACCATTTTATTAACACCATCAAGTAGCTACAGATCCAACTACAGTATTTTAACTTTGAATACAAGAAAAAATTTGAATACAAGAAAAAAAAATCTGAAAAGATCGTCAGGAGGATATTTATTTTAAGATCCCGAATCGTCAGTCAGAAGGCAAATATACGTATTGTCATACATATTGTCATAATCTTCCAGTCAGTTTTGTATTAATTCATTGCCCTTTTTTCGGTCATTCTCGTCTCTTCTCACTTGAGGGGTTTGTTGTTCTTGGCGTCATCTGTCACCATATTTTTATTTCACAGTTCAAGAGATTATGATCCAACACTAAAGTCGTTCTATCAGCAGATACACCAGTCGCTGCTTATACAATATTAGCAGCATTGAATAAGATATGAGAGTTATATCAAACATACTGGCATCGATTTAGTCAACATGCGTGCTTGAAAAATTCAGACAACACCAGTCACAATATATAGCTGTGCAAATGAAGATGTATGAGGAGAAAGTTTTGCACCTAAAATTCTTTTTCGTGCCCAGTACATAGACTTGCTGTTATTCTGCAGTATCTACTGCTTATGATGAGAGTTCTGTAACTGTAAGTTAACTTTGTGTCTTTAAGGAAAGGAATCGAGTGGAATATAGAATTTAAGCCAAAGGCGAAGAGCTGGGTCCTCTGAGGTCATTCAGCGCTGAATGGGAATCTGGGAGTAATAAGGTTTGAAAGGTGTAACAGGAGGAAAACCTTTCAGTTGCCCTATGAAACAATTGGTAGGAGAGGGTGGAAAGTAAGAGGAAAGAAAGAATATGAAGAATATGAACGGAATGAAAGGGGTTGCAGCTAGGGGCCGAAGGGACACTGCGAAGAACCGTAAGTAATGCCTACAGTTTACCGCATGAGGTATACTGATGTCTTTAAGTACTCTGTGCAGTGTTGACTTTAGGGATTGCTATGGTTTATGTGACCTCGCTCAGGGGTCGTCCTGTGAATAGGTCATCTCCTTATTGTAGGATTCGACGTTAGGATGGTAGCTGCGACCTCCATGTCACGTGGTCAAGGACTCAAAGGCCAGGAAGATGCCTGACTGACAGATGCTTGTAAACACCGATTGAAGTTAGGCCCACCCTGCATGCACGCAAGATGGCTGACTGACAGATGCTTGGACTAGGGTAGGTCAAAGCCTGCATGCATGTAGGCGACTGCACTGCCTAAGAAAAGAATGGGATTAGTCCCCAGGCTGTGAAGGGATGAGCCGGTTACAGGACAGAGGAGGACGGAGTTAAATTCGGCTACGTCGTTGGTACGGGAGTCAGAAATCCCTGTGAAACTATTGACAAAACAGGGCGAGGAAAAGCGGCGTGCTATAGATCCCTTGATTCCAGCTTGTCAGCTTGGGAGAGAGAGAGAGAGAGAGAGAGAGAGAGAGAGAGAGAGAGAGAGAGAGAGAGAGAGAGAGGAAACACTATGCTTATTTTATTTCCTTTCTTCAAAATGTGAAGATACGTAGGCAAAAATATGTTATAGACCAGACGAAGTAAGTTTTTCGGGATTTAACGAGACATCGATGAAAGGCTTCATTTGCCTGACTCGACGTCCATTTAAGTTATCTAGGACGCTTTTCGATTCGTATTCAGTTGGTCATTGTTGAAAGAACATTCGTCTTTCCCCTCTTTTTTTATGATTAGAATACCGATGTCCATCTTCACTCTGCAGTGATGGCTTTTGTTTCTTGTGGGCGTCAAGAGGTTTGCGTGCATTCCCTTGTCAGTTAACTGTCGTCGCATCTTGTAACTATTATAATATTCTTAATCATATTCTAGCGTTCAAGACAAGCACTGAAGAGTATTTTCATTTCGTCACATTCAAGATAAGTACTTTTGGAGTGCTTTATCCCTTTGCTATTAAAATTCTGATGCTGAGTCTGTTCCCAATTATCGTCGAAATGTCACGGGTACATTTTTTTTAAATTCAGAAATCGATCCGCACCTTTGTTGTTTAAATCTGTCTGTCACAGGACACTTTACCCATATAGAATAGCTCCGTTTCTAACACACTGCTCTCCTGAATTTGTGTGTGTGTGTGTGTGTGTGTGTGTGTGTGTGTGTGTGTGTGGTGTGTGGTTTGGCTTTCGACTCGCCCTCTCTTGCATTTTAGTTGGAAATGTTGTTTGTTCCTCTACCTTCCAGCTCATTTCATCTGAAATCCGCCATCCGTCTCGTTTTCCCTTTTCAATAGAATTGCTTTCTGTTCGTCCTTTCTGCATTTGCTATCTTTGATTTTGATCTCGCTGTTGTTCACCTTCGTCCAATTGCGTTTAGAATTAGACGTTTTGTCTTTCTACGAAACTGGTTATTGTTGGAGTTTGAGTCCCACTTCTTCCCACTGTCTGTTCACGGCTGTTGTTATCTTTGCTTCTATTTTGGTATCTGTTCTTTTAGCCTTGCTCCACTTATCCACTTATCTCTCTCTCTCTCTCTCTCTCTCTCTCTCTCTCTCTCTCTCTCTCTTTGTGTCCATCTTTGTGACGTTATTAGGATTTTTTAATAATTAGAATGTCTTTATTGAGGCCTTTCATATTTTATAAGCCAATGTTTTCGTTACGTTGATAACAACAGAAAATTTGTGTGTACTTCATTCCACTTGTTAATAAAAGTATATCGTTTTGACCTCTCTGTTGTTAGAATACATTCTCGCTCTGCAGATATTTTTGACTCGTGTATCGAGTTTCTAACTTCAGTAAGATTTTAATTTCACTCTAATGGAAAATCTGAAACTTATCTTCCCAATATACTGAAGACATTCGAGTTTTAGCTTTCTTCAAAATGGGTTGGATGTTCAACATTTTCCCTTTCCAGCGTTTCATGATCGACCTGTTTCTTCCTAAAGTGAATTTTTAAATTTTAATATTTCAGTTTTATCATTGATTCTTCAAAATGGGTAGGATGTTCAACATTTTCCTTTCGTAGAATTTCATGATCGACCTGTTTCTCCCTGAAGTGAAATATTAATATTTCAATTTATCATTGGATTGAGATCTCGGCTGAATAACCATTCAGTAAACGTGTATTTTATATATTTATTATTTTTTTTTTAATGGAACAACGGTAATGCACATCTTCTTGGGAATAGGATTTCCGGTTAAGATATGAGAACTTCCTTCTCCGTATTCACGTCAGGATGAGGTACGCAGTTCCTCCCTGTTACGAATGGAGCAGAAAGTCTTTCGCCCAAAAGTGACACTAGGATTTTGGGGGAAGCAGCATTTCCTTACCAACTAGATTCGGAATCTCATATCCTTCTCCCTTAGATCTAGGATGATGTAGGATTATTATTATTTGCTCGCCACCGGCCAGCCATTTTGCTTTTCGTGATGGCGACGGCTGGCGATCTTTTAACCCCTTTCTGAGTCAAATTCTCAGAGAGAGAGAGAGAGAGAGAGAGAGAGAGAGAGAGAGAGAGAGAGAGAGAGAGAGAGAGAGAGAGAGAGAGACTGATTCAAATTCAGACTCAGCGTTTTTGACAATTTTTAACTCCATTCGAGAAGCATGGCAAACATATTTCTATGTCTGTCAGACAAAAAAAAATTACTTACCTCCTAAAATAGGGACGATTTTGAGACTAAGGGAACACAGGGACAGAGAAACGACTCCAAAGTGCGAAAGAGAGAGAGAGAGAGAGAGAGAGAGAGAGAGAGAGAATAAAAAATCTTAGCTTTTGATGAAATGATCAAAGGGAATTACTGTGATCATAAAACTGAGAGAGAGAGAGAGAGAGAGAGAGAGAGAGAGAGAGAGAGAGAGAGAGAGATTTCTGAGGCAACTCTGGTAACGTTCGGACGCTGGGAAGTTCGTCTCCATTCCACTCCGTTCGAGATGGCTGCGTCCGCTCCCTTCCAATTTGTGGTTGGAATAGTGGGCCCCATATCCATTTGTCTCCTGAAGTGGAGTGTGGGTGTCATGTCCCTCCCCCCCCCTCTCTCTCTCTCCCCCTCTCTCCCCTCTCTCCCTCCCCTCTTTCCTATTTAGATCAAGAGGGGAGGGGTGGACGGACATTGGTCACTTTGCCTCTCGGATTTATTCATGGAAAAAAAAAGTCAGATTTGATTTTTCAATTTTTTTTAGATATATTCATTAAGGAGGACGATTTTGTGGCTTATTCATTATTAGAAAGTGATGTTACCTTCCCATGAAGAATTTCATTTATTAAGAAATGTTTTGAGCAAACCCTCAGTCGTCAACAAATTTAAATTTCAAACGATTCTCTGGTCCTCTAATGTTTTTAATGGCCTTATTTGCAAGTTTACAAGTGAGTCTATAAGATGAATTAATACCATTAGATGAGGCACATTTCAGAATGATTCTGAGAATAGAATAATAAAATTAAAATTTTTAAACATTTCTCTGGTCCTCTGTACCCCTTAGGGGGGTTAGTGCCTTCAGTGCACCTCATGCGGTGCACTGTAGGCATTACTTAAGGTTCTTATTTGCCTTCGACCCCTAGCTCCAACCCCTTTCGTTCCTTTTACTGTACCTCCTTTCATATTCTCTTTCTTCCATCTCACATCCCACCCTCTCCTAACAATTGATTCATAGTGCAACTGCTTTGAGGTTTTCCTCCTGTTACTCCTTTCAAACCTTTTACTGTCAGTTTCTGTTTCAGCGCTGAATGGCCTCATAGGTCCCAGTGCTTTGCCTTTGGCCTAAATTCTATGCTCAGTTCAATTCGTACAAGTGAACTCTACAAGATGAATTAACGCTATTAGATGAGACATTTCAGAACGATTCTGAGAATGAAATAATAAAATTAAAGTGAACTGTACGAGATAAATCAACACTATTCAATAAGATCATAAGGTTTTACTGATGTACCCCGTAATCTCTCTCTCTCTCTCTCTCTCTCTCTCTCTCTCTCTCTCTCTCTCTCTCTCTGCTTGCGAGCGTTTTAGGCATTTTGAGCACAGAAAGAAATGTTTGCTTAACAATAATCCGAAAGTTCTTGTTAACTTGACACTGTGCCCTAGGTAGATTTAACTTTTTTTCCTCTTTTTTTATTTTCTTTTTTTATCCGGCAGTGAGTGATACAAGGGTGATTTTTGAAGGCTGATTTTGTCTCCAGTTATAAAACAAAAATATTTATACAAGTGTGTATATATAAGTGCCAATGTTATATATATATATATATATATATATATATATATATATATATATATATATATATATATATATATATATATATATATATATATATATACACACACACATACGTATGGTCGTTTGTTTGTAAATGTAAGAGTATATAACTATATATATCCTGCAAATGTAAGAGTTATCTCTCTCTCTCTCTCTCTCTCTCTCTCTCTCTCTCTCTCTCTCTCTCTCTCTCTCTCTCTCTCTCTCTCTCTCTTTCCTCCTACAACCTGTCAACAGCATTGCCGAAAGTCGTTTAAAAAAAAAATCTTTGATAAGAAAAATAAGCAATTTTGAAACGGGCGAAACAAAAAAAAAAAAAATAAGACAGTCCATCCTTTTGCAACAAGAAACAAGAAGAAATGATCCTGTGAATCTTGAAGCAGGGAATTCCACGATTAAAAAAAAAATGAGAGGAAGAAATAAAAAGGTCGAAATAATTCCCGAGAACTTTGCTAAATGTTCGTCCTCTGCGCGGGCCTTGGGACCTTTGGAGGGGAATGGTGGGAGACTGGGTGGTTGGGGGGGATGTCAGTGAGGGTTGGGTAGTTTTGGGAAGGGGGGCGGGGGGTTGGCCCGTGGCCCGGGCAATCTAATCAGCTGAGTTAAGGCAGTACCTGAGAACGGTGGCAAGCGAGAGAGAACATCCTTTGAGCACGGATTCCCAGATCGCCCCTGAGATGCCGCTCTCTCCTGCTGCACGAGATGGTTTTGTTCGTCTTTATTCTCTCTTTTTGCGAATGTGAGAGAGAGAGAAAGAGATGAAGAGTCGCGAGACAGCACTGAAGGAAAGGATGATGCGTGTTAGTGTGTTTATACGTGCGTGTGTTTCCTCTCAGGTTGCCCTTTTAATCTTATTGCGAAGGAGTGTGTCGAGAATTTTTTTAATTTTTCGTTCGTCTTGCGAGAGGTACTCTGGGTGATGAATCTGACGCCTGTTAAAAAAAAAAGAAAGAAAAATATACGTATGTTTGTATATCAGAATGTGTGTGTGTGTGTGTGTGTATTCACACACGCAGCTGCTTCGAATACACCGTTTTTCCCTGTTGAGTGCGAGCCGAGATATTTTTTTTATGGAATGATGACTGAGCATTTAGGCTGTATTTTTGGTATTGCGTTCTATGAAAAGCTGGCCACATTCATCTCTTTTTCAGTTATTTTTCGTTTACCTGTGCGTGTGTGGCCACCCACCCCCCCTCCCCCTTCCCCTCCCCCGCCTCCTCTTTTTTTAAAAAGTAGGGCATCCCGTCAGCCAGTAGTGAATCATGCTCCCAAGTTTTGCATTTCGAAATTGCAGCTTTGCGGGTACGGTATCCATATTGTCAAATATTGATATTAAAATTTGACGGTGATCACGAGGCAACCGCTTTTCAGTGATACTAATTTTTTTTTTTTTTTTTTCAAAAGAGAGGGGACGAATTCGTTTACAATTTTTCTTTCACTGGTGAACCATATTTATCTATTTCTGCTATATTTTTTTTATCGTATTTTGCTACCCCGGGAGAAAAATAAATGGAGAGAGATGGATCAACTCACCCTGTCTGTGCTTATACACACACACACAGACACATATATACATATATATGTATATATATATATATATATATATAATATACAAGTATAATATAAATGTGTATATATACTTACATAAATAAAGGCCAGTTGGACCCAGCCTTTTGTAAAACCTCTCAAAGATTTACCTTTGTTTTGGTGGGTCCACTAATTCTTCACCTGTGTGGGATTCCAGGTGCACCTGTTCCCTTTTTAATCCCCATCCTTGGGGGTATCTGTAGGTCATCAGTCAGTTCTGTTAGCTTTCTTGTAACCTTACTTTTATATTTCTCATCAGTCTGCTAAGTAAAGGACTGCGTGTCGAAAGGCCTAGCAACCATCCCATTGTTTCACTTTTCCTTCGTGGCATTGGCCTTTGTTTATACATTCATCACGTTCCATATCTTCGTGGTTCAGGTATACATATATTTGCATACAGATACATAAATATATAATATAAATGTGTATATATATTTATAAATTTACATGTGTGTATGTATGTATACATGTGTGTGAAATTTATGTATATTATATATTTCTACAGAATTTGAAGTGTACGTCCTGGCTTTGATTTTTGGCTAGGATATCTTACCCAGCCATTAGTAATTTTTACTGACATTATAAAATGATAATACTCTCTCTCTCTCTCTCTCTCTCTCTCTCTCTCTCTCTCTCTCTCTCTCTCACTTTGGAGTGGTTTCTCTGTCCCTATGTTCCCTTAGTCCCATTATCGTTCCTATTTTAGGCGGTGAGTTTTTTTTTTTTTTTTTTTGCCCGACAGACAGAGAACTTATATTTGCCATACTTCTCGAATGGAGTTAAAATTGTCACGAATGAGTAACAGAAAACAAAAACGCTAAATCTGATAACAAAAAGGCAAAGTGTTGTGGATAGGCTGTTGGACACTAGTTAACCGTGAAGGTAAAGCGCTTTATAGTTTTCTGTAAAAGAAAACTATTGTGCCGGCTTTGTCTGCCCGTCCACACTGCATTCTCAGATCTTAAAACCTACTGAGACTAGAGGGCTGCAAATTGGTATGTTGATCATCCATCCTCCAATCATCAAACATACCAAATTGCAGCCCTCCAGCCTCAGTAGTTTTTATCTTATTTAAGGTTAAAGTTAGCCATAATCGGGCTTCTGGCAACGATATAGGCCACCACCGGGCCGTGTTAAAGTTCCATGGGCCGCTGCTCTTACAGCATTATACCGAGACCACCGAAAGATAGATCTATTCTCGGTGGCTTTGATTATACGCTGTAGCGGCTGTACAGAAAACTCGGCGCAATTTTTACTTGTTTTTTTTATAAACCATCGATCTCTGTTAGCGGCAGAGAAGAAAGATGATGGTTTTTGACTCATTTTCTCATCTGTTGTGTGGTAGCCCCTTTAACTCATTTTCTTATTTGCTTTGCAGTGGTCAGTCCTTTGCCACCTTATTTAAGGAAGCAGCCTCACAAATGTTGAGTCTGTTTACCCTGGAACAGCAAAAAAAAAAAAATATATATATATATATATATATATATATATATATATATATATATATATATATATATATATATATATATATTGTATATATATATATATATATATATATGATTGTTTCGAAAACGAAAGCTTGTCTGTTCTTCGGAGCCTTTACGTAAAGTTGGAGTAATTTCAATTGTGTTTTCCTGAAATTATTCTCATGCCGTTACATTTTGATAAATAAGAAGTGATATAATAAACAGTTTTCGTGCTATTAAGCTTAGTAAACACACAAACACTTTTTTTTTTTGAGGTGGTATGGTTAATTCATGAGAGTGGATTCTCAAATCTCAAAAATTACTGCCCGTGACCGAGCTCTTAGCTCTTGTGATGGTGATCTACTGAATTCTCTCTCTCTCTCTCTCTCTCTCTCTCTCTCTCTCTCTCTCTCTCTCTCTCTCTCTCTCTCTCTCTCTCTCTCTCTTATAGTTTTATGATCATAGTAATCCCCTTTGGTCGTTTCATCAAAAGCTAAGATTTTTTTATTCTCTCTCTCTCTCTCTCTCTCTCTCTCTCTCTCTCTCTCTCTCTCTCTCTCTCTCTCTTTATAGTTTTATGATCATAGTAATTCCCTTTGATCATTTCATCAAAAGCTCAGATTTTTAATTCTCTCTCTCTCTCTCTCTCTCTCTCTCTCTCTCTCTCTCTCTCTCTCTCTCTCTTTTATAGTTTTATGATCATAGTAATTCCCTTTGATCATTTCATCAAAAGCTCAGATTTTTAATTCTCTCTCTCTCTCTCTCTCTCTCTCTCTCTCTCTCTCTCTCTCTCTCTCTTTTTTATAGTTTTATGATCATAGTAATTCCCTTGATCATTTCATCAAAAGCTCAGATTTTTAATTCTCTCTCTCTCTCTCTCTCTCTCTCTCTCTCTCTCTCTCTCTCTCTCTCTCTCTCTCTTCTCTTTTATAGTTTTATGATCATAGTAATTCCTTTGATCATTTCCATCAAAAGCTCAGATTTTTAATTCTCTCTCTCTCTCTCTCTCTCTCTCTCTCTCTCTCTCTCTCTCTCTCTCTCTCTCTCTCTCTCTCTCGTCCAGTTTGTTAGTTCTCTGAGCTGTTGACAAAAAAATGGTTTTGTAAAGTACATTCATTTCTTTAAATATTAATGTGTAAAAAAAATTCCTGCAACTAACCTGACTTCCAAAGCAAAAGGTAATCGTAAGAAAATATAAATATATCTAAGGTAAGATTTAAGGTTTTAGGGTCTCTTGCAAAACACAGCAGTGAACTAAAAACCAAATAGATACTCTGTAAGCGTAACTGATACCGAAAAACATACAGGTAATGGACGGCAAAGCTTCTGAATCCATCGTTTGTCCCTGGGGCAATCGGTTCTTAGCCACGTTAAATAAGTCTAATCCTTCGGGCCAGCCCTAGGAGAGCTGTTAATCAGCTCAGTGGTCTGTTAAAACTAAGGTATAACTTTTGGGGCAACAGAAAGACTGTAGTTACGAAATATAAAATTTTAAAAATGGAATAAATAATCATCATCATCATCATTTTAAGAAACCTTTGTCCCACGCACTTCTCCCTTCCTTAGAATGATTCTTAAGTAATCTGGGCATAATCGTTACACATCTTGCTATGCTCCTACACATTTCTGCCCTAAAATGGAAAGCTGCAGTATCTATCAAATTTTCGAAGTTGAGATATGACACCTATTGGACTCGTGAAACACAAAATACACAAGTTACTGCAGTTTCAGAATGATTCTCCAATGCTTTCCACGAGTATTTAGGGGGACCCATTTGAAGTATCTGCAAAATCAGGGAAAACTGCAGTATCTATCATTTGTCTCAGTTTTGTATTTTTGCAGATACTGCAGTCTTCCATTTCAGGGCAACACAGGCGGTTTTGTGTTGTCAGTGTTTCGAAGTGAGAGAAAATTAAATTAAGGGGGTTAAGAGGTAGCTTTTTTTTTGGAAAACAAATCTTTTATGACGAATTTCATTGAAGTAGGTAAAAGAAAAATGATTGGACAACGACACTGAATACACCACCACGCCCATTTCTCTCAAGAGATTTCCCTTCGTTTTTTTTTTTTTTTTTTTTTTTTTTTTTTTTTTTTTTGAATGTCGAGAGTTTGCATATGGACTGTTCCACTTCTTCAGTAAGTACAGTTTGAAAAAAGAAAATGTCTCATTCTCACATCTGCGTCAGCATTTTGGGAGAAATAACACCTCAGAAGGCAACCACAGCAATACTTTTCAGTTTTCATTTTGAGTGCAACTTTACCAACACCAGCTGTCATATCTTTCACGAACTGTCATGGCATTTATGATGACCCTTTTGGGCATGACCGCCCTAGCCTCAAGATTATCTCTCATGATTTAGGTTCTCCTGGTACTTCACATACCCCAGAGAGGACTCAAGGTCATGTTGGTTCCCGTTACTGATTAGAATCCTTTTGCTTTAAATAACTTTCGAGGCTGAAATTCACCGGATTGACGTGACATTTCGTCAAATTGTCAGGTGACTGAATTTTCAAAAAGTGTTCTTCAGCATTACACGAGTGAGTATTAAAAGATTGGCGTTTTAGTCCCGTTTTTTTCTTCCTCATTTCCTCGTTTTTTCTTGCGTTGACATTTTGATGTAGTGACTCAATTTTCGTATCATTAAATCAATTGTCAGCCTTCAATTATTTCGTATCAAATTATTTTCAGATTCGGTGGTCCCTCGATCATTCCGAGTACCGAGCCAATCTGTTGCACAGAACCTCGGAAAAATTCCCACGTGGGGGTTACTTAAGGGTCTTTGCAGCGTCCTTTTCATTCCTTTTACTGCACCTCCGTTCGTATTCTCTTTCTCCCATCTTACTTTCCACCCTCTCCTAACAATTGATTAATTTTGCAACTGCTTTGAGGTTTTCCTCCTGTTACACCTTTCAAACCTTTTTACTGTCAGTTTCCGTTTCAGCGCTGAATGACCTCATAGGGCCCAGCGCTTGGCCTTTGGCCTAAATCCTATATATTCTATTCTGCTCCATTCTCAGTAAAAATTATGTGCCATTAGAGAATTGAGAGAACGATGTGTATCATCCTAAGGTCATTGGAATTTCCAGTGGTCTGCTCTGTGGATGAAACTGGTGTTTTTATGCTATTTGGTACCGGTGGAGTTCAGTGGTCTTGGGAAATGAAATAGTGATAAGAGGAGTTATATTCATCTATATTACACATACGCATCTCTCTCTCTCTCTCTCTCTCTCTCTCTCTCTCTCTCTCTCTCTCTCTCTCTAATTTCGTGTTCATGCTCTAATTCTGCACCGTTCGAGCAAGTCAATCAGGGATTTATATATAGTATTTATTTTAGTTTCTTTCTGAATGTTGTTTCATTCCTCAGGTAAAAAGTGTTGTTGCTGATATTTCCATATCAAATATATTTTCCTTTTTTTCTATTTGTATCTTCTAAGTCTGAGGTATCCTTTTAGTTTTCTATAAAAGGAAAGTATTGTGCCGGCTTTGTCTGTCCGTCGGCACTTTATTCTGTCCGCTGTTTTTTCTGTCCGCACTTTTTCTGTCCGCCCTCAGATCTTGAAAATTACTGAGGCTGGAGGGCTGCAAATTGGTATGTTGATCATCCACCTTCCAATCATCAACTATACCAAATTGCAGCCGTCTAGCCTCAGTAGTTTTTATTTTATTTAAGGTTAAAGTTAGCCATAATCGTGCAGGATAGGCCACCACCGGGCCGTTTTTAAAGTTTCATGGGCCGCGGCTCTCAGACCATTATACCGAGACCACTGAAAGATAAATCTGTTTTCGGTGGCGTTGATTATACGCTGTAGCGTCTATACAGAAAACTCGATTGCGCCGAAGAAACTTCGGCGCATTTTTTACTTGTTTATTATTATTTTCCTTATTTTTATCTCACTTTTTGACTGCCACATCCATTCTCCTGAGTCTGAATTTACCCCAATCGATGTTTTATGGTATTCAATGTATTATTAACTTTCTCTCTTTTAAAATTTAGCACCAAGTTATGGGTCCCCCCCCCTTTTTTTTTTTTTTTTTTTTTTGTTGATTCAAAGTTCGGACGGACAAGTACATACAAATGCGCATCGCCGCATGTTTTCGAAGTTTCCCCTTTTAACTTTTCTAACAATTTTTTCCGGTCAGTGGTCTAGTGTGCAAGACTCTCTCTCTCTCTCTCTCTCTCTCTCTCTCTCTCTCTCTCTCTCTCTCTCTCTCTCTCTCTCTCTCTACGACCCGTGCGAGAATCGATGAGAAACGATGCGTCAGGCAATGCTATAGAATTCTCTTTTCCCCGCGATGGAATCTAGTGTCCCGGTTTGTAGCGTGTTGAAATTTACTCTCTCTCTCTCTCTCTCTCTCTCTCTCTCTCTCTCTCTCTCTCTCTCTCTCAATATACGTTACCGATCCGATGCCGAATTTCGTAGCTGACGACGGGATAATTAAGGAAGACCAATCCTTTCTCTCTCTCTCTCTCTCTCTCTCTCTCTGGGTCCTCGTATTCATGGACATGCACATCTCTCTCTCTCTCTCTCTCTCTCTCTCTCTCTCTCTCTCTCTCTCTCTCTCATGCACATCTCTCTCTCTCTCTCTCTCTCTCTCTCTCTCTCTCTCTCTCTCTCATGATAATCCAGGCATGGAAACAGATAGAAGGAATTACCGAAAACATCATGGAGCTAAACATATCAGAAAGAGCAAGCAGAGGTAGATTAACAGTGCCCAAAACTATACCAGAAAACTAAGGAAAGCACACAGGACATTAATCCACCACGCACCAGCATCGATAATGCAGCGTCTATTCAATGCGCTACCAGCTCATCCGAGGAACATATCAGGAGTGAGCGTAGATGTGTTTAAGAATAAGCTCGACAAATATCTAAGATGCATCCCAGACCATCCAAGATTGGAAGATGCAAAATGTACCGGAAGACTCATTAATAATTCTCTGGTAGACATCAGAGGTGCCTCACACTGAGGGACCTCCTGGGGCAACCCGAACGAACTGTAAGGTCCGTAAGGTAAGGTCTCTCTCTCTCTCTCTCTCTCTCTCTCTCTCTCTCTCTCTCTCTCTCTCTCTCTCTCTCTCTCTCTGGTATAACATTTACCTCCCCTGTTGTCTGTTGATACATAGTCTTTTACCTGTATTAGATGAATTATTGGTAAATATATGATAACTCACAAGGAATCAGACTTGTATTCTTCCCATTATGGAAACAACATTAATAAATGAACTGTATTTGTTTTGTCCAGACGGAAACTCCATCAATAACCTTCCACGCATATTCATATCAAATGTAGTGAGTTTGCACACTGTATTTATTAACAGCCGTAATTATTATGTATTTATTAACGGCTGTAATTATTATTATTATGTAATCTGCATCGCAATGTATTGTTTACCCGGGATGACCAGGGTATGAATGCATATGATCAGGAGCCTGAATGACTCTGGGGGAAATCACTATTGCAACATTTCAGCAGCTTCCTATTCAGTCAGGTCTATACACAGGCTAGAGGTTTTTTTTTTATTGTATCTTTCCCCCCCTCTCGACGTGTATAGAACCCGCCATTCAAATGGGGAATGAAAGAGCCAAAGGGATTAATATATGCAAAGTGAAGAGTTGGCTGACCGCGAAACAGGCACTTAAATGCATTCATTCCTTTTTTTTAATTCATTCCTTTTTTTTTTTTTAGGGAATGAACTGGAGTTAGCCTCGCAGTATAGCTGTTAATTACGACTTTCTGGTCTTTCACGTAATGCTGAAATTTGTCTGTTTGTCGGGCTGCGTGCGATTTTTGTCCTTTGTGTTGAATTTATTGTTAATATTTCTCTCGTTTTACCCAACAAATTACTTTTTTCTCTCTTTGGCATATTTCTGAGGCGAAGTTGCTTTTGGGGGGGGGATTATTTTGGGGTTGGGGAAGTTTTGGGGAGTTGGGGTCATTTTCGGTTTTTCGCTCGAAACGGTCGTTATTAATGAGACGCGAGTCGGTGTATCTGCTGTTCGCCCAATATAATCCCATTAGTCGTCAAAAGGTCATATCGCACCAATGGAATTTAGCGTGCGTCGATAATCTCTCTCTCTCTCTCTCTCTCTCTCTCTCTCTCTCTCTCTCTCTCTTATACATTCACATATTTCTTTCTCCTCGCTCTAATCCTCTCCCTCACGCTGTCGGTCTCATACATAAACCTCTCTCTCTCTCTCTCTCTCTCTCTCTCTCTCTCTCTCTCTCTCTCTCTCTCTCTCTCTCTTATACAGTCACATATTTCTTTTTCTTTATTTCTTTCTTTCTGACTCTATTCCTCTCCCTCACGCTGTTGGTCTCATACTAAACTCTCTCTCTCTCTCTCTCTCTCTCTCTCTCTCTCTCTCTCTCTCTCTCTCTCTCTCTCTCTCTCGTTCTTATACATTCACATATTTCTTTTTCTTTATTTCTTTCTTTCTGACTCTATTCCTCTCCCTCACGCTGTTGGTTTCATGCATAAATCTCTCTCTCTCTCTCTCTCTCTCTCTCTCTCTCTCTCTCTCTCTCTCTCTCTCTCTCTCTCTCTCTCTCTCGTTCTTATACATTCACATATTTCTTTCTCTTCTCTTAATACATTCCCTCATGTTTCTTTCTCTTCTCACCTCTAATCCTCTCCCTCACGCTGGTGTTCTCTCATAAACTCCTCTCTCTCTCTCTCTCTCTCTCTCTCTCAAGGTGTATATTCGGTGTCAAAATAATCGTCCGATGAATACCATTATTTACCCGAGCTTGCGGAAATGTCAGGGGAACACTATCCCTCTCTCTCTCTCTCTCTCTCTCTCTCTCTCTCTCTCTCTCTCTCTCTCTCTCTCTCTCTCTCTCCTCTTCGGCCGAATAACTTACGTAATGAAGAGATCCATAATGGAAGTGTTTTGTCGGAATTAAGCTAAAAAATGAAAACGAGTTCTACTCATTGGTAATGAATGGGACGTGTTCTCTCGTCCCCGGGAATACATTCGAAGATAGATTGAAATACATAGAATTGAAATACATAATGCGGCCGGAGAGTCTCTCTCTCTCTCTCTCTCTCTCTCTCTCTCTCTCTCTCTCTCTCTCTCTCTCTCTCTCTCTCTCTCTCTCTTTTTAGAATACGTTTTGGTATTGGAAAAGCGGACGCGTGCAGGTGGTGTATTTGTAATGGAAGGGAATGGCTGTGATTCGGGAGAACGAAGGGGTAATCTTCTGAAGTGGTTTAGGGGACAAGTAAGGCTGGATTGAAAGGAATATTAATCCGGTGATTTTGCGTTTATAGGGAATCTGTAAAAAAAAAGTCATAAACCAGTTGATAGATTGATTGATTGATTATGAAATTTAGGTCTTTTGATGTCGTGGGAGACTGTGGGATAATCTTGTGGTAGAATTAAGGAGGCGTCTGAATAGTTTAGAGCTCTGATATGGATAATTGAAAGCACAGAAATTATCATAGATTATAGCAGGAATACGAAAGTAAGTTGAATGTCATTTTCATCCGAAAGGTCAAGGTTGTGGCTTAGAATAGTGTAAATGTTGTGGACTTGAGAAAATAAATTATGCAGATTTAAATTGGTGAAGTGAAAAGGCCTTATTTAAGTTAATTTGTGTACATAATTATGTTCATTTTACTAAAACAATAAAGAAAAATTTGTGTATTTATAATAAGGGTGCATGGTAGGTAGGGGATCAGGAGATTAGGGGAGACGTGACACATCCACCCTCCTCCTTCAAACCTGTTTGTCCACCCTGGGTGGGGGCGGGATAGGTAGGGGATCAGGAGGGTAGGGGAGCCATGACACATCCATCCTCCTCCTGCAAATTTGTTTGTCCACCCTGGGTGGGGGCGTGGTAGGTAGGAGATCTTGAGGGTAGGGAAGACATGATACATCCGCCCTCCTCCTGCAAACCTGTTTGTCCGCCCCGGGTGTGGGCGGGGTAAGTGGGGGATCGGGAGGGTAGGGGAGACATGACAAACGGGCAGCACCGGGTTCCAGCGCAGTGTAGCGCACGCCATCAAGCACTTTCAGAAATATTCAACTGTTCTTTCCCAGGCTTCAGTAGCCGGTCAATTTTCAACTCGATCCATCCGTAATACCAATCATTATTGTGATAAAGGAAGATGAGGTTAATTATTTAGGACCTAAAGAAGAAACCCCGCAGTGGGTAGTATACTGTAGACATTACTTAAGGTTCTGTGCAGCGTCCCCTAGCCTCAACCCCTTTCGTTCCTTTTACTGTACCTCCGTTCATATTCTCTTTCTTCCATCTTACTTTCCACCCTCTCCTAACAGCTGTTTCATAGTGCAACTGCTTTGAGGTTTTTCTCCTGTTACACCTTTCAAACCTTTTTACTGTCAGTTTCCGTTTCAGCACAGAATGTTACACCTTTCAAACCTTTTTACTGTCAATTTCCGTTTCAGCGCTGAATGACCTCATAGGGCCCAGCGCTTGGCCCTTGGCTTAAATTCTATTTTCTACTCTCTTAAAGAAAACCTCGTATAGAATACCTGAGAATGTGGTCCTTCATGACAGAGAAAAATAACTAGGTCCACTTTCTGTTCAGCGCAATTTAACCGCTGAAATTGAAATGATTTTATCACTGTCGAATCCTTCTACCGGAATTTTAACCTTTGCAGCTGACATTTGGATTAGAATTCTGTTGTTCATAAAATAGTTGACGGAAAACAGGCTTTTGGAACCAGACGCATTTTTTATTTCACTGGTTGCGTAATCGTCTGATCGCCTAGTTTCGTATGTATTATATTACTTTTGTCGCTTGAAACGTTTGTAGGCCATGGGTAGAGTTTTCAGTTTCTTAAAGGACTGATATTGTAGTTCGAAGATTATGTGCTAACCCCTTGACTGGAGATTAGTAAGTGTGAAACTTATTTTTTTTTTTATCTTTTTTTGTTTTCTGTAAAAGAAAACTATTGAGATGGCATTGCATGTCCGTACTTTTTCTGTCCGCCCTGAGATCTTAAAAACTGCTGAGGTTAGAGGGCTGCAAATTGGTATGTTGATCATTCACCCTCCAATCATCAGACATGCCAAATTGCAGCCCTCGAGCCTCAGTAGTTTTTATTTTATTTAAGGTTAAAGTTAGCCATGATCGTGCGTCTGGCTCCACAACAACACGGGCCAACACGGCCGGCTGAAAGTTTCATTGGCCGTGGCTGAGAGTTTCATACAGCATTATACGCTGTACAGAATACTCGACTGCGCCGAAGAAACTTCCGCGCATTTTTTACTTGTTTATATCCTATTTTACTTGCAACTTGGAGTTTGTATTTCTACATACTATAGTTTTTTCATGCCGATGTGATTGATTGATTTGTTTATTAAATCTGGTGTCATAACATAACGCACGGTTAAGTCCATATGGGGGTTCAGTTCAGCGCTTAACATGGGAGGTTTTGAAATGAAGCGGAATATTAATATTTTGAGGGCCTGTAGTACATACATTTTCAAATTGGCCACAATAACAATATTATTTTTCAAGGAAAACCCGGGTTTAGGGAGGAGAGCGAAAGAGACGTCCTCCTCTTATGGCGATAAGAAGAAAACTAACTACGTCACGGGGTTGAAATTAGGTCGGCTGGCCTCTTCCTCCCTCTTCCCCGTGACTGATGCCAGATGCCACCAATTCCTTGCATAAACAATTCCTATTGTTTTTTACCGGTTTCCATCTGGCGCCAGAAGATTTATCCTAATGTTAAGACCGCTGGTTTGTTAGCTATAAAAAATACAAATTTATTTAAAAATTTGTCATTTTGTTTATTAATTTGTCATAACATTTGCGGCTTCTGCACAGTGACGAGATGTATAATGATTACATCTAATTTCATATTTATTGATACAGAGGCTTTTTAAATGCTTATTGGCTGGTTTCTGGAAGACAGGCATTTTTTTCGTCTTATTTTACTAAACTGCATCTCTTTCCTCAATTCCTGTACTGACAAAATTGTTCATCAAAAAAAGAAACTTATTGAACTGGATTATGACATATCTGAAACAATAGAACTCTCGGTTGCAAAATTTGCAGGCGGCGTTGCTCACCCAGTCTGTATTTGTATATATCCGTCATGTGTCACAATATTTTATGCAAATTCCTGGACATATTGAAGAACCGGAGGATACGCAATCAACTGCACGTTATGATCCAGATGAAGTCCAAAATGTTGTACTAATTATTTTTTATGAATTTTGGCCCCTGCAATCGGGTATGTCGGAACAAATTTTTTTTATATATGTTGTTTTCGAGGGGTATTTAGTTTTTTTCTTAATTGAATTTTAAGTAAAATGTTAGTTACATCCGTTATTTTGAATATATTTTCTAGGTTTTTTTTGTTGCATCAATTGAAGCCATTGCTTTCAATGTGATTTATGCAGTGGGATCATCCCCGATGTTCAAGAACAAAAAATAATTGGAAACATTAATAGAAACTTGAGTTTCAATTAACTATTGCTTTTGAATTATTTATACATACATACATACATACATATATATTGCTTTTATATAATTATTTATATATATATATATATATACATATATATATATATATATATATATATATATATATATATATAATCCAAAGCTACAAACGTCCTTTAATATCAATTCCTCTACCTATATATATATTTTCATATATGTTATTTTTTTTTTTTTTTAGTTGATATATATCACGGGATATAAAAAAAAATTCCCCTTCGGTAACATATATGAAAATATATTACTTCTGAGTGTAGAGTGAAATGAATATTAAAGACGTTTGTAGCTTTCTGATTGTATATGAATCACAGTGATGTGATAAATAGTCATATATATATATATATATATATATATATATATATATGCAAGAAGATTAGGGAAAGATCACAATATCCGCCTTCAGAAAATACCTTGTAATCTCTCTCTCTCTCTCTCTCTCTCTCTCCTTACACATTGGCACTCGAAGACCCAAATGCCCAGCAGATGCGCTTTCAGCTGGCCAAACTCCAAAACTGCCTCGTTATCAATTAGCCCCTTATCTTTTGGGGGAAGACCGCCCTCGTCTCGTCTCGCCTTCCACCCCCCCCTCCCCCACCTTTCCTTCCATCCTTGTTGGCAACCCGATGTATATATTCGTGCATCCAATATCCAATCGCAATGACCTCCTCTATAAGCCCCAAAGCCTCGCTTTGGATACATAACAGTTTGTTGCCCAAGCCCGAATCGATATAGAGGAACGTGCTGGTCCGCCCTAATTCCTTACCAACGGCCGTTTTCGGGGGCATTCGAGAGGCCAGAAACCACTGCGTCGCATTACGCCAGCTCTAACTCTTCCCCTCTCCACACCTGCCTCTGCCTCTCTGCTGGAGGCATTTTCCCCCCCCTCCCCTTCCCCCTTCCTTATGTCACCTCAAAGCTCCTCCTACCTCCTCCACCCCCGACCTTTCCATTACCTCTCTAACTACACCTCTGTTATCCCTTTTACTTCATCTTTTGTCTTTCCCACTATTACTCTTTTACTCTTGCTTTCTTGAGTTGTTGTTTTCCTTGCTCCACCTCCCAACTCCCCCCCCACACCCCAGTAACCCTTCCCCCCACCCCACCTTTTTTTCACTCGTTTACCTCGTCTTTTCCCTTTTTCTCCTGTGCCTTTGCTTTCTTGCTTTCTTGTGTACTTTCTCTAACTTCGGGTCATTTTCACTATCTACCGTTTTCATGCTGCGACCGTTTTTCCTTCGTTCTGTTCCTTCTTCAAATTTCTTCATTTACTTTGCTACCTAGTTTTATCAGTACTTAGTTCATTTATCTATACATTACATATACACACATATATACACATATACACATATTGATATATATATACATATATATATATAAAAAAAAAATATATATATATATATATATATATATATATATATATATATATATATATATATATATATATATATATATATATATATATATATATATATATATATATATATATATATATATTCACACAAGGTTTTTCATGAAAAATTATCATAAATTTAAAGCCATTCACTGTGTTCGTTTTGATAAAATTAATAGTTGCACTATCTTCTGATATATCGCATTGCAGGCATTGCTTAAGGTTCTTTGCAGCGTGCCTTCCTTAGGCCCCTAGCTGCAACCCCTTTCGTTCCTTTTACTGTGCCTCCTTTCATATTCTCTTTCTTTTATGTTCCTTTCCACCCTCTCCTAGCAATTGATTCATAGTGCAACTGCTTTGAGGTTTTCCTCCTGTTACACCTTTCAAACCATCTACTGTCAATTTCCGTTTCAGAGCTGAATGACTTCATAGATCCCAACGTTTGGCCTTTGGCCTAAATTCTATGTTCAGTTCATCAGAAATAAGAATACGAGTGTATGTACATATCGCCTTGCCAGAATGATTTGTATTACAGCAAGAATTAATCGGTTTCTTGCTCAGTATGGAGTTATGCTGATCGAGCCGCGCCAATTCTCAAGTAACCACGCAGGAACAGGAGCGCGAATAGCTTAATTTAGTCCCGTTTTAGAAGACTTGATAACACAGCGTCCAGTGTTAATAGATTTGTAAGCAGCAGAACCTTTAGGCTCGAGACGTACTCTGAATTTCGAACGCCTACATAAAAGTCAATTCATCACATTCGTTCAGGGAGATTTCGAGCTGAGAAAAGACGACCGAATTTTTATTTCACCTCCGAGAATTGAGGTGAAAAAGTTGAACGGGGAACGTGAACAAAAATAAAAAAAGATAAAGACCAGGTTATGGTAGGTTGTGCTTGGGCAATTACGGAGAGAGCTCCGAGAATTTACTTGTGTATTCCGAGCGGTCGGTCGTAAAAAGCTTTTTAGCGCGCTGTGTTTCAGTTCGGAATGTATGTGTTTCTTTTAGCGAGTTTTTTTTTTTTTTTTGTATAAATCCTGTTACTATAGAGATGGTTTATGATATCGATTAGGTTGTGTATTTGTTCAAGCATACACCCACATGTATGTATGTATATGTATATATATAAAATATATATATGTATATATATTTATTTATATATATATGTATATATATATATTATATATATACTTATTTATAAACATATATATTTATGTATATAAATATATATATATATATATATATATATATATATATATATATATATATTTATATATAAATATATTTATATTATAAATTATTTATATAGCCTATATATATATATAGACAGACAGATATTTGGATATCCGTGTGTTTATATATGTCTGTAAATATATACATTGTTATATAGATTTTGATAAAAAAATTTAAAAATATTTTGGGTATATGTGCTATGTATACACATACATACATAGATAGAAACACACAGATAGATGGATATCCGTGTAATTGTGTGTGTCTGTAAAAAGATACACATTGTTCCCGAGTAGAGATTTTGAGAAAGGAAAACTTGCCAAAAAAATTTTGGAGGGGTTTGATGCAGCTTTTAACTAAACGAAGTGAAAATGTATCTAGAAGAGAAGAGAGACATAGAGAGGCATGCAAAACTATAACGCCTGATCCTTATCTGAAGCAAACAGACACACACAAACACGCACACACACACACACACACACACGGAGCCTTCCTGCAATCTGGCGATCGGAAAGGTAAAAATTGCCTAATATCTAAAGCTTTTGTAATTGGAATCCAGCCAACAGATTTGATGCAGAAATTCGCATGCAAATTTATTCAAGATGGGAAGAGAGAGAGAGAGAGAGTGAAAGAGATAAAGAAAGAGAAAGAGAGAAAAAGTTTGGAATGGAAGTAGCCCTTCATACTTATCGAAGAATGCATTCGTGAATGAACGGGGAGAGAAAAAAAATATTAAAATTGAATTAAGGAATTTTTTTTTTATCTCACAGGCGGGCGGACAAAAAATAAAGAGTGAGGAGAAAAAAAAATGGGATTTAAGAAAAGGAGAGGATTAAAGAAAGGAATGTAAAGGTTCCTGGAAGTTTTACAATCGGAGGAAGTCCAGATATCGGCAGGCTATACTAGTAATTTTTATCGGCACCTTTTCTGCGCAGGCGCAGCCTCCGGCGCAGATAGGACGAAGATTGTACCTTTTTATTCTTTCAGCTGTCTTTTCAAAAGTCACTGTGATATTACAAAGACCTATTAAAGTTCTTTCTTCTGATTATATCGGGAATGAAGGAGGAGAATAGTAAAGTTTTTTGTGCATGGTATATCGACGGTGAAGAAGTTGGTCTCACTTAACTCAGAGTTTTACTGACACTTCATCTATGATGAAAAAAAATCTACATTGATATATATATATACATTATATATATATATATATATATATATAGATAGATAGATAGATAGATAGATAGATAGATAGATCAATTTCTATACACATACATAGAAATAATCAACACACTCACGTGTGGAACAGAAATAAATTTCTGACTCACATCAGGATCGAACCCAGGTCTTTCAATTGAAAGGCAAGGGCGCTGCCCACTAGGCCATACAAGTCATAAAAGAAGTTGGAACCTGAGGGCAACTGCACCCAAGGAATTACCTGGACAAACTAACTGCTTGCATACCAGCGTGCTTTCCCCAACTTCCCGACTCAGCAATGACCCAATTGACAGCATTTCACTCGAATTATCCCTTCTGAATGAATATGATAGAACTAATCAACACACAGTTACGTGTGGAACAGAAATAAATTTCTGACTCACATCAGGATCGAACCCAGGTCTTTCAGTTGAGTTAGCTTGCCCAGGTAATTCCTTGGGTGCTTTGGCAATCAGGTTCCAACTTCTTTTATGACTTGTATGGCCTAGTGGGCAGCGCCCTTGCCTTTCAATTGAAAGACCTGGGTTCGATCCTGATGTGAGTCAGAAAATTTATATATATATATATATATATATATATATATATATATATATATATATATATATATATATATATACATATATACAAACATAGCTTTAGAAACACATATATTCAAAACGAGAATCTGAGAAGCTCGATTCTCCCCATCAGTTTTATAGCTAATTTACACTGGAACATTAGTGTCGTTTTGTATTTTATTTTTATAGATTTTTCACATTAACATTAATTTTTAGTTTTCCCGAAAACATTTTAGTGACTCTGTCCGCACTTTTTTCTGTCCGCCCTCAAATCCTAAAAACTACTGAGGCTAGAGGGCTGCAAATTGATATGTTGATCAACCACCCTCCAATCATCAAACATACCAAATTGCAGCCCTCCAGCCTCAGCAGTTTGTATTTTATTTAAGGTTACAGTTAGCCATAATCGTGCTTCTGGCAACGATATAGGATAGGCCACCACCGGGCCGTGGTTGAAGTTTCATGGACCGCTGCTCATACAGCATTATACCGAGACCACCGAAAGATGGATCTTTTTTCGGTGGCGTTGATTATACGCTGTAGCGGCTGTACAGAAAAGTCGATTGCATCGAAAAAACTTCGATTACCAATTATTTATTTTATATATATATTGTCTACCAATTATTCATTTTATCCATGATGATTTTCATGTTCTCCCAGTTACTTCCTATGACCATAGAGCGTTTTGTACAGATCCGTTTAAACTCGTGGGTCATGTATGACCTGAAGAGCCCAGTTACTGTCATCATAAAATGGGGAGTGTCTGGATACTATATATATACAGTATGTATATATATATATATATATATATATATATATATATATATATATATATATATATATATATATATATATATATATATATATATATATATATATATATATATATATATATATATATGTATATATATATATATAAGCTACAAATATCCTTTGATATCCAATTCGCTCTACCTCGGAAATAATATATTTTCTTATGTTACCCGAAGGGGAATTTTTTTAGTTGATAATAAGTTCGTCGTCTCGTGGGCTCGAACCAAGGAAGACAAGAACTCAGGACTACAGTGACGCGCCTTAAACCACACGGCCATCAAGGGAGGTATAAGTTGATACTGTCTCCCACCTATATATATATATATATATATATATATATATATATATATATATATATATATATAAATATATATATATATATATATAAATGTTTACAGTTTGTGACGCTTGTCCATCGGGGATTTTTCTTTGGTCTCTGAGCTGAACAGGTTTTTGAAAGGGGGAAGGAAACCCGATTTGGAGACGAGGAAATATGAAATGAGAGGGAAGTAGAGAGTGAGATGGAGTAAGGTCAAGCATACTCCACTAATCCACTAAAGTGAACATGGTCGGCGATCCTCCCACCATTGTCCAATTGCCGTCTGCTACTGATGACTTTAATCTAGGTGCTCTAGGATTACAGTATTACCTTTGGCGCGAGTCTCTCTCTCTCTCTCTCTCTCTCTCTCTCTCTCTCTCTCTCTCTCTCTCTCTCTCTCTCTCTCTCTCTCTCTCAGACCTTTTGTTTTAGTCTCACGGGTTGCATTTAGGTCTTCTACGTTGTACGTGTATTTTATTTTTAAGTGCTCTCTCTCTCTCTCTCTCTCTCTCTCTCACTGGCATTTTATTTGAGTCTCAGGGGATGCATTTAAGTCTTCTGCGTTAAATATGCATTTTGTTTTTAAGTTTCTCTCTCTCTCTCTCTCTCTCTCTCTCTCTCTCTCTCTCTCTCTCTCTCTCAGACCTTTTCTTTTAGTCTCACAAGTTGCATTTAAGTCTTCTACGTTACGTATGTATTTTGCTTTTAAGTTTCTCTCTCTCTCTCTCTCTCTCTCTCTCTCTCTCTCTCTCTCTCTCTCACTGGCATTTTATTTGAGTCTCAGGGATGCATTTAAGTCTTCTGCGTTAAATATGCATTTGTTTTTAAGTTTCTCTCTCTCTCTCTCTCTCTCTCTCTCTCTCTCTCTCTCTCTCTCTCTCTCTCTCTCTCTCTCTCTCTCTCTCAGACCTTTTCTTTTAGTCTCTGAAGTTGCATTTAAGTCTTCTACGTTATGTATGTATTTTGTTTTTAAGTTTCTCTCTCTCTCTCTCTCTCTCTCTCTCTCTCTCTCTCTCTCTCTCTTTCTCTCTCTCTCTCTCTCTCTCTCACTGGCATTTTATTTGAGTCTCAGGGGATGCATTAAAGTCGTCTGCGTTAAATATGCATTTTGTTTTTAAGTCTCTCTCTCTCTCTCTCTCTCTCTCTCTCTCTCTCTCTCTCTCTCTCTCTCTCTCTCTCTCTCTCAGACCTTTTCTTTTAGTCTCACAATTGCATTTAAGTCTTCTACGTTATGTATGTATTTTGTTTTAAGTTTCTCTCTCTCTCTCTCTCTCTCTCTCTCTCTCTCTCTCTCTCTCTCTCTCTCTCTCATATTCACGATAGGGCGGTTGCAACACAAGCAAATGGTGTCGTGTTTACAGCACCGAGTGTCTGGCAGGTTTCCTCATCAAATGTCATTGCAGCGGTCATTGTAATCACCTGACGGAGCTGCGTCAGGAGAAAAAGTATTGATAATTACATGAAGTTCATTTTGGTGTCATTAAATGCATGAGGGGTTACAGGTAATTTTGTATCCAGTTGTTGTGTCCATAGAAATGATATGTGCAAGCCTGTTTGTCCGCCTCGGGTGGGGGCGGGGTAGGTAGGAAAACGGTAGGGTAGGGGAGACATCCACCCTCCTCCTTCAAACCTGTTTGTCCGCCCCGGGTGGGGTGGGGTTGGTGGGGGATCGGGAGGGTAGGGGAGACAGCAGCGCCGGGTTCCAGCGCGCGCTACGCGCGCCAACAAGCTTGTAATATATATAATAGTACAGTTATAGTACCAGAAACTAAAATCCCCATGCTGTTGCCATAGAAATGATAAGTATTCACAACAAAATAGCCTGGTTTTAATATGATAGTTACTACGGTGAGATTGTCAATATTTACATTATTACTGGTAGTGACGTCGATCGTATCGAAACTTAAAATCCCCGCGAAGAAAAATTCCGCGCATTTCGTGAATTTCACTTTTCATTTTACAGCCAATAAAAAGGTATTTTTGGCTTTTTCCCTGACTGGCAAATTGGCCCTTAAAAGAGTCACTGAGGTTCTAACAGTCTCCGATAACAATTGTTTCCCTGCTTCGTCCACAAGAAAAAAAACACAAAAATTCTTTAATGGTTTTACTTTTTCTCGCTTTTCACAAAGGCCCTGGAGAGAGAGAGAGAGAGAGAGAGAGAGAGAGAGAGAGAGAGAGAGAGAGAGAGAGAGAGTCTTTCTCTATCTCTCTGGTCTCTGTCTTTTTGGCGTTCATTCTTGTTAGCTTACAAGCCTGCATTTTCTGGAGGGGGGGAAATGTTTAGTAATCGCGAGCAGGATATATCTCGAAAATTCCACCCCAGATGGGTCTGCCCCATTGCATCTCCCTGCCTAAATTGTTTTCCCCTTTTTACCCTTATTTTCCGTCTTCCTGCCCTGGGATTAGTAAATGGCTTAAATCAAAGGCACCCAGGAGTTCAGTCGCACTGCGAGGCCGAGACTGGAAATGGGAAGGTGCGCCGTTCTAAATCCTTGTTGTTTCGTGTTTGTCTCTTAAGTGGAGGTTCTCACTCGCTCAGCAACAATTACACTTGCAACTTGGAGACCTCAGAGGCCCAGTAAATTCTCCGTCAGTAGCGCAGAGGGGCAGCTCAGTGCAGATTTAGGAGACGAAGATGCCCAATCTTGTTCGTATGGTTTATCTGTTTCGCAGACTGTCCCAGTTCTCCGTCTGTGGGAACATTCTCCGTCTCTGGGAACATTCGCAGGCCACGAATATAGGCGTTCGTGTGATTTTTGGGGGTAAAAGATGTATTGGATATCAGGGTGGAGGAATTTGAACTGCTTCAGTATAGAACCTATGTTATTCATTAAAGTTTGTTTTCTTAATTATTGTAGTTTGGGTTTAAATTTTTTGTTTTCTGTAAAAGAAAACTGTTGTGCCGGCTTTGTCTGTCCGTCCGCACTTTATTCTGTCCACACTTTTTCTGTCCGCCCCCAGATCTTAAAAACTACTGAGGCTAGCGGGCTGCAAATTGGTATGTTGACCATCCACCCTCCAATCATCAAACATACCAAATTGCAGCCCTCTAGCCTCAGTAGTTTTTATTTTATTTGAGGTTAAAGTTAGCCGTTATAAGTACCATCAACACAGGCCACCACCTGGCCGTGGCTGAGTTTCATGGGCCGATGCTGAGAGTTTAATGGGCCGTGGCTGAAAGTTTCATACAGCATTGCTGTACAGAAAACTCGATTGCGCCGAAGAAACTTCGCATTTTTATTTTCTTGTTATAATTGTGCAACTGACCCATTCTGGGATGAAAGTGGCTGACGTTTTATTCATACACATAGCCTCGTAAATTTCGTACGTAATTATGGGGGAAACAATACGTGAACAATTTTATCGTTTTCCCAAATATTTCGTATCTATATAATCACTAATTAGTTACTCCAGACTGGAAGACCTTCAGTGACGTGCCATTGTGTTCCGTTATGTTCTGTAATGAAATACTCTGTAGCTAAATAGCCATCACTCGCCAATTCAGTCGGGAAGACCCTCGATGGCTCTGTTGATAAAACTTGTTGTGGCATTCACATTCTCTCTCTCTCTCTCTCCACATTCCTTTTAGGCTCTCTTCTCTCTCTCTCTCTCTCTCTCTCTCTCTCTCTCTCACATTCCTTTTAGGAGAGTAAAATTCCTTTTTAGTAGAGTTCTCTCTCTCTCTCTCTCTCTCCACATTCCTTTTTAGGAGAGTATTTCTCTCTCTCTCTCTCTCTCTCTCTCTCTCTCTCTCTCTCTCTCTCTCTCTCTCTCTCTCTCTCCATTCCTTTTTAGGAGAGTATTTCTCTCTCTCTCTCTCCACATTCCTTTTTAGGAGAGTATTTCTCTCTCTCTCTCTCTCTCCACATTCCTTTTTAGGAGAGTATTTCTCTCTCTCTCTCTCTCTCTCTCACATTCCTTTTTAGGAGAGTATTTCTCTCTCTCTCTCTCTCTCTCTCTCTCTCTCTCTCTCCACATTCCTTTTTAGGAGAGTATTTTTACTTTTTTTCACATTCGGGTTGAGAAAGTGGAATACAGTGCATAAGTTTGTGTGTGGTTTCTGGTTTTTGTTGTAAACTGTTTCTAGAATTTTGACATTTTTCATTCATTATATTTCCCCTGAATATTTTTGTCTATATATGACTACACTTTGTATGTCATTCAACATTAATTTGATTTACTAGTCAGCAAAGATTGAAAGAGAATCATTCTGTTGATGGAAGGAGCTTATGAAGATGAGGCCTTGGGCGTTCCAGCCCCTAATTATGAAGGGAAAGGCAGATAGGAAGACGAAGAAAGTTTTTTTTTTTTTTACACACAAAGAAAACCGAGAATTGGAAAGCAGTCTGGAGGAAGTGGAAATCAAGACTAGTGGACCTCCGAAAATCCGTAGGAGTTGATAGAACTGTATTTTAAGAGGTGATTTTCGGTGTAACCACGAGCTAGACCTTGACATTTTGCTTTTGAAATAGTGCGCTGGAGAACTCAACTTCTCTCTCTCTCTCTCTCTCTCTCTCTCTCTCTCTCTCTCTCTCTCTCTCTCTCTCTCTCTCTCTCTCTCTCTCTGATGAAATCTTTATATAGCGGATTAAGTTGTGATAGAACGTTTCCATCTCAAGTCCAACATTTTCAGCAAATTCAATAGAAACTCTCTCTCTCTCTCTCTCTCTCTCTCTCTCTCTCTCTCTCTCTCTCTCTCTCTCTCTCTCTCTCTCTCTCTCTCTCTCTCTTTACAGTAGTCTGTATATGAAAGTTTATTTTATAATGTTACATATCCATCATAAATCAAACATTTTCAGAAAATCATACGAGTTACATTAATTACTTCTTAAAAAGAATTAGCATTTAAAAAAAACTAGTTTTTGAGTCATATTGTTTACAGAAAGTATGAACACTTTAATGGAAGAAAAGACGCAAAAGGTATTGCTTGTAAGACGGCAGTCAGAATTCAAATGTTGTATGCAAGGCAGGAGGTTTTGGTGAAGAGGGAGAGAGAGAGAGAAAGAAAGAGAGAGAGAGAGCCGATTGATTGAGTGATTGATTGCTTTTTACGCGGGGACAGATCAAGGAGATTCGTAGTGCACAACGTCTGTCTTTTTCGCAGAGAAGAAAGATCTCGGAAAGGGTTTGAAAGAGCCTGCACAGACGAAGTCCTCCGAGATATATTGGGAGGAATATATTCGGGAGTCTGACAGATGGAATGAGCGTCGGTGGAGAGCCCTGATGGATATGGCGTTGTAGTTTCGGGAAAATGGCTTTCTCTTCCAGCCAGTTAATTGATCTGATACCTAAGAGTGGGACGTTTTTGACTGAGCGTGAAAATAGTACACGTGCTACACGGGAAGTTATGGAAAATGGAACCTCAAGAGGTGCACTGCAGGCATTACTTAAGGTTCTTTGCACCCGTTCCTTCCAACTCCTTTCTTCTTTTTAGCTGTTCAACTCCTTTTTTACTGTTCTTTTTCCCTTCTTTTACTGTACCTCCGTTCATATTCCCTTTCTTCCATCTTACTTTCCTTAACCCTCTCCTAACAATTGATTCATACTCCAACTGCGAGGCTTACCTCCTGTTACACCTTTCAGACCTTTGTACTGTCAGTTTCCGTTTCAGCGCTGAATGACCTCATGGCTCCCAGCGCTTGGCCTTTGACCTGAATTCTGTATACTATGAAAAATACATAAATGTGTTGGTTATAACCCGAGAAGACTGTCTGTGGTAATTTATGATTTGAAAGTCATACGGGCTTCAAATGGAAGTTATTTACTTCACAATTTGTGAGTTTGATTGATCCGTTGCATTTTTAAAAGGTCTCCTGTATTGAGAGTAACGAGAGATTTATGCGGATTGTTATAAAGATTTTTCATAGCAATGTTTTGCTTTTGTGTGTTGATGGAAATGCTCTTCCAGTTCGGTGAAGATGACTAGAAACTGCTGTGGTTGGTGAAAGACTTCGATTTTGTATAAGAGAAAAACATAGTTCATATTGAATGATATTCGAACTCAGATCATATCAGTCTATAATAATAAAATCCGAGGGGATCTTTCTTGTTTGGGGTTGGTAGGGGATTGGGAGGGTAGGGGAGGCATGACACATCCACCCTCCTCCTGCAAACCTGTTTGTCCGGCCCGGGTTGGGGTGGGGTATGGTAGGGGATTGGGAGGGTAGGGGAGACATGGCACATCCACCCTCCTCCTACAAACCTGTTTGTCCGTCCTGGCTGTTGGGCGGGGTATGGTAGGGTATTGGGAGGGTAGGGGAGACATGACACATGCACCCTCCTCCTGCAAACCTGTTTGTCCCGGCCCCGGGTTGGCGTGGGGTATGGTAGGGAATCGGGAGGGTAGGGGAGACATGATACATCCACCCTCCTCCTGCAAACCTGTTTGTCCACCCCGGGTTGGGGTGGGGTGGGGGTATGGTAGGGAATCGGGAGGGTAGGGGAGACATGACACATCCACCCTCCTCCTGCAAATCTGTTTGTCCGCCCCGGGTTGGGGCGGGGTATGGTAGGGGATCGGGAGGGTAGGGTAGTTATGACGGGCAGCCGCGCTACGCCATCAAGCTCGTGGGGAATAAAAAGCTAAATAGCCCAAAAGAATGATTCAAGATATGCCTACTGATAACAGCCTGGATGTGCATATTCTATATCACAGTTATTTATGGAATAAATTTGCACTCGGAACCTTTGGCTCTGGTTAGTCTCAATGAATTGCCCTGAAAACAGTTTCTGGAAATGGATTTAGATGCGGAATTGGATCCTGTTAGAATTGACATTTTCTGAAACAGCTCTGGACCAGGATTAAAATCCATGTATTTAAGTATAAATCTTCTAAGTCACATTTCTGGATTAAAGTAACACTTCCCCCCCCCCCACCAACACATAAGCATACAAGAATGAAATAGATTGCTCCTAGCTTGGCGAACTGTTGACATTGCCCGATAATGTTCGATAACAAAAATTAGACCTTAAAGTGTTAGTGTAAGATAATTTTTGTATTTTTGTGTATGTATATTGTGTTTTGATTTATTTTACTTCATGCTTTTGTTTGGCTAGTTTGAGCTCCTTGCTGTTTTTTGTAAATATTTATGGAAACACTATAAAACTGGTTTACGTAAACACGCTGCATAACGGGAGGAAATTGGAGTTAATAGCAATGAATTTTTTTCAGCTCAGCCATTTGCCAATAACTCCTTCATTTTAACTGCTTTATTTTTTCTTGTTCCTCCTCCTCCTCCTCCTCCTCCTCCTCCTCCTCCTCCTCCTCCTCCTCCTCCTCCTCCTCCTCCTCCTCCTCCTCCTCCTCTCCTTCACGTCCATAATTTTTCGTTTTCTCATTGTTTTTTCTTCTTTTTTTTCTCGGCTGTAGCTTCAGCCTCATAACTCACGTCTCTCTCTCTCTCTCTCTCTCTCTCTCTCTCTCTCTCTCTCTCTCTCTCTCTCAATAAATACAACTTCAACCCTCCCCACTCTCTCTCTCTCTCTCTCTCTCTCTCTCTCTCTCTCTCTCTCTCTCTCTCTCTCTCTCTCTCTCCATACAGTAAATTCAACTTCAACCCTTCCTCTCTCTCTCTCTCCAATAAATACAACTTCAACCATCCTCTCTCTCTCTCTCTCTCTCTCTCTCTCTCTCTCTCTCTCTCTCTCTCTCTCTCTCTCTATACAGTAAATACAACTTCAACCCTCTCGCCTCCTATAGAGTAAATTCAACCTTTCTCTCTCTCTCTCTCTCTCTCTCTCTCTCTCTCTCTCTCTCTCTCTCTCTCTCTCTCTCTCCCCCCCCCATCGTTTCCTTCTCTCCTTTCCCATCTCCAGTGAGTGGCAATGAGAGACGAGGTGGGCAATACCACTAAACAAGAATTACAATGATGTCCTCGTCAGCCAGGGACAGACCCCGAGCATTGTAACGTCCGATTGTTTCCGTCCACTTTCTCTCTCTCTCTCTCTCTCTCTCTCTCTCTCTTGTTTTTCCTACGTCCAACCATCTTCCTCACTTGGAGGGGAACTACGGGGAACTTGGGGAATTTATGGTACCGCGGCGTCAACGCTTATGGGGGCCATTCCCCTACTGAGGGCACCTGAGAATTGGAGGGGGAGAGAGAAATATGGGAATAGAAGGAATTTACTTTTTTCTCTCTTTTTTTCTGCTGTGGAAGGAGGTTAGTAAATATAGGGAATGCGGTCGAGATGCCTGATAGAAGTGTATGGGGTTGGAGAGAGAGAGAGAGAGAGGGAGAGAGAGAGAGAGAGAGAGAGAGAGAGAGAGAGAGGGTTGAAGTTGTATTTACTGTATGGGAGGGAGAGAGAGAGAGAGAGAGAGAGACAGAGAGAGAGATAAGAGGGGTTGAGTTGTATTTACTGAGGGGGAGAGAGAGAGAGAGAGACAGAGACAGAGAGATAAGAAGGGTTGACGTTGTATTTATGTGGGGAGAGAGAGAGAGAGAGAGAGAGAGAGAGAGAGAGAGAGAGAGGAAGGGTTGACGTTGTATTTACTGTATGGGGGGAGAGAGAGAGAGAGAGAGAGGAACGGTTGACGTTGTATTTACTGTATGGGGAGAGAGAGAGAGAGACGAAGAGTTGACGTTGTATTTACTGTATGGGAGAGAGAGAGAGAGAGAGAGAGAGAGAGAGAGAGAGGAAGGGTTGACGTTGTATTTACTGTGGAGAGAGAGAGAGAGAATTGTAGAAGGCTATACAATATCGTGGCAAGGGGAAGTTGAGTATTAGGGTAATGCGCATTGCAATTGGGTGCTGTCAATCACGGTTTTCGAAAAGCAGTTTTCACTAAATACTATATTTCTTTATATTTCATATAACATCGGTATAACCCCAAAGTGCTGATGCTAGGAGCAAATATTTTGTTGTTTTATCTCGGTATTCATGAACTAGTAATGCCAAAGGTTTCTTTTACTTTTCACAATTTATTTATATATGTATCTGTTTGTTTATTAATTTGTTAAATTATCTTTGTTTTCCAATACTAGATGTCTTCTATCTTTATTTCTTGTTATCTTTCATAATTTATTTCAAATGAACGCCATATTCTTGTTATCTTTCATAATTTATTTCAAATGAACGCCGTGTTCTTTGGAACCTTGAATTTCAAGTCATTGGCCCCTGCAGGCCTGTTCCGTATAAATAAGGTTCATCTCCTGAATAATAATAATAATAATAATAATAATAATAATAATAATAATAATAATATTTTTTCTTATCGCTATCTTTGCTATGATCACTATTTATTACTGCTGCTTCTGTTCTTCCCGGTTTTATGTAAGTGAATAATAATAATAATAATAATAATAATAACAGTTATCACTATCATTGCTATGATCACAATTACCGCTGCTTTTGTTCATGTCATTTTAATATAACTGAGCTTTCCTCCATAATAACTTTATTATCATTCATGGCCCTAATGTGACGATCTCGTAGGCTGGTAGTGCCGTCAGTGCAACTCATGCGGTGCACTGTAGGCATTACTTAAGGTTCTTTGCAGCACGCCTTCGGCCCCTAGCTGCAACCCCTTTCGTTCCTTTTACTGTACCTCCTTTCATATTCTCTTTCTTCTACCCTACTTTCCACCCTCTCTAACAATTGATTCATAGTGCATCTGCTTTGAGGTTTTCCTCCTGTTACACCTTTCAAACCTTTTTACTGTCAATTTCCGTTTCAGCGGTGAATGACCTCATAGGTCCCGGTGCTTGGCCTTTCGCCTGAATTCTGTATTCAGTTCTTAATATGACAAGGTACACCGAAGCATTTTAAAAACGCATCTTTCCTCTCCTGTGAATACCCGACTGATGCCCTTGAATGAACACTTCAAAAATTCCGGTGGGTAAAGAAAAATTCCCCGCGACACACAGCCTGTTTTATTTCTCTCATTTCATTTTTCTATGTCTTTGCGGAGCTCTCTCTCTCTCTCTCTCTCTCTCTCTCTCTCTCTCTCTCTCTCTCTCTCTCTCTCTCTCTCTCTCTCTCTCTTCTGGGTTTGGGGGGAGGGGACATTTTTAATTATGCAGATGGTTTTTGGCGGGGGACAAATGAGAACAGTTATATTTAAAGCCACTCTCCTTTATATTCATTAATTGCCTGCCTTTCAGCCACCGCTTTTTGAAAATAGGTCGGATACGAAATTCTCTGTCGATGAAACTCATCGCCGTCATTAGCGTGGTGTCGTCCTTTACGTGAATGGAGAAGTTTGAGTTTCTTACGTTCTTCGTCTTTAGCGTTGCCTCGTGTGTGTGTGTGTGTGTGTGTAATATATAACATATATATATATATATATATATATATATATATATATATATATATATATATATATATATATATATATATATATAGTATTGACATATTGACAAAGGGAGTGAAACCTCAGATATAAATTTCAAAGGATTGACAACCATCCAACCGATATTTAAAACACATGTAAATATGGTAACAATTCAGTTGGGTTTTTTTTATGAAATCTTAATAATTTAATATTTTTATAATTTTTGGCTACTTTGTCACTTCATCGTCATGTCACAGACCCCATATAGGCATATATATATATATATATATATATATATATATATATATATATATATATATATATATATATATATATATATATATATATATATATATATATATATATATATATATATATCGTGTTTTTACGAATGGGTTTGTCATGTAAGAATCAAGTTTTTATTTTTGTTTTTGTTTATGATCGTTTCAAGAACCAACGACATGTGGATTCATTCACCTTCGTGACTTACTTATTGGTGCCAGTTTGAATTAATTCAATCAAAGTCTGTATTATATTTCGACATTAAAAGTCAGATATTTTCATGACGCATAGATAAGATTAGCTTTATGCAATGGATATCCATAATTGTTTAATTTCTTTTAAAGTTGAATGGGCCACATTCTCTCTCTCTCTCTCTCTCTCTCTCTCTCTCTCTCTCTCTCTCTCTCTCTCTCTCTCTCTCTCTCTCTCTCTCTCAAGTACATTTGGTGATATCTACTATATTCCTTTTGAACAACAATCTTCAGCATGACCTAATTATTCATCATGTCACTCACCATGAGATGTGAGTAAATTTAGAGTTATTTTCTCAAGGAGTTGGGAAAGGCCATATCTTGAAAAGTCTGACTATTCTTGACCGAATTCAGATATGATCAAAGATTTCATTTCACTTGGTAAAGGAAAGTGTCCCATTAACTAGAGAGTGCCGAAAACTTTGGGAGCATGACAGGACGAAAGAAATTGTAGGAGACTGGTTCTCTGAACCGTGAAATCTACAGTCTAACTTGAAAGTGATATTGTGGCACCAAGTTCATGATCTCCTGGAAGCAATATTATTAAACTTCAGTGACAGTGCTTGAAGGAAACTAGTTTATTTAGGAGAATCCGATTCAGAGAAAGTAGAAATTGCTACTCGGGATCAGTAGTCTTTTACGAGACTTTGATTGTATTAGAGCCAATATTAGCCAGATGTGCGGCATATCATTGGAACATGACCACATGAATTTTACATTCATTCTGTGAAAACATTCTGTAACGCAACGAAGAGCATGAATAAACCTTTCGTTTTCACATTAAATTGCATCAGATATCGCCTTCTCAAACTAGAAATTCATTTTAGTTCCGACAAATTGAAAAACATCACAAAATTGTCTTGTAATGAAGGATGATGATAAAAATAAATAATTCGTGGTGTAACCAGGGCGGAGAAATAGATCGTATATGCATGAGATGATTCATTTTTAACTAGATTCGAAAATGCATCACGATTGTAAAACCAAACATATCTGCATTCAAACCAAGCCATTGTTTTATTTTATAATACTTGAGCTTGTAATTTCACAACTCTCTGTAGAAGTGAGGATTGGGTAAGGATTGTACGTGGAGCAAACAAGTAAAACATGGGCCGAAGTTTCTTCGGCGCAATCGAGTATTTTGTACAGCCGCTACAGCGTAGATCAAGGCCACCGAAAATAGATCTATCTTTCAGTGGTCTCTGTATAATGCTGTATGAGCCACGGCCTATGAAACTTTAACCACCGCCCGGTGGTGGCCTATCCTATATCGTTGCCAGAAGTACGATTGTGGTTAAATTTAACTTTAAATAAAATAAAAACTACTGAGGCTAGAGGGCTGCAATTTGGTATGTCTGATGATTGGAGGGTGGATGATCAATATAGCAATTTGCAGCCCTCTAGCCTCAGTAGTTTTTAAGATCTGAGGGCGGACAGAAAAAAAGTGCGGACAGAATCAAGTGCGAACGGACAGACAAAGCCGGCACAGTACATTTCTTTTACAGAAAACTAAAAAGAGCTTCCACCGTTTCTACAGAATCCGTAAGATTTTTAAAAGAATAATTTCCATCCCGTATCCTGAGGAGACGGGGGATTTTCAAGGGATACGGAGGCGCTCGCATGAGAGGAAAAATAAGTAATACCCAGACTTCGTCTTCCTGTAGCCATGACTTCTGACCTTTAAGCCGAAACTGTCTCTAAATGTTCCGTTAATCCAGCTTTCAAATTCTTCTTCTTCTCTTCCAGTCGTAGTGATCCCTCTGATCCATGCGTTAATCCCTTTAGCTGGTAAGATTCAGACTTAATAACAGATTTAGATGTTTTCTGGAAATGAAGAACAAAAATAGGTTTTCCTGCTGACCCCAAAATAACGGATTCTGGTATTTTCTGAAAATGAAAAAAAATATGTTTTTCCTGTTGACCCCAAAAATAATAGATTTTAGTATTTTCTGAAAATTAGAGACAAATTAAATTTCCTGCTAACCCCAAAATAGATTTTGGTATTTTCTGAGAATTAGAAACAAATTAAATATCCCGCTGACCCCAAAAATAACAAATTTTAATATTTTCTGAAAATAAAAAAAATTCAATTTCATATCACCAAAAATAATAGATTTTGGTGTTTTTTCTGAAAATTAAAAATAATTAATTTCCTACTGACCCCAAAAATAACAGATTTTAGTATTTTCCGATAATTAAAAACAAAAGTAATTTTCCTGCTGATCCCAAAATAACAGATTTTGGTATTTTCTGAAATAACAAAAAAAAAGAATATTCATGCTGACCCCAAAAATAATAGATTTTGGTATTTTCTGAAAACTAAAAACAAAATTAAAATTTTCGTGGCCCCAAAATAACAGATTTTGTTATTTTCTGAAAATTAAAAATAAAATTACTTTTCCTGCTGACCCCAAAATAACAGATTCTGCTAAAATAAGGGATTTTGATATTTTCTGAAAATAAACAGAAAATTAAATTTCCTGTTGACCCCAAAATAACAGATTTAGATATTTTCTGAAAAAAAAAATTTTTTTCCTGCTGACCCCAAAATAACAGATTCTGCTAAAATAACAGATTTTTATATTTTCTGAAAATTAAAAAAAAAAAATTAAATTTCCTTTTGACCCCAAAATAACAGATTTAGATATTTTCTAAAAAAAAACTTTTTTTTTTTTTTTCCTTTTTCCTGACTGACCAAGACTAATGGAAGCTCTAACGCACCAGTTAATGGCGCCCTTTATTTACTCTCTGTAGGTATAATAGGAATGCGGACTGGAATTCGAGCTAAAAGGAAATTACGATTTTAGGTCCAGCCACGGTAAACTACCGCCAGTATTATAAAGCTGCACTCCAGACCTCTTAGGGAGTGACTGGTTACGGTTGCTAATTCTGAATTCTCTGTAAACTCGGAAACTTCGACTCACCTTTGCCTCTCTCTCTCTCTCTCTCTCTCTCTCTCTCTCTCTCTCTCTCTCTCTCTCTCTCTCTCTCTTGACATTTTCTCTCTCTATCTCTGAGAATTTGGAATCTTGACATTTTCCTCTCTCTCTCTCTCTCTCTCTCTCTCTCTCTCTCTCTCTCTCTCTCTCTTTTGGAATCTTGAGATTTTGGAGTCTTGACATTTCTCTCTCTCTCTTCTCTCTCTCTCTCTCTCTCTCTTCTCTGAGATTTTGGAATTGTGACATTTTCTCTCTCTTATCTGAGATTTTGGAATCGTGACATTTCTCTCTCTCTCTCTCTCTCTCTCTCTCTCTCTCTCTCTCTCTCTGAGATTTTGAAATCTCCATGATGCACCTTTGTGAAGCTTTGTCGATTATGTCACCGACGTGAAAGCGGGGTCCATCGCTGGCCATTTCTGGAAAGCATTATTGCTTCCAGACCTTCGAGTCTTTACGGAACACTTTCCAGGTTTCCAGGTTTCAGAGAACGTTTAGGCTCCAGCGGCATTCATGACATTCCGAGTTCATTTCAGCGCCATTACTGTATACCTGCATGTTTGTAATAATTTGTAATAACCTTGAACTTGTCAAAATGTCTGTTGACTGCTGGAAATTGTTTCGAGGAGAACTTGATTATAAGGGGAAGGAAATATTTGCTTTTGGACGTTTGAGGTTTGTAAGGAATTATCTATAGACGTAAAAATTGTGCAAATTAAATAGTGGTTTATTTATAATTGCCGTGGTTTAAAGGAAAATACTTCATGTATTTTTAATCTTGTGTTGCAATTCGCTTCTGGATGAAAGTGCCAATTGTTCAGAATGCCTTTGATGATTTTTCTTGGTAACAAAAAAAAAATGTAAAGAAAATGAAAGTGTTCATCTTCAAAAGAAAAAGCAAATTAATTTTTACCTCTCTCTCTCTCTCTCTCTCTCTCTCTCTCTCTCTCTCTCTCTCTCTCTCTCTGTAAAGTGTTTTCATCTTAGTAGTATGTCTCTGTATGTTCTTTATGATTTGTTTAGTGAAAGTTGATTTTCTCTCTCCTCTCTCTCTCTCTCTCTCTCTCTCTCTCTCTCTCTCTCTCTCTCTTAAAGTGTTTTAATTTTAGTAGTACGTCTCTGTATGTTGCTTATAATTTATTTAGTGAAAGTTGATTTTCACCATAACTCAATCTCTCTCTCTCTCTCTCTCTCTCTCTCTCTCTCTCTCTCTCGACTAGAAAGCTTTCAAGGCCAGCCTGTTCTTTCAATTAACCCTCGGAAATGCTTAAGGGCCTCACAATGGAAGGAGAATAGTGGAGTTTGATGTCCGGACGGAATCTTCCATTATTGTTTTACTTTCCTTAAAAAAAAAGAGAAGAAAGAAAGGAATTCGAGGTACTGTATTTACTGTATTTCTGCATTTGGCAATAACTCGTACAATGATTTTTATATTCTGTAAGTTACAGATACGTCCGTGTTTTATTGAACTGTATCTTTCTGTATAATTCCAAGGTAGGGATGCATTTTGAATAGAACTTCCATATTTTCTTATAATCCTAAGGTATTTTCGTGTCGTGTGCAATTACATTTCTTTTGGTTGCCTTTCCAGAACCAAGGTATTTCTACGTGTTTTTTTTTTATTCCAGTGTTTCTGTGTTTCCGAGATATTTTTTTTTTTTTTTGTATTTTTCGCTTGTTCAACTACGTAATAGATGCAGCAAGTGAGAGTAGGAATTCACTAGTGTCTTGTTCGTTTTTAGTTTACTGTAAAAGAAAACTATTTTACCGGCTTTGTCTGTCCGCCCTCACATCTTAAAAACTACTGAGGCTAGAATGCTGCAAATTTGTATGTTGATCATCCACCCTCCAATCATCAAACATACCAAATTGCAGCCTTCTAGCCTCAGTAGTTTTTATTTTATTCAAGCTTAAAGTTAGCCATGTTCTTGCGTCTGGCAACGCTATAGTACAGGCTGTGGCTGAAGCAAGGGCCACGGCTCACACAGCATTGTACCTTCTACAGAAAACTTCGGCGCATATTTTACTTTTTTTCGTTTTGATTCAACTAAATAAAAGACGCAGCAAGTGAGAGAATGAATTCACCAGTCTCTTGTTGATGTTCCCGTTTTGTCTTTCCTGTGCAAAAGGTTATCAAACCTAGCGGAGGGTTTCAGTGAACCCCTGTGAGAAGTGTCAAACGGGCCGGGGAAGAGATCTTGTAATAGAACCATCCGCATCCTGGTTGGATATATGCGATGGCTTAGTCAATTACTGGTGGATTTCAGAGTTGATAGCTTTCGAGGTGTAATGAAATGGAGACCTGGTTACAAGAGTTTTATTTTTTCCACTTACGTTAGCATTGCGAGACTTTTCTTATTTATTTTTTAGGGTGGAAGTTTGGTGTGGGGAGAGAGATTTATGCGATGCAGTATTATCATTCTTCCTTATACTATACAATAACTTTAAGCAATTGTTAGGAAAGATGGCGTAAGCAAATTTCGCTTAGTGCTTTCTCGGTTCCTCTACAAAAAAAAAAAAAAAAAAGTAAAAAATGCCAAAAATCAAGTTTTCTGTACAGCGTATAATCAAGGCCACCGAAAACAGATCTATCTTTCGGTGGTCTCGGTAGAGTGCTGTATGAGCCGCAGCCCTTGAAACTCTCAGCCGGCCGTGATGGCCTGTCCTATATCGTTGCCAGAAGCACGATTATGGCTAAATTTAACCTTGAATGAAATAAAAACTACTGAGGCTAGAGGGCTGCAATTTGGTATGTTTGATGACTGGAGGGTGGATGATCAACGTACCAATTTGCAGCCCTCTAGCCTCAGTAGCTTTTAAGATCTGATGCCGGACAGAAAGAGCGAGAACAGAAAAAAGTGCGGACGGACAGACAAAGACGGCACAATAGTTTTCTTTTCAGAAAACTAAAAAATGAAAAGCCTTCCAATGATGATAGATAAGAAAATAAAAACATTATGCTGTTAATGTATAAAAGCTAAATGATGCGAATTGAAGGTTAACATCCATTGTTTGTTCAGTGAAAGTGAAAAATAAAAAACGGAATCTGACAAATAAATATCTGTTATATTTCGCCAATTGTACTTCGCATAACTAAAACACAAGAGATGACATTGAAATTTCCAGAAATATGTCGTGAAAATTGCACTAAAAAAATTTAACAGATTTAATAAAAAAAAAAAAAAGCAAAGAAACAGTCCTGTATCTGTATAACGAGGCGCTGGACCAGTGGGAACATGTTGCAAACATTGCAAGGTGTGAAAACGCTTACATAAACATAGACACTGTAATGATGTTAGACGCAAAAGGGGAATTTTGCTGTAATGGACGTTAGGGAATCGCAGTGTTCTCCTCTCTCTCTCTCTCTCTCTCTCTCTCTCTCTCTCTCTCTCTCTCTCTCTCTCTCTCAGAGTTGTTGCCGCATTAATGTGGTGCTGTTGCTTATATTTATAAATATTGTATTGCCAGTAGTTTGTCCACTGTGTTGAGTATGTATATATATACATATATATATAAAAAATATATATATTTATATATATATATATATATACATTATATGTATATATATATAAAATCATCAATGAAGGGCAGAGGACACACAGATATACAAGCTGACTTTATTGCAATGTTTCGTAATTATCAAATTAATTACATCATCAGGGCTGTTAAAATAAAAAATTAAAATTCTTTGTAAAATCGTACAAGCTAAAAATAAGAGCTGAAATGTATATGTATATGTATGTATATATATATATATATATATATATATATATATATATATATATATATATATATATATATATATATATATATACATACATCACAAACTTGATTACGTAAATCGCTATCCATTAAAACCTAGAAGAGTCTTCTCTTGATTTTGACTCTCCTG